>NC_134222.1:6532500-6847500 GCF_965140235.1 Caretta caretta | reverse complement strand
ATGATTTACCAAAGGCCACAGAGAGCAGCGAAGCCAGGATTAGAATTAGGAAGTTCCTGGCTTCCAGTGCATTATACCACACTCTCTCTCTTCAAATTACAGAATAACTTTGCTGTGCAGAAAACAGCCAAATTTACTTTGCTGAATAAAGAGAGTTTTGAAAGGCCAGAGCCTAATTTTTATTCAGTCTTCCCCAGTTGTAAGGAATAAGTGTGTTACTAACCTAGAAGGATTGGAAGCAACAAACGTAAATTCAGAGGTTAGTGTAGTATTGTCCAGGGAGGCCCTTATTCCATCTCCTTGTACGCCATTAGAACTCCTCCAGCAACAGAGCATTGCTTCAGGCACCTGATACCTTGTTCAGCGGTAACTAAAAAGTCTAAGTGTAATTCAGGTCAGGAGATAGAGCCTGTTCTTTTGCTGTTTGTCCTAATAATACTTGGCCATTCAATGACATTTTTAATCTTCAAAGCACTTTGGAAACAATCTCACAAAACATCTGAAAGAGAGCATTGGCACCTTCATTTTGCAGAGGATACTGATGAAGACTGGAGTGTGCGGCATTCAGTGCAGACATCCTTTTCGATGTTGGTATTCCAAAGTAATGAAAGATGCAAGGCGGTCCCATAGTTCGGTGACTTACTTATTAACTTTACGCCAGTGAGAATGAAAACACGTATGCTAACTGAGGCGAGACAGGTCTCTGAAAAATCTAATGGCAGACATGTCATCATAGACTTACTGATGGAAATTAACAAACTTGAGTAAGGTTGGAGGGCTGAAACTGGCAAGTTTAGATCCAGAGCCTGAACTCCGCTGTGAAAATGTTCAGGTGTGTTTTGCATCTGGATCTGGAGTTAGACCAGTCTCCAAGAAGCTTTAGTATCTGCTGTCATGTATAGTATCTTTCACCCACATACTTTAGCCATGGTCTGTGGTAACACAATTGGAGTAATGATATTTATGGATAAATAATTCCTTCTTTTTTAATCCCAGCTTCTAGAAGAGGATCTGTGGCCACGACTGAACTCCTCTGAGCCTGTTCCTTCTCTCATGCATAGCAATGTGATCTTGGATAAATATTCCGAGCTGTCCAGTGAGATTGCTAAAAGCAGTATACCGTTGGCGGTAGCATCCTCTAGGGATCCAGGCCCACAGGAGGAGAATTGTAGCAAAACACTAGCTTTGAGGATTCATGAATCTTACAGCAATGGCTTGTCAGTTACCCTCTCCCCTTCCAACTCAGCAAATTCAAGCATGGACCAAAAAAGCTTAAAGATGTCTCCTAATGGCCAAACAAAATCCCAAGAAGCAGAGAGGACACCTACAGGAAACTTTAAACGGACATTAGAAGAATCTAATTCTGGCCCAGCTTTGAAAAAGCCAAGACGTAGCCTGAGTCGAAACATTAGCGTCCAGCCAGAAAGCCTGTCCACAACTCCACAGCGCAAAAACTCAAACAAGCTCACCATGCGGCGAAGCCTGAGGGGACAGAAGAAGCTTGGCAATTCACTATTCCACCAGACCAGGAAAGCCGTTTGTGTTTGCTGAGGGGTGTTTGTGTGAGCACAGTTTGGTCTGATTAGAATGTTGAAGTTGGTGCAGAAATTTGAAACTCTTCCTGTTTATCTTTTTTTAAAGTAGAAAACTTTTGGTATTGAACAGCTTTATTCTCAGCCTTGTACTGCTTGTATTATAACTGTGAATTTTGTAGATGTGTAGGGTATAAGTCTCTGTAAAATGTGTGTAAATTTGTACTCCTTCATACAAATGTAGTCTCTTTTTTCCCCCTTGTATAATTGTTACAACAGGGCTAAACGTTGTTTAAAAGAAGATGTTTAATCTTTTTTGTTAATTTACTAAAGTCATGAATTTGTATAAGCTTCTTGTGATGAGAATTTCACAACTTTTTAACTGAAGTAAATTATTAAATAGAATGGAAGATATGTATTTTCGTAGTACTATACGTTCAACCCAAAGTGTGTCTTTTAGAGAATACTCTAGACCTATTTTTTGTTCTTAAATTTTAGATTTCTCTATTCAGAAATGAAATGGAAGCAGAGATGTTGTGTTACTTTACACAGCTCAATATCAATTTCTTTATCTTAATTAAAATACTATGCAGTATCTTATTCAGTTGTATTTTTTGTAACCTTAATCGTCAAAGTATTTAGCAAAAAAAATTGTGGTTTTTTTTTTTTTAAATTTCTGAAAACCCCAGCCCATCCTACAAAGCCATTCTCATCCTCTGTAGTAATTTATGGCATTTTTATCCAGGCATTTGGTAGTGGTATTTCTTTTAATATATGTGCCCTATAAAGGCATTTTTTGTTATTTAACTAACCGATGGTACTGCTAATTCCTTTCCAACGTAAGTCATCAAATTATTTTATGATTTACAGTTTTCATTGAGTATGTGGACCATATATATGTTCACCTAAATAAAACAAGTGAAAACTTGCTTGGGGTGCCTTTGTTCTTTAACTATGTACAGTGTCTTATGCTCAAATTCTTTAAACACTGTGGTTTTGTGTAATTGTGCAAATATTAAATGGTTGGTTCCTTCCTTAAAAAACCTTAAAAAAGGTCTTTAAAAAAAACACCTGTTTTTATCAACTGGTTCCCAATTCTACACTTTATTTTTAAAAAGCAGGAGGGGTAGATAGTGTGATGTGCCATGGAGAGGACTTTTGGAATGAGAAATATAGACTTGGATTAGAGAAGTCTACTGTTTCTCTGCATGCTTTGCCTTCCCCCTGCCTGTCTCCGCAGGAAATTTTGATCAGGAAAGATATGCCCACCTGATTTTTGTAGTCCCTATTCAGTGCTTCAGAGGGAGATAAAGAAACCTCAAAGGTTTATGCCAGCATGGTGTTGGGGGAAACTTCCTTGACTGCACACCAATCTGTTCATCCTGTGCGTGTTGAGTTTAAAAAACAAACTGATCTAATGCCATTTATAGTTACATACATACCTTTATAAAGTGTCCATAACAGTTGTTATACAGGATGATTTATAGTAAAACACAAATATATCCTGAAAAGCCATTGGTATCCCAATAACTGTCCTTCCCAGCCCCCCACCTACTCCCAATCTCTGTAACAGGAATACTGGAACTATCAAGATTCTTATGCACTTTTGCTCTTACTACTGTATTTCTCCATTTTTAAATTCTAGAGGAATGTCCATTCTCATTCTCAGCGGAGGGTTTTTGCTTTATCTTCCAGCATCTCTCTTTCACTAACCAGAGTCTGTTTTTTATGGGAGAATCAGTGGCATTTTGCAGGGTTTTGATGTCAGAGCTGCTTCTTCTGCAAATACCCACTATTTGTGTAAGTTTGATGTGCTTCAACTGAACATTATAGAAACTAAGTTGAGCCAGACGAAATAGAAAAGAGGAAGGGAATGTAGGTTTTTCCTCGTGTACACCAGTCAGAGGATCTGGAATCATCAACAAGCAACTCTATCTTCTGTCAAAGCCATTATCAATTTATTACATGGGAGAAGGAAGATGTCCAACTTTTTTTTTTTTTGGTAAGCAAAAACTCATTAAGTTTGGTCCATGAGTGAAACATGGCAAAATGAGTTCGAAATGAGGTTGCCTTTATTTTTAATTCTGCTGCTGTGGCCAATACAAATGACTTCAGAGTCCATTGCTCTTGTCTTGATCTATAAGGATCTTAGCCACTCAGAACAAGATGAAGTGTTGTATGTCATCCTGGTGGGCTGTAATTCGACATGAAGATATAAGATTTATGTAGTCTTCCATTTTATTCAAATTATGTGAAGTTTTTCAGAAACAGAGAGACCTCAAAAGCAAATGCAACAAGTTAAAACCACTGAACTAGGCTTATTTCTGTGACCTGTGGAAAGTTTCAAAACAGTTCCTCTTTATTTGGATTATTTAAATTCAATTAAATGTAACGGGTCAATGCTTAATCTTAAATATTTATGCAGTTTAAGACTGTTGACATTCTACAGTGTCTTTTGACAGAGCAACTCAAAGTGCTCTACAAATTAATCCTCACAACACTGAATGAGGTAATTACTGGTCTTTTTCAAAACACTGTTCGTATACATATTTTGCTAGCTCCCTGCTCAACATGTTAGTATTAACATGGTACTTTGGGCTAAACTTATTGAGTCACTAACAATACTGGTAGTGCATAGATTGACCAGATTTCTGGTAATGCATAACTCCTCAGTTGACAGAATTTTACTGTATTTGCATTTTCAGTTGGCAGTTAAGATCTGTATTGTTCCTATAGTACCATCTAGAATTTTTAAACGGACATAGGCAAATACAGCGTTCAATCAACCTGCTTTACTCAAACAGCATGTACTAGTGGTGGGCACTTGACTTGATGACTTAAGTTCCCTCCATCTTTAATTACTACGAAAAATTAATTCTATGGTAATGCGTTAAAATTCTGTCCTGCTATGTCTTTCTAAGGCATTTGGAGTTAATTGGGTTGGCCTTTATTTCTCTCTAGGTCTTGTTGAGCTGTGCGCAAGAACTTCTTGGTTTAGAAACCCAGTCTGTAGAGTGTTTTCCCTGAAGGTGTCCACCAAAGCCTATTTGTCTGTGTATGAGCAGTCTTTCACTTTGGTCAGTATTTTATGATCAGTTGACCTTTTTTTCCCTTTTTTTGGGGGGGGAGGGGGGCATGTTTTTCTGAGCTGGTCACTTCTGTTGTCTAGTTTCTTTAATCATCATGCTTGCTTTATCTTTATTCTAATTTTACGTTTTATGGTGCAGAACATTCCATGTACTGCTTTGGTTATGGACCCAATATACACTATGGCATTTTATACTGAATGTGTTTGTGCTAGGTGGATATATTATGGTCAGAAGGCTCCTACACGTGACTTGCTTTTAAATGTGCAAGGAAAAGGCCAGTATTCTAGAATTACATCAGTGGCCAGGATTATATTTTTGGAACCTAATTCTTTAATACTGGAACAATAAAACCCACAGGCTAAAAGTAGCTCTGCTACCTACATGTTACTATGGCTACAGAAACCCCAAATGGAATCATAGGCTTTCTGAAGATGTATAATTCTCTTTCATCCAAGGAATGTAATAACATCTCTTACAGATATAAATATTAATGTATGGTCTAAGTTGGTCCTTAAATTATTTCTCATACTATGGGATTGTAACCCATGGTTAACAGTTTTTACTAGGGATGATGATTTTTACTGTTGCACAGAAATTCATACACGAAAAAGCAGTTTTTAACTAGCAATTGAGTAGCTATATTTGACTTACTGATCTATAATATTATAAGTCTAAAATATTAACTGCTGGTTTTAATTTGATTCTTGCTTAGTAAACCATTTTTAGTTAAACGAATAATTGCATTTTTCATCTCTAAATTTCAAAGCATTTAATAGATCCTACTTAGCTGCCTATCTGCCAGGGAATTCAAACAACTCTTCACCAGTCTACAAGCTTTTACAGGTTTGTAGTAAAAGACTGGTGAGATGTCAGTCTTTTTTTTTTTTTTTTTTTTTTTATAAAAAGGATGACTTTTTTTCTTGCCACAAGGAAAACCCAGCTGTAACACATTAAGAATTATGTGAATCTGTATCACAAGTTACATGGAAATACACTGAAGAAAAAAGACTTTGTATACACTGGCACATGTTCACTTTTTTCTGACTATATATGTTGAAGCAAAATTTGACTATATCATCAAGCACATGCACTCAGGTAAGTGTGACCTCTTTTCCCTGACCACTCCCCCTCCCCCTGTTTCCCATAGTACTTGTTTAGGGCTGCAGGGTTTTCTCCATTTGCAGCAGCAGATGTCATCACTTTAATGTCTGCTTTCTTAGTTTTGAATAAAATAAGCAAAGAGAATTATTTGAAAGGAAGAAGTATAGTACAAATAAAACTTTTGCAATTGCAAACGGAGATTCCCCAGAGCAATCATTCCCTTCCATTTTTTAAAATATATTTTGATTGCTACTGTAAACTGGCTAGAGCTTACCCTTTTGTCAGCTTTGCCTATTTTGATGTCATTTGATGTCCACATAAGTTAATTAGTCAATCAGGATAAGGAAAAAATAAAATTTACAGCTGACAGCCCTCCTTAAGTGGCAGCAGTAAATCGAATTAGGCCTGTTGAGTCATAGCTTTCAAACATTTTTCATTGTGAAACAAAATTATAGTATGTGCAAGGAGGAAGTTATCTGTGTATCAGCTAGTGGTTTTAGGGGGTGTGTGTGTGTAATTCAAGTCACCATTGTGTAGTCTAACCTATTCAACCAGAAACTTCAGCTCTCTTCCTGTAAGGGCATTTCTCTGTTGTGAGACAGTTTAACAGATATAGGAACTTAACATTTGAACATTTCTTCAGGCTCGGAAGGAAGTGTCCTTGTATATTTTAACTCCAAACGTACCTAATATTGCTCTACAGGATAGGTTTGTTAGAAGCATTGCCCCTGTTTGACCTGTGTAGTCAAAGTTTGGGGCTTTGGGGATGTTCTAGCTGGTTACAAATTGATGGAGTATGGTATTTTCTTGGATGTAATCTTGTTTATTTACAAGGACCCTACACCATCTCTGAGTCTAGGAAAAACCAGGCATAACAGGAACAGTTCATTAGCTTACAGCCCCCAGTCTCTTTAGCCAACTGAACAGACCCTAAAAGTCTCTGCCTGGCTTTTTCTAGGCTTACATATTGGACTCACCAGTTAATGCTTGGCTTGCTTGCTTTTTCCTCTTCTGCCTTCCCACCTGCACCCACACAAACACCACTCAACAAAAGACCACCATCAACTCAGCCCAGACTCTTGGACAAATTCACAATCCCTTTTTGTCTTAAGTGGAGGGCTTCTGATTAACTCATCCTGACAATTGTTAATTGAAGGGCATGCTCATACACAATCTCAGAGTTTTGTGACTGCAGTCCCTTGTACTTCTCAGCATAAGGGGTTCGCATAACAAATTTTTTGGTGGCGTCAGAGTGCGGCCACCAAGTCTTGCTGGTGGCCTCTCTGACAATTTTTCCTACAATACTTAACTTTAGGAAAAATAAATATCCACATATACATGTCCAAATCATTGTAATTTGTTTGCAGACTCAGTAATAAAAATAATGTACAGTTGTTCTATTCTTTACTGGACCTAAACAGAACAGAAATACACACAAGGTGCTTTGTATGTTTTTGTCTTTTTTTCTTATTGTGTCTTTTGGTTGCTTTTTTTAAAAAAAGACTTGCTAGCGGCTAAGTCTGCTGTGAAAGGTGATATCAAACAAACAAACAAACATCACTTTTCACAGCAGATGTACTAAGCCTAGGGCTCAATTAAGCCCTGGATGGAGAAGTGGTTAGTGAGGCAGCAGGAACCAGGGGTACTTGGGGAGGGTGAGTTCGGGGCCAGGGCCAGAGCCAATCGCCTCATAGGCAGGGAATGGAGCCCAAACCCCTATGCCCAGAGGATGGGGGCTGGGGATGGAGCCCAAAGCCCCATAGGTGGAGCTTACCACCCACCACCCAAGGGCTGAAACCCAAACCCTAGGAAGGTGGGCAACTCACACTAGCTGTCTGCTCCTTCAGCTTTGCTGTCTTCCCCAGAGGTGGCCACAGCCCAATCATTGCTGGCAGCCGCAAGGGAGGGGCTGCTGCTTCCCTGCCACCACCCAGGGGGCTGTGGCTGCAAGAAAACCCCCTGGTGGCCACATTTGAGAAATACTACATCTGCTCCAGTTAGGGACCCTCTCCTCTTCTTTTTCGGTCAAGGGCCTAACTTACATTCCCTCTTGTAACTAATGATGTAGATCAGTAATCATACAATTGAATCTTTCTGGATGATGAAAACTTGTGGTGTTATCATTTGTGGTTTCTGAGTATGAGTTTCCTTATTGGTGACACGTGGCTCTACAAGAGTTGCAGTCATCTTGTAAATGTACGGGACGGGGATGCAACTGCTTGTTCTGAGTATGACATTTTATTCCAAGCTGTATCCCTCAGCTCTCTCATGACCAGACTGTTGTGAGAAAGCTGGCGTATGCCATCTGAAGGCAGCGTTTGTCAGGTTTTTGTTTTACACCCAGCAGGTTCCCAGAGAGGGTGATTCCAGAATTTATTTACGGAAGTGGGAAGGACATCTATTGCCTAAAAAAATCAGGATGCTTCAAGCCAGAGTTTTCAGAGTAGCAGCCGTGTTAGTCTGTATCCGCAAAAAGAACAGGCGGCCTTGTGGCACCTTTGAGACTAACCAATTTATTGAAGCATAAGCTCTGGTGGACTAAAACCCACTTCAGCCAGAGTGGCCATTTTAGCCCTGATGCCACCGCAGCCGGTCTTGCCCACTGAGGTTTCGTTGGGCTGCCTTCGCTCGCCGCGCTGCTCAGGGCACTGGGGACGCTAGCCCAGGAGCGTCCCGGGGGCAGCGGGTGGAGCTGTGTCCCGCCCAAACACGCGTCCGGGCGGCTCTGTCCCGTTATGACAGGGCCGCTCCCTGTCCGCGGGGCGGGTGTGTGTGTGTCCTGCTGTGACACCCCCTTTCCGTGCCCAGGCCTCTCCGCTCTTCGTTCGCCTCATCTCGCCCGCCGGGGCCGTGCCGCAGCTCGGCCCTCGCAGCCTGGCCTCGCTCAACCGCCGTCCCGCTCTGCCCCCACCCCCCCGGTTCTGTGGAGCCTCCGCCATTATCCCCCCGCCCCTAGGACTGTTCCGGTCCACCCCGCCCCCGCCCCATGACGGGGCGGAGTCTACCCGCTCTGGGCCGGAGACGAGCGGACCCTCCCGGAGACAGCCGGGGCCTTGGTTTTGTTGCCTCAGCCAGGCCACTTCCGGGATTACGTAATGACGAAGCTGACGGTAAAATAGGATTCTGACGCCTTGATGTGGGCGGGGTCGAAGGTCTTTCCTTCTGATTGGCCGTTGGTCCGTGACTGACAGGATCCTGGGCTTTGCCTCCCTGCACGTGCGTCGGGGTCTCACGATGGCTCTCGCGAGATCTGGATGTAAACAAAGCTAAACGGGCCCAGGCTGTGCTCTGTTCTCTCAACCTACTCTGGCCAGTGAGCGGGTGCAGGCGACAGTCAGATCGTCGATGTCCCGCCCACTGCTCCATACCGGGGAGTGGGATTGGGTGACAGGACGGAGGAGCCTGCCTCTCCCGCCTGCTGATTGGCTGTTGGTGTCAGCGTGTGCCAGGTGTCAGTTCCCGAGAGGGTCCCAAACACTGTCAGTGAGGAGCCAGGGCGAAGGAGCAACGCAGCAGGTGAGGGGGGCCGGGGAGGGGGGATGGGAAACGGGAGCGGGGAGATAGAAGGGGAGGAGACTGGTGGAGGAGGGGGATGGGGCAGGGGAGGAAGGAGAAGGGGCGGGGGCGGGGAAAGCAGGGGTGGGAGAGGAGAATAGGGCAGGGGAGGAGGGAGCAGGGGTGGGAAATGGGGAGGGAGGGGAAGAGTGGCAGGGTCTGGAGAAGAGTGGTGGGGCAGAGGAGCAGGGAGAAGGGGTGGGGGCAGGGGAGGAAGGGGCAGAAGTGCGAGAAGGGGAAGGGGCAGGGGGAAGGGTTGTAGGGGCAGGGAAGGGAGAGAAGGGGGTGGTGATGGCAGTAGGGAGGAAGGGGAACAGCCACGGTGGTGACGGGGAAGAAAGGAAGGAGAAGGGCTGGGAAAGGAGGATGTGGGGTGATGGGGCATGGCAGGAAGGGGGATGGGACAGGGGGTGGGGTAAGGGAGGAAAAAGAAGGGATGGGAGGCAGGGAGTGATGGAGGTTGGGGGAGCAAGGGGAAGGGTCTGGGAAAGGGGGATGGGGTAGGGGAGGGGTGAGGAAGGATGTGATAGAGGGATGTGCAGGGGTAGAGGAAGGGAGGGATGAGGGGAGGGGAGGGGAGGGGAGAGACGGGGGGAAAATGAAGGTGTCTGAGTACGGAGGAGTAAAATAAATTGGATTGGTCTGGTGAGCTGTGGTATCTGGGTGGCAATTTGGGGATCACAAGTGTGGGAGGCTGGTCAGGCTCAATTTCCCGGCTCAAGAATTGCCAGTGGGGTTTCTCAAGACTGAACTGATGATTCCCAATAGCCCTGCACTTCAGGCTCTCTTCCACCCTGGGACTCTGGTGGCACAAGAGCTGGAGTTCTGTTGCAGGTAACAGTGCTTGTGGCTGAATGACAGCAGGCACTGGCTGCTACAGATGTACCACTGGGCTTGGAACAACTCCTCTCCTCCATGTCTCTTAGACTGTAAAATGCTTGGAACATGGATCAAATCCTGGCCCCATTGAAGTCAATGGTGTCAGGATTTCATCTACAGTCTTTATTTTCTGTACAAAGTACCATGCACACATGCAACACTAAGTAATGACTACTATGTTGGGTAATGTGGTTGCAGTGACCTGGATTCAACTGTTGTTGTTTTGTTGTTGCTAGATTGCTAATTGGATGATAGAAGCTGTTGAGGGGCGTGATTAGGACCTGTCATAATTACTGGTGTCTGGTCAATGCCTTTTGCCCTGTGAGTAAAAAACTGTTTTGTTTTTCTGCATAAGAGAACTGATCTGAATTGTTCTGAACAACTAAAAGCGGAATGCTTTTGTTTTGTGAAATCTTATGCATTGGTTTTAATCCTAGCCATTGTGATTACTTACTGAATGTCTTGTTTCCCAAGAGCATATTCATTGTGATTAAAAGTCTGTGTTTCTATAATTTATGTACTTGTGGCACCTTAGAGACTAACCAATTTATTTGAGCATGAGCTTTCGTGAGCCACAGCTCACTTCATCTGATGAAGTGAGCTGTGGCTCACGAAAGCTCATGCTCAAATAAATTGGTTAGTCTCTAAGGTGCCACAAGTACTCCTTTTCTTTTTGCGAATACAGACTAACACGGCTGTTCCTCTGAAATCTATAATTTATGTGTGTATTTTTCCTGGTCAGTATCTCATGATGAAATGCTGCTCTCAAGCTGGTGTAATGCAGTTAGTGTATTTATAAAATTTGTTGTTATATATTTTCCTAAGATGTTGGTGCATATGTGCAGTTTACATAATACATGGTTTCTTTAAATAAAACTCATTTTATCATGCAAGATTTTGTTTTCCCTTTTTTCCTGTGGTGTAGATTGGGATATTGAACAAGCAGAGATCTATTTAAACAGTGCCAGAGGTGAGTATAGTGATTTAGATGTATCTGAGGGAAGAGCTTACAGTCATGCTAGCTAGAGAAACTGACTAATATAAATAAACATTTCCCCATAAATAATTATTTTAAAAAAAATCTACTGCCCATAGGTATCTGCAGAGCAACGATGGCAACAGAATCTCCTCGCCGCCCTAGCCGATGTACAGGGGGAGTTGTGGTTCGCCCACAGGCTGTCACGTAAGCATGTTTTAGAAGATGTCCAATTACCTTTGTTTGAAATCCCTAGAATATTCCTGTTCAACAAATACGTGGTCCTCTCAAAATCAGCAGCAACTTCCTGTCATAAACAGTACAGTTTTATTGTGCTCAGTATTTTCCAGGAAAAGAAAGTAAATAAATGCCTCTTTCCAGATTTACAAGATTATACACAGCAGGCATTCTCTTTGAAAGGGATACATTTGAGATTGGTAGGCCAAAATGTTCACCAACCTTACAAGTTACAGGGTAGATGATTGAACACTTTATATATAAACAAGAAATGACTGCAAAACATATTTTGCTTGCTAAACAAACTCGACACTAGATACAACTGAGTCATAACAAACTTGTGCTTAGTGGGCATTTGTAGATTTCCCCCCCCCCCCCCGCCACTGCTGTCTCCCTCTGTTCCATTCTTATATTAAAAAGTATAAAAGCTCCTGTTATCTGCACTGCCTCAGTAAGTGAGGTTGCTGTGGATGTCAGTGTACTGCTTGCTCAGGAGAACAGAGAAGACAAGTACAGTGAAGGTTTTAAAAAAAAAAAAAAAAAATACAGTGCGTAACAGACTTTCCTACCTTTGCCAGGTCTCCCTAAGTTACCTTCACATGTCAATGGTTGAATGGTGAACATCCTCAATTAGAGTAACCAGAAAACTTGCCTGTCCTAAGTCCTTTTGTAGCAGAATGGGTGAAATTTTCTCAGTGGTGGCATTATGCTGCTGGCGAGTTTTTTTTGCTATGGTATTGCATTGCAATATCATGTATGTTTTGGCAACTTGTACTTTACTTACAAGAGCTGTCAAAACATGAACCATGGTAATGATGGGGATGACTGTCTATTTAGATCTCAGGATTCACTTGATTTTTTTAGCAGGAACAAATAAAATGCAGTTGTTCCTGTAACTCACTTGTTCTCTGGAAAAGCAATAATTAAAAAAGAAAAACTCCATAAGAATATTTGATTATGTACTTTTTGTGTGGTGATTATTTTCCAGTTTGTTTTCCTAACCTGCATATCTCTGTTATGGGTACATCACTCATTCTTTATCTCAGAATTGAATTTTCTGGGTAACATGCTACAAACTTGAACCTCCTGCCCTCATTTTGAAACAGTAGGTTATCAAACAAATGGCAGAATATATTAACAATTCACAAAAACAAGAGAAGCATATGCAAAAGAGAAGCTAGCTTGGGGCGTACTTCAAATACTGATTTATCAATTACCTGGCTAAAAACAAATTAGAAGTTTCATAGGGTTTTTTTTTTTTAAGTACATCAAAGAAGAAATTGTCTCAGAAGTTCTTAGCCTTCAGCATTATGTCTGCTAACCATTGCTTAATTTCTTTCCAAGAGAGTTTTAGTGTACATACATTGAACAAAACATTTCCAAAGCGTGCCTGCTTGGCTTACTCATTAAAGATGTACTTTGGAAAGCATCAGCACACATTTATGAAATGAAGACATTACCACCCTTTTGTTAAGGCTGTTATACATAAACATCAATTATGTTTTAATTATCCTGTAGAATAGACAAGTTTATAGAGAGACAGAGATCATGACCTGGCCAAGATTATTGACAATGAGTCAATCAGGAATAGAAAGCAGGTGTCTTGTCTTAAAGTGCTCTGCTCTAACTACTATGATAAACTCTCTTTAGTTTAATAATCTTTGTGTCCACTTTTGTCAGTCTTGGTCTGGAATAAACTGTTTCTCGATCTTCAGGAACAATTTTTCAGATTTGCCTTCATTTCACAGGGCAGGCAACTTGTTACATTTAGAAGTGATGCTCATGGAGCTGTAGGACTGTCCTGTTATACAAGTGTACGCAGAAACTTACGTCTCCTCCCCTAGTGCTGTCATGACTGGAGAGAACAAAGGCTTCCAAGTACTGAATGTCCACAACATTTTATGTGGACAAGATATTTACACAGTTTTATTTAGAAGGAAAGTGGCTGAGCCTTTTGGTAGCAGGGATCTGGATTTCTTTGTTCCAGCAGCAAGGGCAGTAGTGGCAACAACTTGTATTTGCTGCTATTGGTAATTCAAGACTTAACGCTGAAGTAGTTATGTTAAAACAGATTGAATATGTACCAAAATAATCATTAATCTGAAGTATGTCAAAGTTGTTGGATGCAGAGATTCTAAATTCTAATAAAATTTAGAATCACCACTAACTTTTAAAAAATTGTATGGGCAGCTGAACATGTTGTCCATTGCCAAGTTAGGTGACGAGCATTATACAAAGATATCATCAGCCTTATGGGGTGAGTCCACATATTTTGTTGCTCAGCAGTTACACAGCATATCTGAGAGACTCGCGTCTCTCTTACGTAAGATACCTTAATAAAAGCCTTAGTTAAAGTCCATCAGAACAAATGTGCCTTGCGTTATACACCACTGCACTCTGAAGTGCAGCTGATAATGAATTGCCAAGAGGAGAGAGTTCCACAGTGTAAGACCTCTACTGAAAATGCCTTCCCACTAATCTTAGCCAGCTTTATCTCGGGAATAGATAGGAGAAATCTCTAGCCTCTCTTAGCTTCAGGATAGTGCCTAGCATATGTAAGCTGGCGGGTAGTTTTCCCCAGCCCAGGAAGAGAAATAATGTTTCAGCTATTATTTTTTTAATGCCCTTTCTTCAGGGCTTGTTTGATTGTCCACAAATCAATCACAAAACAAAAAGCAAATGGAAAAACACTGAAGAATAATTCCCAAAGGCTTTGCTTGCTTCAGCCAGCCAGGAGAGAAAAGGATACAGCCTTCTCCTTTGACCCAGCTTTCCCTTCCTTTTACACTTTGCCCAGACATGTGACAGTCAGAGACGACTTAATCCTTTACAGACTTCAGTGCCCTTACTTTGTGACCAGTGTGGGGTAGGCAGTTTATCAAGTCATTGGGTTCCAAATTTTCCAGACTATATGGGTATTGTGTAGTACAGTAAAACCTCAGAGTAACGAACACCAGAGTTATGAACTGACCGGTCAACCGCATTCATCATTTGGAACTGGAAGTACGCAATCAGGCATCAGAGATTTCCCCCCTCCCATCTCCCAAAAAAGGGCAAATACGGTACAATACAGTACCATGTTAAACATAAAACTACTAAAATAAAGGGAAAGTTTTAAAATAAAGATTTGACAAGGTAAGGAAACTGTTTCTGTGCTTGTTTAATTTAAATTAAGATGGGTAAAAGCAGTATTTTTCTTCTGCAGAGTAAAGTTTCAAAGCTGTATTAAGTCAATGTTCAATTGGAAACTTTTGAAAGCACAACCAAAACATTTTGTTCAAAGTTACGAACATTTCAGAGCTTTGAACAACCTCCATTCCCAAAGTGTTTGTAATTCTGAGGTTCTGTTATACCTTGAATTACACACCAGCAAGGGGTAACACCGTATTTTTCTAAGTGGAATAACTGGGGACATTTTAAATGTAGTTGAGTAGGTGTATAGTGTAAAAAGCAAAATGTAACCCCACAAATTTGTAAAGAAACCATACAGACTGGAATTGGAGGTTTCTCCACCAGTCAAGGCAAATGTAATTTTCTGTGCAGTTATTATCCAATGAGTTGCCAGTCATTCTTTTGCAGATAATCTAAACTAAGGCATAGCCTGCATCATTTTCCCCAGTGGTAAGTGATAGTCAGTGTATTTATGTCTGTATTTAGACTTCCATAGTAATTAAGGACTCTTCTTTTCCAGGGAACAGTCATATATGGAAAGTGTTGTTACATTTCTTCAAGATGTTGTGCCACAGGTAAGGGCCTAAAACAAACCCACTCTCTTCACAGTGCTAGTAATACGTATAAGTAAGTTGCAGCTAGATAGTCCAATTTATACAAAGATCAACATTTTTAAAAGTGGTTGACTGGTAATTTTGAGTGCTTCAGTTTATTTATTTATTTATTTATTTATGGTCCCCCATCTTAGACGCCTTAAAAGGGCCTGAATTTCAGAAGGTGCGTACGGTCTGAAAATCAGGTGCTTTTGAGGTGTTTCCAACTGGGCACCCAAAATTACTGTCAGGTGAAAGTCTTGGGCAAAGTATTTAAAAAATGTCTCATATATGTACTAGCGAGAGAGGGTCACATTGTCTGCCTACTTAAAGATGCGGTAGTGGTAGCAATGAAAGGCAAAGGCTTACTTGTGAGGTAGATAGACCACATTTTTGTGGGAAGGCCAACCCTCCTAATTGCTGGGACTCCTCCCAAGCTGGTATTTCTGGACCACACTTAGGAACTCATGAGTTTTTGTGTCGACGTCTGGCTAGTAGGCATCAGAAAAGTTTGATACACACCTGCTTGTTTTGCAAGTTTAACATTTGCTGGAAAGGAGAAGGAGAGGTTTTTTCCTCTGTTCCTTTCTCCACTTGCCTCAGAACCTTCAGGTTGCTGCTGGGTGGAGGAGATTTGCTAATTTACCCCTTCTCCAGCTTGCGGTGAGGCGGGATAAACACCTGAATCTGTCATTCTGCTTTTCTCCCCCGCTCCTTATCTTGGGTCATTCTCCCCTAAGAATAGCCCTGGTTCTTTTGTGCTCTGTTGTTTCTAGCTTTCCCAAGTAACTGCAGAATGAATTGATATGGCTGTGGTCACTTCACTGCTGCCCAGGGGGTCCTAAGTAGCAGGCTGAAACTGATCAGAGTGGGATTAATTTCATGCTCCTGGTATGCGGGAAAGCTGTGGATGTAGTAGCGGAACTGTAACTGTTTACCTGTCCACTCAGGAAGGCAACATTGAATTGATTCATAGCTGGAATCAGTTAATAATAGTGATAATAGTTAATTATACAAGCTAGAAATTTCTTTTTTAAAAAGAAATTCGCACACCCTGACTCCTGTTAGGAAAAGTTTCCCACTGATGGTTCTCACTATTAGTAATTTGCCAAATGTATTTTTTCATGTTGTGATTCAAGCTATGATGTAAAAGTAAGGATAGTCAAACTTCTATTGGAGGAATTGTTGTGTTTTAACCTGTTCTTATACTCAGATATTTTTTCTCCATAGTTAAAAAGATGCACTCTTAGTTATATTTTACAAGTCAATTTGCCTTGTAAGCGTGGAACATGCTTTGTTTTGAAAAATAATACCAACACTAATTTTTTATTTACATGTTGAGTGCATATTATTGCTTGTCCAGCATGCACATAGTGATTATACAAGTTCTTTTCATATTTAATCCAAAATACTGCAGTATCTTACAATAATTCACTTGGAAACAATGGTATTGCCTCTGTAGCTCATACTCTGATTACTGCAGTTTCTCCTGAGAACTGTAAAACTTAGGTTGTCTAGAAACACCAAGAAGCTTCATTCCAATTTCTCTTGTACCTCATCTCTTTAGGGGCATCTGTAGGATATATTTAACTGAAGTATGGATCTGCTTTGATTTAGTTACAGTGCCTTCTGTTTCAAACTTAAATATTTTGGTTATATTAAAATCATAGGTATATGATTAAAATGTCACAGTAGGAATGAGCTTCATAGGAAAGAAAGGCTTCTGTTTTTTCAGCCTCGCTTATAAAGTGTTTAAGTGGGTCAAAAAGGAATTAAAGGAATACACATACCTCTCTCTAAAGATCCTCTTTTTATTCTATTTAAAAATAGTTTAAACTGTCAAAATCAAGGATTATAGAAACAACTATCATCTGTTCTGTCCAATTAATACAAGGTTTATGTTTCTTAGAAGCCAGTTGGCTTTTGTTCTCTGTACCTGGAAGGTCTTTGGTTGTGTGTCTTGCCGCTTTTTTACTTTTAATAAGTGTTGGTACACTAGTTGAATTATATTTAAGATTAAATGTGTTGACCAGGGAACCACTCCTCTCAAAACCTCCCAGAAATATTGAGGGTATAAGTATGCAATAATTGCACGCATGCAATAAGAATATGCAACAATTCTTGTTTTCCTTGCATTACCCGATGTGCTGTATACAGAGAGCAGAAAATAAAGATGTTATACTTCATTTTCTTTCAACCTTTCTCTTCTTTGTGTGTAGGCCTACAGTGGTACTCCACCAACAGAAGAAAAAGAAAAAATAGTATGGGTCAGATTTGAAAACGCAGACTTAAATGGTATGGTTTTATCTCCCTCTTTCAGTTTTATTTCTATATCTTTTGGGCCCATATACAATAATTTTAAACAGCAAAATTAAAAAATTACAGTTTAGACAAGAGTTGGCTCAAACAGAACTCCCTTTCTACTCCTTACTAACCAGGAATGAATTGTTATTGTGTAAAATCCCGAGTGAATAGACAGGCCTTTACTCAGCAAATTTCTTGAAATGTGAAGGTGAGCGAACTCTGGTGTTATAGGATTAGTGAGGTCACCAAATTCCAGACCAAAGTCCCTTGGCCCCCTCACTATCCAGATCAGTTGAAAACAAAACATAGCCCCTGAGTGTAATCCAGAGTGTAATAGAGACTAACCAATTTATTTGAGCATAAGCTTTCGCGAGCTACAGCTCACTTCATCGGATGCATTCCATGCTGTAGCTCGCGAAAGCTTATGCTCAAATAAATTGGTTAGTCTCTAAGGTGCCACAAGTACTCCTTTTCCTTTTATGACACTGCAGCCATTCAATGTGTGTGCATCAAGCCACTGGGAGAGATAATTAGGTGATTCATGCCACAAACCTACAAATACATGGATTACACTCAGCCCTATGTTTTGTTTTAATCCACGTATTCGAAGGTTTGTAGCATGAATCACCTAATTATCTCTCCCATTGGCTTCATGCACACATACTGAATGGCTGCAGTGTCATAAAAGGAAAAGGAGTACTTGTGGCACCTTAGAGACTAACCAATTTATTTGAGCATAAGCTTTCGCGAGCTACAGCTCACTTCATCAGATGCATTCCATGCTGTAGCTCACGAAAGCTTATGCTTTCGTGAGCTACACGAGGTGTAGCTAATGGAAGTGTTAACAATGTACATCAGTTTGCTTTTACTAACCATGGAGCTCTAAGCCTGTCCTACAAGTCAGAGGCTGTAGCTCTCCTCCAGATGTTTCCTACAGCTTGATTGTTACCTCAGTGTCCTCCACCTTACTCCTGTGGCAAAGGCTCACTCTGATCCCAGATGTAACATGATGGTATGACATGATAGGGAATCTTCATGTCCTGGTGGTAAGTAGGGCAAGTTATACTTCTTATAGCTGTTGGAATGGCAAAAAGATTCCTAGTTCACAAATTTATAGATGTTAGAGACGGAAAAGACCTGTTAGGTTAGCTTGTGTATCTCACTGCCTCATGCTCAAGGCCAGTGCGTGATTGTTTTCTAGTAGGTTTCTTTTTCCTTGCTGTGCATTTGTAAATGTCCCAGCCACTGGGGCTTTCGCCACGTCCTTTCACTTGCCACAGTATGACAGAAAATCAAACATATCCAATGAAACCTTTATTTTTCATATTCATCCTAAATTTACCTTAGTTCAGTTTAATCGTCTTAGTCTTGGTTATACTCTTGTACCATCCTGAAGAGTTCTTCTCCCTGCCTGTCAGAAGTTTACATGCTTTCAGAACATTATGCTTCTTGCTAACTTTAGGGTAGAGCGGCCTTAGCCAAGATATAAAAACATTTGGTTATTTTAGTCTGTCTTGATATATTTCTATAGCACCTTCATAGTTTTATGGAAATTGCCTTTTTCAGAGGGGTGTTGTGAGCATTAGATAATATGTGTAAAAAGCTTTGATCATCAAAGTGCTACATAAGTGTCATCTTTGTTATAATTATTATTTTGTTGCTCCTCTGTGATTTTCTTCTGATTTGTCCATACGATAGCATTACATGAACTGGCAGTAATGTAGCTTACAGATGATTCTATTTGCTCAGTAAAAAGACCTCTCTTTTTTTTCCTAAATAGACAAAGTACCTCTGAAAAAGTACTGAAGAAGGAATCACCGATCCCTCTATTTTCTGTGTACTCAATCGTTCCTTCTAAATGCACTAATAATTTCTGTTGCTAAATCTCTTAAGTAGCAGAGTACTGTAGACTGTATATATTTTGTAAACTTGGCTTCAGAATAGTAATTGTGAAATGTGAAGAGGTGCTTTTCTAGAATTTCATGGTGCTTATAGAAAAATAGCTTGATCGTGTGCTAATAATCATAGGAGGTAGGAATGTCAAAGACCTCTGAGTCATCTTGTCATAGCCTCCTTTCTTATGCTGTGTAGGAAGTTTCCCATCATCACTCCCTCTAAACTGGTATTTTGTACCCTCTCAAATAAAACTCTAATTACAGATCTTATTACTTGTGTCTAGAGGAACACTTTTTTCACTATTTTTTCAGTTATAGGAGTTAAGAATTAAAAAGCACATTGCTGTGCCTTTAATTATAATATGAATATGGATTTCAAAAACTGTGTCCAGTATACCAAACATTAAACATAATTTGTCCTAACTTGATGTTCATTTTGATATTTAAATCCAATTTAGATACATCAAGGAATATGGAGTTTCATGAGATACATAGCACTGGCAATGAACCACCTTTGCTGCTAATGATTGGGTACAGTGATGGAATACAGATCTGGAGCATACCCGTAAGTACATAATAACTCTGTCTTCAGAAAACAAGCCTCTTTGAGATGCTGATTTTATGCCATATCTAATTTTTTATAACAAACTATATTACTTTAAACTAAATAGTAGAAGGCTACAGCATATGTTGTACGTGTAAAATGGTTTAACATAAGATTAATTTAAGAGTGTGAGTTACACCAAATATTAAACTACCTACCTTTAAATCTGAGGGTTTTTTTTTAATTTGGATACTTGCTGTAAAGGTAATTTTTTTGATTTGGAGCAGGGTGTAACATTACAGAGAAGTTAATATCCTATAAATATAGGGGAAAGAAGTCCACACTAAGGAGGAAGGGTAAATTCAACTGTTCTATGAAAAGGATTTACATTTCCCAGGAATGCAAGCATGACAATATTAATAGCATTTTACAATCACAATGTGTGTCTGTCATGTACATGATTTGCAATTTTAATTTTATTTAAAGTCTGTATGTGCATATGGATTTAATTTTATTCTGTCATACATAGCATGCAATTTGTGTTTCAGAATGGTTTGAGCACATGGACTTAATTTGGGAAATTTCCCCCAAATTTCTTGAACTTAGAATAAAGTTTAGTATGGTATGTGATAAAATTCTTAACTCATGAAATCTAGTGTGTCCAATACTTCAAAATAAACCCAGTGCGCATACTGGATGAAATTTCTCCTCTTTGTAGAATACAGAGCCTTCTGGAAAATATTTTTCCTTTTCATCCCTCCCTGGGTGAGAAAGAGAGTAGTTTTTATGCAGCAAGCTACATTTTAGGAAATTAAATGGAATTTCATTTTCTCTTTGAAAGTACTTTTGCACACCAGCTTGGGAGCTGTGTTAAGGACTAACCATTTGCTTGTACAGGGGGGAGACAGAAATGGAATTTTTCTCGCAATTTGTCTTTTCTGTTAAAGAGGAAGAAGAAAACCTTTTTTAGGAAGTTCAGAGCCTGCAGTTTCGGGGGTGGCAGTGTAAAATAAGAGGCCTCAATGTACCCAACTGTACTTCATGTGGAATTTGGGAATTTGTATATTTTCTTAGATTTCCTGAGGAACTACAGTTGTTTCTCACATTCAAGACCTTTATTTTGAATGGAGCAGAATGGAACATTTGGGTGCTGCTGTATTTTTGTCTTTAAACTTTTAAAGAAAAGTACGTTTGTAGAAAAACCAAATTGGTTGCTTACTTCTTCTTGAGTAAGGAAGTTACAGTATATACTGCTGTATAAGAATTTAGCATGCAAAATAATTTTTGTATCCAATTAAAACTTTTTAAACTTGAAAATATTCTTATACAAAAAGTGAGTATTTAAACCTTTTAAAAAATCGCTATGCTTTATTCGTCATGTGTATTACAGGGAACAAACATTAGGTGTCACTAAGATATTGAGCTAAAAAATATAGTACAGCGTCAGTAGCACCAGCGATCCTAACGGGATTCTGAACAAATAAGTTTAGAGTACACAGAGATTATATACACTGATCGAAGTTAAAGATTTTCTATAACATAACTTCTTTGAACTTTCTCTAATGAATTTATTTGAACAGATAAGTGTTTACTGAAAGGTGTATAGAGGCACACACCTGGTGGTGTGACCTTGGACTTCTCTGGGCTAGTTTACAGTAGAAGAGATTAGAGTTTGGGTCTTCATCTGGCAAGGGATCAGTTCTCTGTTGATATAGTATATTCTTGCCCTGGGCATGAGGTGGGAGAGTGCCTTGCTTCCTTATCAGGTGACTCTCAGTAGCTGAAGAAATGAGTATCTCTGAAGGAAGCCATCTATACTCCTAACCAAGGGGAAGATTGCTATGAGATGGGGTCTTATGTGTAGGGGGAGGGCAAGAGGGGTGATGTAGGAGTGTCTTGGAGAACTCCATTTCCTTTTGGGTGGAGGGAATCTTTTTTTTTTTTTTTTTTTGCATGGAGGTACCATAGTTAGGCCAAACAATGTCATATAACTACAAATTCCTTGTCTCTTCTGTCAATAGAGCAGTCTCCACACAGCCAGTTTACATGTTTTTCCAGTGTATTTCACAATGGAATATTTTCTATTTCTTGTTGTTCCTTTTTATTAGGCTAATAAATACTAAGAAAAAATGAAACTAGGAAATCACAAACCCATATTGGTATGATTGATTTTTGCATAAGGAAGCCCTTCAGCAGCTTTCAGAAAGTTCTTTCTGAGCTTGAGAATGTGTTCAAGTTGATACACAAGCTGAGGCAGTCTAAATAGGAATAGAGTTGTGTTCTGAAGACTTGTTGCCCCTCTTTGAGAATGCTCAGCTTGGAGCAGGGCATGAGATGTCAAAGTAACACGCTCTAAACTGCAAACTGTGTTGTGACCGTGTATGAATCTAGTCTCTGAAATAAAGTGACATTCATTGCTTTGCAGCCTCAGGAAAGTGACTCTGGAGCAGATTCATGATGAGTTCGAGATGGGTTATCTGTAGGTGCTATTTGATATACATGTCTTGGCAACGTGAGCCATTGTAGCTGGAATAAATGTCAGGAGGTTTGCAGTACTTCAGGGTATCCGCTTTCCCGCAGCATTTGAGGCCAGTAGGAAAGAGGGAAATATTTTTGGAGCAAATGTGGAAAAATTATTATTTGCTATTTGTATGCTTCATTTATGAGGGAGAGTGGTGCCACCTGGAAGTTTTTAGATCTCCAAAGTTAGAACATAGATGCAAGCCTTTCCTGAATAATTAATATGTGTTTTGTGGGGCTGGAGTGGCCCATCATAAATTTTGGGACATGGATTAAATATATTACAAAGGAGAAGTCCAGTGTGGTTTCTTTGGGATCAGTCCTTTGGTACTTTGGTCAATAAGATTTATATGCTGTGGGGAGAGAAGGGTGCTTACTTACACAAAGGGATTTGGTTGAATGGGAATTTGATTAAGTATATAATTGTCAGTTCCATAACTGGGCTGGTGTCAGTGGTATGTATTGTTGATTGAAATTAAGTCTTCACTGGCATGGTGGTGGAGGGGGGGAAAGAATGCCAGCTACTGAATGACCATCCCTACTTTCTGCAGCACCTAGGGTTTTCCTTTGAGGCCTCCTATTCATATAGCTTGTGAGATCTGATAAAACCACAGCCAGGGATTGTGTAGTTGCAGATTATATGAACAGTATTGCCCACTTATGTGTTTAACAATATAATTTTGGAATGTTTTCCTTGTCATTCATGTTATCCCTTGTTTGGTTTCCCAGTTAGATAAGTTTTTTTCTAAACTTCGATATTCTGTGGATTGGGTATTTGTATCTGAGACTCCTAAGAAGAAAGGACATAGCATAATCTACACTTGCCTACCCTCTTCCTATTGCTATTTAGGGTCCAGGTACAAAAAGAATTGGCAGTTGTGTGGCAAAGTGACTTTATATACAAAATTATGCCATTCACTTGGCAATAGCATATATTCTGTATATGTATCCTTTCTACATCCTCTTAGGGTCTGGCTACACTGCAGTTGGGGGTGCACCTCCCAGAGCGGGTAGAGACAGATGCGTGCGAGCTCGGCTTCAGGTAGCGTGCTAAAAATAGCAGTGTAGACTTTGTGGTGTGAGCAGTGGCGCAGGCTAGCCACCCAAGTAAGGACCCCTTAGTAAGGCTGGCTTGTACTTGGGCAGCTAGCTAGCTGCAATATCCACACTGTTATTTTTAGCATGCTAAAGCTCAAGAAACCTGACAAGAGAAATCTGTAAGATTTTATTTAGAAGCCCTTTCTGTTTTAAGAAGCAAGAGTCCCAAAGTTTAAGCGAAAAGCTATACACTGAGGCTATCATCTGTAGCATTGTGATTTCTTTCCTCCTTCAGTTGGACCCCTATTCAGTACATAATAAAATAATGAGCTGCAGGCAGTCCAGTTTGCGTCTGCGTGATTATGAAGTGTTTATGACAGCTACTAAGCTGACGCTTTTCATAATGGTGTTACATTGACTTCTAAACACCTTTGTAGTCTGCCTCCAGGAGTGTATGAATGTCTCTGCAGTCCGAGTGGTTTTACATTAACATTTCCTTGGAGAAAGATCTTTGATTACAGAAGTGTTACTTGCAAATGGAAGATACCATTTGATCGGCTTCAAAGGACTGAAATAATGTTTGGACTGCTGGGTGCTGAAGTAACGGCTGGAGTTCTGAGGTGTAATGTCTAAATCTGTATTGTATAAGATGCAGAAGGTATCCATCCAAACTGGTTTTCTTTGATCTTTGTTTTGAAATGGGGGTGGGAAGGTTAAAAGTGTTTTTAAAATATGCCTTTCGAAGTGGGAAGAAATCTGGGATTATACAAAAGTAATGACTACAAGTTCCCATTCAGTAATTGTGCAATGTGGTTTTGTGTTGTGTTTGGAATTTATTTTCCCTTTGCCCCCAGTCTTGTATTTCAGAATACTGTGTCAGAACCAGAAAGCAGTTGGAATTGGTTTATGCTTAATGTGGTTTACAAGAATCTGTTTTAGATAGATATTCCTATTCACAGAAATGCATTTTGGCTGCTTTTGTGGGTGATAACTTTTTTCATTGTACACAGGAGGTTTCAGAAGTAGAAGGCGACATTAATTTAGATTTTCCCTATTCAGTTAGAACAGAGTTATTAGGCATTAATTTTAATAAATTAGGAACTTTGACTGTTCAAAGGGAACTGCATAATAGTAAACATAACATATATTTAAATATATGTTGTAAAAGTTGTGGTACAATACTGCTACTTCAATCTTTATTGGTATGGCAGCTTACAGGGTCGATTACATCCACTGATTAGAGACCCATGGAGTACTGGTCATAGCTGGGCAAGTTAAGGATGGCATGCTATTCTCTGACTTTTCCTTTGTTTCATTGCCATAATGTAAAAATGATGGGCCAATATTTACCAGTTAATAAATATTAAGATTTTTAATGTGTTACACAGTCTACTGCAAATGCAGTAGCTAGTTGTGTGTGTGTGTGTGTGTGTGTGTGTGTGTGAATTCTTTTCCCTTCCTCAGTTCTCAAAAAAGCATGGTGGTGGCTGGGAAAACCAGTTCCATTCTCCCTTCCTTCTCCAGTTTAGTCAATGGTGGTAAAAGTGTCTGTGACTTATGCGGTAGGAAGCTAATGACAAATTAAGTGCTTTCTTCCCAGTTTCTTCTGACCAGAGGATATTGGGACCTGAACAGTCATCCGCAACATGGAGACCCTGGTGCAGGCTTGCAGTAGGCACTTAGAAAAATGTGAGACTGATCAAGATGTCTAACCTTTAAAAGCATCAGAAGACTTGGGAGGTGGGCATAAGGACAGGGACTGGGCTAATCATTCTTCTAGGTTGGTTTGTTTTGTTTTCTTTTCATACTACAAATGTTTTGAGTTCTGTGCAGATTTAAAAGAGTACTGGTTTTGTTTGAACACACATCACTTGCACAGCCAATTGTGTTGAAAAGCTGTGTGATTTATAATGTGCTCAGAACCTGGGGAGAGGAAGGAAAGGAAAACATCACACCTCTCTGCAGCAAACCCTTTGGCAGATGGAGTGGTAGTATCAGTAGGCTTTGGCCTTGTCTTCACTGCTAAAAAAGGGCCCTTTTTAACCTTGGAGTAACTAACACGCATGAGCTATCCCAAGGCGCTTTGGTTTTACTGCAATGAAAGCCTTTCGCTGGTTGACTGGGGTGCGTTTACCTTGCAGTAAAACTAAAGTGCCTGATCTTCACTGTGGTGTTTACCTCAGGATAGCTCGCACATGTTAGTTACACCAAGGTAAAAAACACACCTGTTTGAGCAGTGACACAAGGTCTTTGAAGGGCATTCCACGGGACCCTCCTTGGTTAGAGGGCAAAGCAAGAAAGGAGAGCTATAAAGTATCATTCTGTCCCTATCCTGGTGGTTCTCCGTACACCTGCTTCTTTTCTTCTTGTGGGTGTTGAGGGCAGGGGTGAAGAAACACGGTCCCAAATTACAAACATGTATGTAGTCTGCAGCCTGAGCACGTTAAACCCCCTCAAAACATGTTACGTTTATAATGGTAGTATTCATGCATCTGTGACCAAATGCATTAGCAAGCTGCTTAACTACACTTTGTATTTTATTTAATGTCCTCTGTTTTCCTTAGTGGCTGCAATTTTAACACTTCATTCAACCCACAGGGAAGAGTTTTATAATGTTTTTAGATATCTCCACTCCAGGCAAAGGGAGAACACGCATCTAGGCATACAGAAAGTTTATACCAAATAGGGGAGAATGAAAAGGGTAGCATCACTCCAACTGGCTGCTGCAAACAGCTGTTCTATATAGCGCATTTATATTTGTATCACACATCCTTACAGGTTCTCATGTTGAGCTGTTAATGTGCCTAGGAAAAGTGTCTGTTTGTTCAGAGGGATATGTCTGATGTGGGGGGATGTAATAAGGCAGTCTTATTTTAAGAAACAAATGGCCTGTGGATTTGCCTACACTGCATATGCTTTACAGTGGCATATACAATACACATTGCATGTTCCCTAGCATGGTTATAAATAGCCAGTGTAGATGGTGAGGCATTGGTTAGGTAAGTAGAATAGAGACATGCCTGACCCAACATGGTTCTCTGCACATCCAAGCAGTGTCTCCCTATCTATGCTCCTGTTTTTAGTAGCATAGCATCCTGCTGCCTCCCCAGTATTTGGAACCTGGAGTGAAGGACTCTGGCAGAGGGGACAGGCAAGCAGCAGGGAAACAGCAAGGAAGGGTTCCAGAAGTCCCCACTGTCTTTCCCTGCCAGAGCCTTTCGCTGCTGTGTATAGTTACACACCACAGTGTGAGTGCAGCCTGCTTTTTGCTGTGATAGATTCATAGAATATCAGAGTTGGAAGGGACCTCAGGAGGTCATCTAGTCCAACCCCCTGCTCAAAGCAGGACCAATCTCCAATTTTACCCCAGAACCCCCTAAATGGCTCCCTCAAGGATTGAACTCACAATCTTGGGTTTTAGCAGGCCAATGCTCAAACCACTGAGCTATCCCTCCAGGTCAGCCATAATATATGGCATGTTCTCTATTCATACATTATGTTCTAGATTATCTCTTTGGAAGAAACAAAACTGAGGACACAGGAAAAATTAAAATATACAGGCAAATTTTTTACTTCAAACTGAGAAACATTTCATTTCAGTGCAAAGAAAGGTACTGTAATCTATTCACCATTGAAAAGCAATATAAATAAAAACACACATATAGAA
Source organism: Caretta caretta (assembly GCF_965140235.1). NCBI lineage: Eukaryota > Metazoa > Chordata > Testudines > Cheloniidae > Caretta > Caretta caretta. The sequence goes on along the minus strand of NC_134222.1, from coordinate 6,820,399 downwards.
AGATTCTTGAAGGTTTTTATTAAATGATTGCAGTCTGTCAGGATCTCTTGGAGTAATACAACCTACATTTATTAGAGGAGAATTTTACACCTAAATTCCTTTTAAGTGGGTTTTCTTTCCCTTCTGAGGAGGGAAGAATGAAGTAAGTTAGATAGAACCTGCCAGTAAATGTGTATATAGTGGATTTAACCAATTCAGTATTTATACTAATATCCATGGTATGTATCAGTGTCCAAATATGACTGTATCCAAAAGACACCAACGTATCAACAATGGACACCTTTAAAAATACAAAATCAAATTACCCACTTAAGGCGGCAAAACAAATTTCTCCCCAAAAGAAAAAAAAAGTTTTAAAGAGACTATTTGAAGCATGATATAGCTGCATATAATGAGTGCCCTATGGGGAAAAAAGTTTTTAAAATTCTATTGTCTTTCTTATGAGCAATACAAAACAAAAGTCTTCCAAGTCACCAAAGACACAGAAGACAATTTGGTCTTTGATTGTGATTCCCATTCCTGAGACAAGCCACAGTGCTTTAATAAATAAAGGAGATGGTGAAGCAGAAGGAATCAACAGTATTATACAGTGATGTGCAGCTACACGTACTCTGTACACCACTGCCAGGAGTGTGCAGTGCAGACATGCCCTACGTTACTAATAATGGTTTGGGTTATTAAAACAAAGAAAGAATTTTACAAATCTAATTTTACTTTTGATCATTAACACTGATTGTTTACTTTTTCTTATTTGTCCACTTACACAAGAAAAGTTGAGTCGTCAATTTCTAGCTATTTCACTTTCTCTCTTCATCCTTTTGCCTAATGCAAAAGTAATTAGGTTGTTATCACTACAGAGTTTTTTTTTTTTTTTTTTATTACAACTATACATTTGAATGTAAACACTAAAATTCTGGCTGTTTGCTCCCCCCCTTCAAATATCTTGTTTGGTAGTATTCCTCTTGAACTGGATCATGTCAAACAGGAGTTCATACAGATATCAATAATAATTTAGGATTTCCTACGATATTATTGTCATTCAATACAATATTCAAAAATCAAAAGGTAGATTTCTGATATCTTACCTAACATCTTCACTATGTATTCATGTGACAGTGCTGTTATTGTATACTAACCATTTGCATTTTTATTTTAAGTGTCAAATTTCTAATTTATTTTTTCTTTCTTTTGGTTTGGTGTATGTTTGACATTTTTTTGACCGAAGGAAACCTATTTTAATATTATCGTCCTTACAGTGTAAACAAACCTTTTTGTTTGTTATGGGTTCAAACTGGTATGCCCGAAACAACAGAAGTCTCTCATCAAAAATTAAGCAATGGTCCAGATTGATCCCTGATCTGCCATACTTACGAAGTACTGGCCCAAAATGTTTAAGGGAAGAGGGGATGGCTTCACTCCCTTTCCTCAATCTGTTCTCATATCAGGAGAAAGGAACCAGAGGGAATTGAACTGAAATTTGATGGATTCTTTGCTTGCAATCTTGCATAGAGATCTGAAGCTTGAAAAATACAACCAACCTGTGTCTTGACTCCTTAGACTGTGGAAGCTGCGAAGTCCCACCACACCAGCTTGTGGCCATCATTTTGGATTCACCCTTTCGTTAGAAAGAGTACCTGAGGCTGCTTTTAAAGCTTCATTTTCGATTCTTAAAACCTGTTTGGAAATGTTCTTTGCTTTTGGAATGGGAAAGAAAACCTTTAAGAGCTTGAAAGCTGCCACAGGGACTCAACTACTTATCTGGAGCAAATCCAAAATGGCAGCCACAAGCCTGTTCCTCTGCAGGTGCTTTCTGAAGAATTTAAAGTCTATTTATATTTTGTCTGTGTTTGGGAGACTGAGTTGCTCAGTGGATTGGTAATGGGATGTGTAGCCTTCCACCTTCTGGTTGCCAGCTCACAGCTAGCCCAGGTTGGTGGAGAGAAAGTTGTTAGCCATTCTGTGACTGTATGGCTTATGTGGTAGTCTGTCCCAGTCCAGTTCCTAGCAGGACAGGTGTCCAAGTCAGAAAACCTTGGCCCACTTTGTTGGCAGTCTCAGCAAGGAGATGAGGACTCAATCAGCAGAGATGTGCAGTGGCTGTCAAAAAAGCGAACAGAATGTTGGGAATGATAATAAGACAGAAAATATCATTCTGCCTCTGTCTGATTCCATGGTACGCCCACATCTTGAATACTGGTTGCCCCATCTCAAAAAAGATATATTGGAATTAGAAAACGTTCAGAAAAGGACACAAAAATGATTTAGGGGTACGGAACAGCTTCCATATGAGAATAGATTAATAAGACTGGGACTCCTCAGCTTGGAAAAGAGACGACTAAGGGGGGATATGATAGAGGTCTATAAAACCGTGACTAGTGTGAAGAAAGTAAATAAGGAAGTGTTGTTTACTCCTCATAATACAAGAACTGGGGGTCACCAAATGAAATTAGTAGGAAGCAGGTTTAAAACAAACAAAAGGAAGTATTTCTTCACACAACACACGGTCAACCTGTGGAACTTTTTGCCGGAGGATGTTGTGAAGGCCAAGACTATGATAGGGATCAAAAAAAGAACAAGATAAGTTCATGGAGGATAGGTCCAGCAATGGCTATTCGCCAGGATGGGCAGGAATGCAAAACCATGCTCTGAAGTGTCCCTAGCCTCTGTTTGCCAGAAGCTGGGAATGGGGGACACGGGATGGATCACTTGATGATTACCTGTTCTGTTCATTTCCTTTGAAGCACCTGGCATTGACCACTGTTGGAAGAGAGGCTACTGGGTTAGATGGACCATTGGTCTGACCCAGTATGGCCGTCCTTGTGAGACCGTACAAATGTCACTCTCCTCTGGAGATGGTCCTTTCCGGTCAGGATTGGGACACGTTACCAGGGCAATGGTGATAAAGCTTTACTTGTTCTGTGGATAAATAAAAGACATTAGTCTCCAAGGCTAATAACTCAGGTCCTTTTACGAACACAAATCACACAAAAAAAAGAACAGGTATTGTTGGGTGGGACCAATCTGTTTTGAAACCTATTTATTCTAATATGTAAGTTTTAAACTGCAAAAGAGACCATAGAGGTTCCCCTTGCAAACAAACCCAAGAAGCATCTAGGATTTTACTGTTCTGTAAACAACAAAATGCATGTATTAAGATTTTAAAATCTTCACCCTGTCTTTATGCTGCTTAAAGTAGGAGAGAAGGACATGCTGTCGTGCCGTGGGATTTGGTAACATCTGAGTTCAAATGTTGGCTCGGCCACTGACTCTGTGCCTTTGAGCAATTTGCTTTGCTTTCCTTTTGGTTTAGTTTCCCCTATCAGTAAAATGGGAATAATACCTGCCTACCTTCCATAGGTGTGGAGGACTAATAAGTAAATGCTTATACAACACATTGAAGAAGAAAAGCAGCATAGCCATAAGGAACTTGGGCTGGGATTTTCAAGGAAGCCTAACGGAGTTATGTACCCATATGTAACGGAGTTACAAATGAGTTTCAGTGGGATTTGGGCACCTGATTCCCTTAAACTTCTTTGAAAATCCCAGCCTTAAGTTTTACCACCTCTTCAGCATCCCTAACGAAATATGTATGCTTTTGTAAACTTGCTCTGTCTGAGATCAGAATCTCAGTTAAGCGGGTTTTGGCCTCCTTAACTGTTTTATACTGTTGGGCCTCTTACTTTGTTTGGCGCTAGAGCTGACGTGCTGGCTTGCTCAAAAAGTAGCACGAGGTGACTGAATTGGGTTGGTATCATATGTGAATCACTTCTTCCATACTTCTGTTATGTTGTTTCCTTTGTAGTCACTTGTGTGCATACATATGTGAACCACTCTTTCATGGTTTTGGAAAAAAACCCAACCCCTTAACTGCCAATAATAATAGTTTCAAAGTCTTATACTTTCCCACTTTTTCCTTTTTATAGAACTGGTGTGTTCCCACAGATACAAAACCTACTCCTGCCTACATCTCTGCTTTCATTTCCTCTTACTCCTTCTCTCACTTTTTACTCTCTCCAACCTTCCTTCCTAACCATGCCCCATTGGTGCCTTCTTCCATGTTGCCCATTATGCTTGGTACAGGCTCTCTTGTTTTCTCTTCCTTTTTCCTTCCCCCCCTCCCCCAAACAAGAAAACCCATGATGCATTGAAGAATTAAATCTGTGGAGGCTGTCACGGGAAGCGTAGCTTCACCAGTTTGACTTTGAACATCATACTATCATTTGGTTTGTACATAACTTGGGTGGCAAGCTCTTTGGGGCAGGGACCACACCTTCTGCTCTAGGAGAGGCAGCGTACTGTCTGTCATCAAATTACTAATTTGTTAATCTGAAATTACTCTGAAAGAAATAGAATAATTAAAATTTTATGTACTGTACAAGTACTGTTACTAAATGGCAAAGCAGAATCTGTGATGCTGATAAAAGGAGTACTTGTGGCACTTTAGAGACTAACAAATTTCTCTAAGGTACCACAAGTACGCCTGTTCTTTTCGCGGATACAGACTAACACAGCTGCTACTCTGAAACCCCGGATGCTGATAATCTACGTAATAAAATAAGAGCAGGATGGATTAAGGGTCTGAGTCTCCTCTTTCTTACATCAGTTTTATAGCCATCTATATCAGGAATAGTTCTAATCACTTAATTGGTATTACTCCTGACTCATTCAGTTGTGAGACTGGAATAGGCCCCAAGTCCCTGAGAGAAGTGTAAAGACCAATATTTTCCCAAAATTTTTGTACTGTCCTGAATGTTATTTTAAATTGAATCAGGAGAGTAGGTGGAAAACTGAAATAAAGTTGTCAGTGTTCAATGTTTAGTTATAAAAAGGTGGAGTGTTTACTGTAGTAAGTATAGCATTTGCATATAGTCTTCATAACAAATAGATGGTTCAAGGGGATAAGCAGCAGCAGCTTGACGTACATTATCTCTAGCAATGGTGCTAAGCTATAGTTAAGAAGTTGCAACAAAGTGTGAGTTGGAGTTACTGGTCATGATTTGTTGCTCAAATAGCAGTGGATTTTTATTTTTCCAACTTGTCATCTAAACTGCAGGAAGTAATTGAAGAAATATAAAAAGACATTTTTAAAAGGTTGTGTTAGATTTATGGTTTAATACTTATCGAGTTATGAGGTCTTTCTTTCAAATTGTATGCATTTCTGATATTGTAAAATGCTTGTTTGGCAAACTCTCTTCCAAAAATAGTATGCCAACATGTTGGTTAAATTTTTAGCTTCATTACATCTGTTTTAAGTTCTTAGTTATTTGGAAATGAGTTTCATAATGTTTGCCATTTTCCTGAAGTTTGACATTCCATATCGGATCCATTACCAAGCAGTTATGAAAATACATTGTGACCGACCATTTACAGGAAGTCTGGAAATTCTTCTTAACTACTTTTGATTTAATCTTTTCAAGATTTCCATTAGTGACTAACAATTAGTTTTGACTTCGTACTTTTGAAACAATTTTAACACTTATACAATATATGGTACACTAAGATTTCAGGTTCTCTGACCCTTTAAATCCAATATTTGATTCTCTTAATCAGAGATTCGTTTGCCTTGTCTAATAAAACATACAGTGTGTACAACAAACTGTATTAATCAGTGGCCAAGTTGAGGACTTGTATCTTCTGAAATATGTACAGTATACTTATGAAAGTTGTATTGCACTCTTGTATTTTATGTAGCCTAATGTAAAACATGCATTTCTTGATGTGAAGGACCTGTGTTAAAAATAACTGACAAATTATAGTAAAGACCTCTAAAATATCTTCTCTAGGGGAATGGTATAGAAAATTGATTTTTGCGGGGGTGGGGTGGCAGAGGCAGGTTTGAAGATGCTTGGATAGAAAGGAAATATATTTTCTATTCCAGTTTGCTGTTCCAGGTCTTGGGTGAACCAGAACTTAACTTAGTGTATGAAATATTTAAGTTTGCTGAGCACATCTGGAAATTACCAAGGAAGAGAAGAAAAACACTTCCCCTGAAATTTATTTCTAGTGAATTCCTTTTGCCTCTAATTTTTGGAGTCCCTACCTGGCTCCAAAGAAAAGCTACGGCTCACCTAGGGGCCTAACACACAGTTTTTTGCATTGATTTAACTAAATCTGTGGTGGTTTTTTTTTTTTTTTTTTAAAAAGTAGTTAAATCAGCAAAGATGCAATTGTACCGGTGCAAACGTGTTTATAGCTTAAATACCTATACGGTAATTTACCTGCAGATCACTCATGGTTTCAACAACTATTAATAGGGCATTCTGTGACCCTGTTACAGCGCCAAACACACAAGAACCCCTCAAAACTCTGCAAAGTGTGTTCACTTGTGCTATGCGGAAGGCATGGCAAAGTTTAAGAAATGATACTTAGTGAATTAGGTATGGGAGGAGGGAAGTTTTATGGTTTATTAAAACAAGTAACATTCTTTACATTGTTTATAATTTGTATATTATGCAGATCAGTGGTGAAGCTCAGGAACTCTTTTCTGTTCGACACGGCCCAGTTCGAGCTGCACGAATCTTGCCCGCTCCACAAATCGGTAAGTGCATTGTTGTGACAGTTCACAGCTAAATGTATGTTCTCTTCAACATACTGAATGAATCAGTATTTTTTCTTTAAAAGTTTTACTTGAATATTTGTTATAGCCCGGTATGTCAGCTTTCCATTTGTTAGAAGTGTAGTTAAAATAAGTTACTCTTGCAGCGTAGTTTGGTTTTTACTAATATCACTGTTCCTTGATTTTCATATCTATTTGTTCCATGCTCCAGTCTTGACTTGGTCTGTTTCCCAGACATTTTTTTTGTTACTTTATCTGACAGCGACATAAAATTGCCAAGATAACTGCTTGTTTATAAAAATATATGAGCATAACTTTGTTCACTGTTAAGAACCAATAAAGGGAGGGTACTAGAGATGCACAGGAGTGCTTCTTTGTTCTATGGACTCTTTTTCTGCATGAGATTTTGGTCTCAAAAATGTGTGTGTCTTTTCTAAGTGCTTTTGATTTTTTTCCCTCCATAATTCTGAATTACTTAAAATTTTTAACTCCTGTTTTTAACCCCAGCTGCTGCTTTCTTCATAAGCTAGAGAACTGCTGGGCCTGGATATCCTAAATATTCTAGAGACTCTTATGCTTCTATTTTGAAATAATAATCTTCATAATTAATTATTATATTATTTATCAATTTAATGTGTTAATCTAAAATACTGCTGGGGGGTGATTTCAGATATTGTTTTGTTTTAAATCCTATCTCACTATCATAGGAGCAACTATTGTCGGACTGGCAGGGACCTCCAGAGGTCATCTAGTCCAGGCCCCTGCACTCATGGCAGAACTAAGTTTTTATTTAGACCATCCCTGGCAGGTGTTTGTCTAACCTGCTCTTAAAAATCTCCAATGATGGAGATTTCACAGCCTCCCGAGGCAATTTATTCCGGTGCTTAACTACCCTGATGGTAGAAAGTTTTTCCTCATGTCCAGCCCTAAACTGCCCTTGCTGCAATTTAAACCCATTGCTTCTTGTCCTATCCTCAGAGGTTAAGGAGAACAATTTTTCTACCTCCTCCTTGTAACAACTTTATATGTACTTGAAAACTGTTATCATGTCCGTTCTCAGTCTTCTCTTTTCCAGGCTAAACAAACCCACTTTTTTCCATCTTCTCTCATAGATCTTGAATAGTTTTTAATTTCTGGGCTTTCTTCAATTTGTCCACATCTTCCTTGAAATGTGGTGCCCAGAACTGGACACAATACTCCAGTTGAGGCCTAATCAGCGTGGAGTATAGCAGAAAAATTACTTCTCATGTCTGCTTACAACACTCCTGCTAATACATCCCAGAATGATGTTCGCTTTTTTTGCCACAGTGTTACACTGTTGACTAATATTTAGCTTGTGGTCCACTATGACCCTCAGATCCCTTTCTGCAGTATTCCTTCCTAGGCAGTCATTTCCCATTTTGTATGTGTGCAATTGATTGATCCTCCCTAAGTGGAGTACTTCAGAGCATTACTCTAGTTTGTCCAGATCGTTCTGCATTTTGAATCCTGTCCTCCAAAGCACTGGCAACCCCTCCCAGTCAAAGAGCATATAGAATGCTGTGCAACAGCGGAAGGCAGGGAAAATTTTCATCAAGGATACTGAAGCAAACTCCCACTCTTAGGAAAATTTGTCATGGGATTTTTAAGTTCTACATGCGGGAGACAGGAATTTATTTTTAAAAGTCTCCTCCAAAAGGACTCCACAGTTTCAGTGAAGAAAAATTGAGAAAACAGTTTTTAAACCACTACAATTTTTGTAATAATTGTTACAATCATTATGATAGAATTGATACTCCATTAATAGCTTGTCGTCCTTTACCCCAAGTATCATTTTTTTCCTTAGCAAGATGATGATTGCTAGCAGTAGGATTAGAAATGCTTTTTATAGTTAGAGACTCATATTCAAATACACTGCAGAGTTTATTCATGATTTGTGGTCCTTACCTTCTCAAACTTTCAAACTCTTGGGATGTGTAAAAGATTTTAAGTTTTCTTTGTCATTTGTTCAAGAGGCAGTGCTTGAGATCCAACCTAATGTACATGAAGAAGTAACTTTAATAAAAAGTATATAGTGTAAATAATATAGCATACATTAAATTCAAGACGACATTTTGCTTTCTCAAAAGTAAGTAAGTTTGCCAAAAACATGAAGGCTCTTTTTTATTTCACGTATGGGAAAAATGATAAGTATTTTCTAAAACTTGTAATATTATAACAGACCACCCATGTGCCCCTGAAATATCAGCCGTTGAAGCTCTTTCTGGTATTCAAACACAGTTACTTGCCCATTCTGATCAGAAAAATAAGTGGAATGGGAATTCTTTGTCGCTTCTTCTAGTTGGAGTGGAGCTAGCTTTTAATTTGTTCCTCTTTTTGCTTATTTTAAGTAAACCATTTTCAAACAAATTGACCTTTCCAGTGTTTGAGGTTTTTGACATGTCTCTTAATGTACAAATAGCCACCTCCTCTCTTGAAGATTACTTAAATGTGGTTTTATCAAGTTCTGAGACCAGCTGTCTTGCTTGCTCAACTACGTTGTTTCAGAAATTCTGAGTAACCTCCTGGAAGAGTTTGCTGAAAAATTTGAGCAACTATGCATAAACAAGCAAATCCTCTTAAAATCTGAGACTGTTCAACCCAAATACAGGCAATTCCCAAATAACAGGCCAGTTCACATTTGCTTATAATCCTCTCCAGTATTTTGAAAGTGGAACTACTATGCTCTCAGAAGAGAGAACCGGCATACTAACATTTTAACTTGATATAGCTAAAAGAATGAGATGGGCTTCACTAAAACATCAGGTGCTGTTCTGTTGTCTTAAAATTTTCTGTTGATTTGCTAATTATCGGTTAAGAAGTCTGGTCTAGAATTACGATCCTGACAATTTTGTCATCCAGGATCCCATGGCACTTTTAAGAGCATGAGGAGTTACCCTGCATGAGGAGTTACCCTGAACCTCAGTTTGAGCAATATTCTGTTTGACCAAAACTCGCCCTGTAACTTCAACTGGAGAAGCAACTCTCCTGCGTACAGCTGCTAAGTAGTGTTTCTTGTGTAAAATGGCTGCCACATTCCACTGCAGTCGACCTAATTTGAGCTGTTGTTTACTTTTCTGCTCAGGCCTGGAGTTAAGTGGGGAAGTGGTACACAAGTTAGGAATCTATGGAATAGTGTATTGAGAGCTATTTACTAGAACTGTTAAGCAGAGCTTGTCCTTGCACAGAACTCTAAACTAAAGTTAGGTTTAAGTCGATCTTAAATTCAGTTAAAATATTAAACACAAAATGGAATGTGTTAGAGCAGTAGCAACCTACTGTTAGAATTTAATACTTTATATTTAAAATTTGTGCAGGGCTTTTTCTTTATGGGAATATTGTCAACTTTGTAATTAGCTGACGAACTACGGCTGTTTTGCTCTTTTCTGTGTCATCAAATATTGGATCCCTGGGTCTTTTTTAAAAAAGGAAAAAAAGGGGAAAGAAGTATAACTACAAGTGAAGGAAACAATAGTTAACATTCCAACAAGTTCTGTTTTTTACTGAGGGTAGAAAAATGCTTTGTGTTGTACAGTCTAGCAAGCAAACTAAACTACTACTTATGAATTCCGTTGGGCAGTTGTTCTCTCTCTCTCTCTCTCTCTCTCTCTCTCTAAACTGCTTATATTTAGCATTTAACAATGATAGTTGCTACATCAGAAAGCTATTCAAATTAGTTCATATTAAATTAAGTTAAACCTTTTAAAAACATGTTTTGGTCTCTTTTTACATGGCTTGGTATAAAGTAAATCTGATTAAAAATACACGAATGTATTATTGACCAATATTTGGAATCAGACAAAAGTAAAACTGTAATAAGAGGCCTTAGATAACTAACACACATAAGCTTTAATGATCCTGAACAAAATAAAATGCATTTGTGAAGGAGAAGCTGATTGATTATTATCAGCAATGCTCAAACACAGTTTTACTGTAAAGATGTAAAAAGGGAATTGTTGAATGTGAGGCTCATGGTGGATGAATTTGGCACGTTCCTAGAGACAGATCTGTTTGTGATAAGAAACTCATTCCCAGGTGTGAAAGGAAAAGTTCATGGTTTTAACTCAGTTTTTCAGCAGCACAACTTAATAGTTTGTGGACTGCTTTGTTAACGTACTGTAATCCTTTGATGTTTGATTCCCTGTTGCATCATGTTTTTCACATCATAATATAGTACTGTTTTCAAAGAATTAAAGAAGACCTCATCAAATCTGATTTATTAAGTTACATAGCAATATGTACCTGTGCATTTTAACATTTTCTATTATTTGAGGATGGGAACAAGCCTTCAATGTCAAATCAGTTCTTTTCATGGTGCTTTCAAACTTTGAGAAGTGTTTAAAATATTTAAACTTTTTTTTTTAAGACAGTATAATTTTTTTCAATCTTTGTTCTCGTTGACTAACACACATGAAAATTGTTATCTAAGAAAAATGGGCCCTGAGTTAGACTGTACTGTGCCTTTTCTCCGTTTCCTTATCGCTCAATGTATAAAAGAAGATGGCTAGTTTCCTTAGTCTGTCTATATTCATTTATATTATTTTTTATTTGTACATATTGTTAAAGTTAGTCCCCTTTATGTGATTCCACTTTGCCAAATACATAGACGTTTACTGTATACTCTGAACTTGCAGCACTGTAGTTGCTAAGTTTAAAGCACAGAGATAGAGAAAAATCTAGTGCTAGTAATAAGTACCAAGGATTCCAGAGTATAGTTAGTGGAAAGCCTGGACAAAGGTGACTTCTCACTCTCAAAATGTGGCAAAGCTCAAGCTTAAACATGTTTCCTTCAAGAGCAGATTTCAAAGGCAAGCGTCCACTATTGCAGACTTCTGGCTCGCTTGAGTCTTACACTTGAGACACACAGATGAACTGTGAATGGTTGAATATTGGAATTGTAACAGGACAGACTGGAAGAAGTCCGAGGTCATAGTACTTTGAACTTGAGCTAGAAGTGAAATGGATGTCAGTGAAGTATATGGTGTATATGTGTAATGAAAATGTGCTTTCCAAGCCCACCTTGCCCGCAGATATGCAGACACATTCTGGTGTACTTGAAGCTTATGGGTAGCCTTGAACGTTCGCCTCAATTGAAGTTCATGACGGTAGTCTAGCCTTGAGATAACAGAGACATGGATAACTGAAGAGGCATGTATGTCTCTTGGCTAGCTGAAGGCGAAAAATGTTCTTGGCTATTGCTGCTGTCTGTGAATCCAGGAACAGTGCTGACTGTGGTAACTAACTTCCTGACCCTGACATAATGAACCACCTTCACAATAGCTCAGCAGAGACTGACAAACAAAGGAAAAGTTATAAATGTTGTCTGTTTCTCAAAATGCTTATTCCATCAATCAGCATCATCTCAGTCTTATAAGAGGCTAGAACCACCCAGACAAACCTTCTTTTCTTTTCCAGCTGTGAACGCTCTTGGCTGTAGCTACAATAGTGAGCTGATGGATTACTTAGAATATAGGCTATTTTTGGACAGGATTATGTCTGCCTTTGTTTGTGGAGAGTGTCTAGCACATTGTGGACACTAATGATAGAAAACACAGCTAGTCCAGAACCTAAGGATAGCACTTCAATATGAAAGACAAGATGGATTGTCTCTCGGTTGTGTTGGAGATCAGATATGTTGGTTATCCACTTGAACATTGTGATAACCAGAAAGAAGACAGATGCAGGGAAAGATTGTATACAGTATGTGAACCTGTCTCTTTTTCTATTCACCTGTTCAGACTAGGGCTAGTGTCAAGTGTGACATGGCTTTATCAACATGGTGAGTCTGAATATGTATATAAACTGGTCCAAATAGGATTAGTTTGTGCAGTCTTCAAACTATAAGCCAAAATAGGCAATACAAAGGTTATTTCCTACTGATATTATTACATCCATATGTAGCCTTGGAGAAAGGAATTTGTATTTATAAGGCATCCCAGCTCTGCCTTCTTCAAAAAGTCAGATTTTTAATTGGATCATAAAATAATCAGGAAACCAATTAATTTCTTCCCATCCCATTTAAATCCTTTTGGCCTCCAACAGCATGGGTGGTTGTGATTATTCTCTGCACCTTGGAATATAGATGGTCTTTTTGGAGACTGAAATATTACTCTGGCCAATTTTCAGGCTTACAGGAGGAAGTACAGTTGCTTGGCTAATAATCAGACTATGAGGACATCTTTCTTGATGTTACCAGGCTTCAGAATAAGAATCCTAAGCATAGACCTTTTGCATGACTGCATGTTGCATCTGGTTGGCACAGCTTCTTAACCTACACAGTTACTCACTGTTTTAATCCTTGTGCTGGGATTGACTTGAGTACTTATTCCATATGTGTAAAGGTGTCTAGTTTTCTGAGGGCTCTGAATTTCTCCTGGTCTGTTCAGACATGCAGGGGAAAAGATTTGTTTGAAGACAAATTGGTCTGATTTCCTGTTTGTTGGGGGTAGGGGGTGGGTGGTGGAAACCTTATGTGGTAGATGTAAAGGAAGATGAGGCTGGGGCTCTGCCAGTTAAATTAATTAACTCTCCCAGTGAAATGGAAATAGTTGGTAACACTGTCATAGGTTGGGTAGCCTGGGAATAAAAAGCAAAAATCAGGGAATATTAACTTTTCTCATTTGCTGTGATAAGTTTTTGTGACCTCCTCCTCCTGAAATTGCTTTGTATTAGGCTTCCCCCCGTAATATATAGTGGTTCCATTTAACTACATTAGTCCAATTACTCATACTCTTTATGTAGCATAGATTAAGTGTTTTCATCACTTCTTCCAAAATTCTTACTCATGCCTTAATCACTTCCTTTCGGAACTGTTGCAGTTCTCTGTTAACTGGTTTCCTGTGAGAATTTGGGGAACCTACGTATGACTTCTGAATTTTGGTTGAAATGATGAAGTCATTAAGAAGTTGCTACAGCAAATTTCATGAGTGTGATTGTTCTTTACCTCTCTTCTCACTTTGAGGACCGTGTTGTAGTTGTAAATATTGTCAGTTGAGATAACATAAATGGCTTCTTACAGTTTTTGTAGCAGAATCAGAATATGCTTGCTCTATGAAGTGGATTAGTTTGGTAGAATATCTTATTTTTCCCCTTCTTACTTATCGCAGTCTGTTTTATAGTGAAAATCCTGTATTTACTGAGCCAGAATATTTGCTTAAACCCTTTGAATTCAATGGGTTCGTACAGGCTGTAAATCTCAGCTGAGCAATTAGTATTCCATAGTCTGGAAAGTCCAGAGCCTAACACTGGAATAGCAGAGTGTGGTAGTTTAGGACTGATGTGTTGGCAGAGTTGTGTGTAGAACTTGGCTTGAGCCATTGGTTGTTTCACATATTCCCAGCCCTCGCTATTGTGAACACAAATTCATCAAATTTAATTCAGTTCAGTTTTTTGCCAGTTTCTGTATTATGCTACTTGCATGGTTTTTTGATTTTAAAAAATCACACAGTATTTACCAAGTATTCACAAATTTACCAAGGAGAACAAACATTGTAAACAGTAATAGAAAGTATCAAACTACTTAAGTTTTAAAAGAAATGTGAACCAAGGAACATTGTAAAACAAACTCTTAAACTAGAATTAATTTCAGAAGTTAGAATTAATTGAGTTACAAACTAGTTTTGCACTTGAAAACTATTTCATTGTACAAGTTCAAATTTTATTGCAGTTTTAACAGGTATTACCTGCATCTCTGACTTCTGTTTATATTTTTAAATGTTTTTACTGTGAACCTCAAAAGCTGACTTAGCTTAATCTGCAAGAATACTTAAAGGAACTATAATATTTAGGTTGCTCTCTGAAGGAAGGCAGATGTTAATATTGTATATATTCAGCCACTTGGGTGGCTTAGTGGTTTTAAGTCTCTTAAGGCAAAAATAATTGCCAAGCGTGTACAATACAAAAACCCACCCTACAAGCTGACCAAACAGTAGCAGTTTGTAGCTAGAATTGGTTAGCGCTAAGTGGCTTGTGCAGGTGTGTTTTTAAGCTTTGGTGTTTTGTAAGTGGTGTAGGGTTGATTGTGGTAGAATGAAGTCTGATGTAGGTGGGTTAGAGAAATTATAGAGTAGAATTCTGATGTAGCAAGTAAGCCTGTATAAGCTATATAGAAAAAACATTGGAGTGGTTTTTTTATGTTTACACCAATGTAAAAATATTAATAGTCAAAAGTTGACTGGCCCCCCATTCTACTGCCATCTCACTTTTAGAAACATCGTATTGGTTCCTTAGGTCCACAGGGCTCCAACTTTAACTGCACTAGGCTCATGTGACTCTAACTTTGGTTGAATGTAATTTAAAATTGCAGACTATTTCCTTCTAAGCAACATTTTCTCAAATAATGTACATCTCTTTCCTCTAATAGTAACATTTAGTTATCACTATCAAATATTTCAAAGTTATTTTCTTGTTTTGGTAGAAACTATTTGCTGTATTGACTAAGAATAAAACTGTTGTGTCTCAGAAGGAAAGTGCAAATATCTGTAAAAGTGCCTGGTTTTTGTCTGTGATTAAAATTCTTTGACTTTGAGTTCAGAACTAGAGGAGGTTAAAAGGAGTTTTCTCTGCTGTTCTGTATCCTTCTGACTGGTGGATGGCTTCTTATGATGGTCTTTTGGCCAACTTGTCTGGTGCTCTCAACCTTCTGATACTGCCTTGGTCCTGCCTGCCCCTTTTCATTTGCTCACTGACTCTTTGAGGAGCATCTCGGAAGGATGAAGGTGTCTGAATTTAAAAAAAAAAAAAAAAAAAAAAAAGCATCCAAACATTCTTGAGCCATCTACAGTGCTCTCTTTCTTGCAACTGTCTTTTATACTGTCTTGGCTCTCAGGAATGTAAAGTGTCTTCCCACAAATTTAGACTACGTCAGCAAAAATACATAGTAATCAGTCTGTATGCATAGATCCGACCAATTCCTACAAGGGACTTTTTTTCCTTTCATATAATTAGTCTGGTTCATTTTTCAGCAAGTGTGATGGATATTACAGCTAAAGAACTTCTGGACGGTAAACATACTGAAGTGTGCAGTTTGCAATCGTTTTTACGTAATCTTCATTTGCCACTCATACAGTCATGCCTGAGGATGTGAGAAGATATCTGACCTGGAAGACTGATATGATGTGGATAAAAGAATCCAGTTTGTGGAGAGCAAGTTAACTTCAGTATTCAGCTAGGCCCTTAAGAAAATCAAAGGAGCTAGGCTAGAACAATGTCTTCCTCACTGAGGGAATCAAAGGAATGTCATCCAATTGTACTGTGCAGTAAACTGGGATATTGTCAGCGAAACTCTTATCCTCAGTGGAGAAAACAGGCAGAACGCACAAATCTGTGTCTGGCCTCTTAATGTTTGAGTGCACAGTTTCCAAGATTAGAAGGCAATGCCTGCTACCGAGAGGAATCAATCACCAGGTATATTCCATTTGTACAAAAGGCTTTTATAGGTGCTTGCAGAATTGCTGATGCTCATGCAGTTGTGTTATAAGCACTTTGAAGGCAAAGATTTAAGATCAGATTTTTACTATGCAGGATATCTATGGGCATAATTTTTGAATCAATCCTTTTGACAGAGCAGATGCAGATACTTGTCAGAGAACAAGACATGCAACTTAATATTGCTTAGAGAAGTAGTTTTACTACAAACTATTAATCTGAAATCTGTGAACTGTTACCTTTTGCAATTAGGTCATGAAATGTATAGCAATTTTTGTCCTTTTGGAGCAACAAGGTTTTAAAGTACCTCCTACCATAAATCTAACCTACTTGCTAAGGTGAAATTAAGTGAATTAGAGAAGTTAAGATGAACAAGATAAATTTAATTAAACATATAAACAAGTAGTACATACAGACATTTTGCAGGTGTCTGTATTCATTAAATGGCTTGAGCTTAATAACTTTAGCAAGGCCACTATGTATGCTGAGTATTTTAGTGCTGCAACTCCCCCTATTTTACAGTTTTGGATGTGTTTTTTTTTCTTTCTTTCATATTTCTATGTTCCCTACTAATGGGGTACATAGCTATTTGATTTTCTCCTTTATTTAAGTATTGTTATGTAAATTACAGTTTTAAAACCATAACTCACCTGCTGCAAGTTAGTTAGTGCCATACCTCTGCTGTCTAATTGGTGGCCTAGTATAAATAAGATTTCCTTGATTGAACAGATTTCCCAGTGAGAATTGACTATCAAAAGGGATCCTGATGGTCTGAATCATTTTCGCTGGGGTGGGTGGAGGTTTTGGAAAGTGATTCATAGACTGTCTAGTTTATGTGTGACTTCCTCCATTTATATGATACAAATTCAACAAAATCAAATTTCAACACCTTTAAATATATTTTTCTTGTAATAAATATTAAAGCTTACTGCTCAGAGGAAAAAGAAAAGGGGTACTTGTGGCACCTTAGAGACTAACAAATTTATTTGAGCATAAGCTTTTGTGAGCTACAGCTCACTTCATCGGATGCATTCATCGGATGCTCAGAGGAAAGTGGACTGGGATGTTAAAATAAAAAGTCGATCCTTTAGGTGCTGGCAGAAATTGTTCGTAATTTTAACAAAAAAGCCTTGCTTTTGTGGGTTTCAGAAGATGAAGTTTCTGGTTCATTACCAAACCTTTATTTTGCTAGCTAAATATGCCATAACACATAAAGGAGTTTGAAGTGCAGAAAATGCTTGGAAATTTTTACCATATGTTCTAGTTCTGTTCCTCTGTAATTAGTCTGAAGTAATAAGTGAAACTTGTTTTGTACCTTTTTCCAGAATTTAACATATTTTTTTTACCTCATGACTCTATTGTGGCTGGACAGGGATCTATGTCTGAATAGCTCAGAGAAAGTGTTATTTAAACTCCTGTTTAAGGCCAAGAAAGCCATTTTAAATTTGGATTAAAAACTAAGCCTAATGTTTGATTCCCTGGAAGAGATCTATGTGCTGTCTACTGAGAGAGATTATAAAAAATAAGGTATGACAGATATGGCAATTTCCTGCATATCGTTGGGAGACCCTTATTGAATTAAGTTTAAGTATTTTTGGGGCCCATTGTTTAAATGAATCTTGTATGTGTGATTGTGTTGTACACCAGTGGTTTTCAAACTTTTTTTTCTGCTGACCCAGTTGAAGAAAATTGTTGATGCCCGCAGCCCAACGGAGCTGGGGATGAGGGGTTTGAGGTGTGGAAGGGGCTCAGGACTGGGGCAGAGGGTTGGAGTGAGGGCTGAAGGGTGGGCCAGGAATGAGGGGTTCAGGGTGTGGGATGGGATTCTGGGCTGGGGTTGAGGTGTGGGAGGGGGTCTGGGCTGGGGCCAGGGATGAAGGGCTTGGGGTGCAGGAAGGGGCTCTGGGTTTGGGGGGGCTCTGGGTTTGGGCATGGGGTTGGGCCGCAGGCTTTTCTCGGGCGGCTCCCGGTCAGCGGCGCAGTAGGGGTGCTAAGGCAGCCTGTCCTGGCACCATGGATCGCAGTGCACCCCAGAAGCGGTCAGCAGCAGGTCCGGGTCCTAGGCGGAGGTGCGCAAGTGGCTCTTGCCTGCAGGTGCCACTGCCCCGCCCCCCCCCCCTCCCGATGCCATTGTCCGGGAACCTGCCAGTGGGAGTGCAGAGCCGGTGCTCGGGCGGGGGCAGTGTATGGCGCTCTGTGGCACCCCGCCCAGGAACCGGACTTGCTGGCCATTTCCGGGGCGCAGCGTGGTGTCAGAACAGGTAGGAACTAGCCTGCCTTAGCGGGGAAGCACCGCTGATGGGACTTTTAATGGCCCGGTTGGCGGTGCTGACCAGAGCCGCTCTGACCCAGTGCCTTCCATTCCACAACCCAATACTGGGTCGCAACCTGCAGTTTGAAACCACTGTTGTACACCATGGTAGAGGGCTACCACAGCATCTAGGCACTAAAGACAGTGAGTGGTGATTAAGGTAAATCAGCCATATTGTTAAACCCTCCCACCTACAGACGTACCATCTCTTGGGGAGGTTTGTGTATCCTGGTTTCTCCAGAGACCAACAGACAGAGAAAGGACTTTTGGATAAAGAGCCTGAGTTTAAACTGACTCAGTGCCTCTGTTCTGATCCAGCAAATGGACATGACCTTCTGCCCAAGGTGGGGGCCGCCCCCAATCCTTGTGGAAGAACTGACATCTACCAGAGTCCAAGGTTGGAGTTGTGGTGACCTCTGGTAAGCTTTTTAGTGTGCATGTATGTTTTTATTGTTTTTAATAAGTTTTCTCTGTAATGCTTTCACATTAAAAATAAATGTTCTTGCTTACAAAGAGCTGTATGTGGCTATTTATAGCTGTGAACAATTACGCTGTTCGTAGCCTTTGGAGAGAAAGCAAAATACAGAATGCTGGCTTGTTTAGGCAGTCTGGCTTGCTGGAGACACCACAATGTAGACAGGGAACCGTGCAGCCTGGAAAAACCTTGGGGCCTCTCCCCAAGAAAGACGATGGTTGAAAAGCTGGGATCCTAGAGTAGGTGGACCTTGGTCACTTGGATGTACATTCTTTGGCCCTTTACAGTTCTTCATATTTGCTGAAATTGAATGTTCTCCATACAGGAACGCTGATTAAAGTTCGTGAGTGGAGAAATTTCGAAAGATGGGAACTATACTGACTTGTGAATATTATTGTTTAACATGCATGTGCTCAATGCTGCATAAGACATACAAACATGTATTTTGTTTTATTCATTAGCCAAATGTAAGTTCCCTGTTTAAATAAACCCAGTTTCCAGGAAATAGTGTTTCTGTGTGTGGAAAATGTGTTGTGTTGAACTTTTTTTAAAATAAAGGAAGATACTCCGGATTTTTCAGTTACTCAGGAAACTCTAGCTAGTACTGAATGTAGGAACATATCTCAGCAACATGGGCTACTGTGCGAGCACATTATATATGTATTTGTATTACCAGAGCACCTAGGAGCCCCAGTCATGGATCAGGGCCCTGCTGTGCTAGGCACTGTATAACACAGAACTAAAAGGTCTGATTCATTCCCCAAAGAGCTTGCACTCTGAACACATCAGGCCTGTCCTCCTCTCCCTACTGGTTTCCCATAGAATATCAAGTCGAATTCAAGATCTCCCATTATTTTTAAGATGCTCAATGTCCTGGTCTCACTTTACCTAAAAGATCACCAGAAGCTCATGGGCTGCGGTCAACATCTATACTCATCAGGCAAGATGGAGCTGTCCGCGAGGGTAAAGCTAGTCTCTGCAGGAGACAGTAGTCTCAGGTACTGGTCTAAGGTTGGGGAGTGAACTCCCACAGGTTTTAAGAACCACTGCGAATCTCACCGCTTTCCTTTCTAACTTTCTCACTTTTAAAACCTTGCCTTCAATAACAAATGTGGATAACACAGCGGACATAAAATAAAGACAAAACAAAAACCGAGCATCTCCTCTTTCCTTTGGAGAAAAAAAGGGAGAACGAGAACCATGTGTAACAAATGCTTGTCAAGCTGCTTAATGCATTTCAGGGAAGCTCTGGGATGCTATGCTGATGACAGCAGTATAAGGACCTGAATAGAACTGGCATCAAACAGATAATGAAGAAATAAGAGTGAACCTACATAGTATATTTTCAAAGCATACTTGCCATTGCTAAATAGAATAGTACTTGGCATTATGTAGTGCATTTCTTACTCAAGGTACAGTAAAATGCTTTAAAAATCAACGAGGTAAGTGAAAGTAATGAAGTGACTTTTGGCAAGCACCATCACTGCTGAGTGCCCAGCAAAAGTACATTGCCCTGTTTTTATTGAGAGAAAACATTCAGAGATGCTAGTGTTCTAATTTTCTGAGGTGCTGAGCAGACTCAACTCTCATGAAAGTTAATGGGAGCCATAGTGCTGAGCTCCTTTTGAAAATCAGGCCTTGGGTTA
Organism: Caretta caretta; assembly: GCF_965140235.1. Classification (NCBI taxonomy): domain Eukaryota; kingdom Metazoa; phylum Chordata; order Testudines; family Cheloniidae; genus Caretta; species Caretta caretta. Next base: position 6,799,967 of record NC_134222.1, on the reverse strand, counting down.
TGCTGTTTTATCTCTTGAAAAAGTGTATTTGTGATTATTAGCATTATTAAGCTGCCAGCAGGACTTGCATCTCATTGGAAGTACAGTACATGAGCTCATCTGAACAAGTGAACTATATTAGTATGTGGAAAACTTTTTGACTTCATGGAGATCCGGAAGTTGCTTGATATTAATTTTCATCTAGACAGAGGAATTTGTTTTGCATATTTTCAAATATGCTGATGACAGAATTTTTTTTTATCATTTAGCTAAATGGAGTTGCAGATAAGGTGGTGCCTTGTTGGCAGGAAAGGCAGTTTTCATTACTTTAATTGCGTGATTTATCAGGATTTTCAGCTTTTTATAAATGCTGTAGTGTTATGACAGAATTAAAAGGATTTAGAATAAAAGGAGTTTAAGAAAAGGACTTTGCAACAGGATTGCAATACTTTCTATATTCGGTGGATTTGGCTAGCTGTTTTTCATTTCAATCATCAGACTACATTCTGTTAAACACTGTGCGGAGCAGGTGTGTATAGCATCAGTATATTGCACATGTGAATAAACACAATTTTATATATAAAAAATTAATCCACCATAACTTGAAGGATTAAACGTCCCCTCCCCCCCCAGAATGACCGGGGGGGGTGCTGATGCATTAAGCATCATGGAGAACAACACATGTTGCTGCTTGCAATCTCATGAACAGGACTGCTGTTAACCTGATTTCATGCACTGCAAGGTCCTTATACTAATGATTTTTCTAGAGTATTAATAGTTACATCCTAAAAGTATAAATTTGAAGTAGATAATGAAAATTTTTTGAAACCTGAGTTTGTCTTAAACGTCTGAAATTAGAAGTTAAAGCACCCACTGTACAGTTATTCCAAGTACGTTTCAGATGATGATGATATTCCTTTTGATTCTGTGCAAATGTTTTCCCCTATAATCCATTTTTGTATGTTCTGGAATTCTTTCCTCTGTAATTCTCCTTATTAAAATAAAAAGTTTATACTCAGAGTTGGACTGAATAGAAACTTGTGAACTGATGTCTCGTGTGTGTGTGTATGTATGCATGGTTTAAATCCTGGCCCCACTAAAATCAGTGGCAAAACTCCCATTGGCTTCAATGGAGCCAGGGTTTCTCCCTTAATGTAATTTCTATTGAGCCTGGCTAGGTAAACAGAAACAAATGGAGTTCATCTGTTCCATATATTGGGGGAAAAAAAACAAATTGGTTGCCAGGTTTTTAAAAAGACTTTACATGTTTCATTTATCAATTTACAGATCAGTACATACGGTACAGGTGTGACCCATAAAAAACCTTGGAAAGAGCAGAATAAAATGAAAATGCATTTGATTTTGTTAAGTAACTCGTAAACCTGTTGTTGATGGTGAAATTATTGATGTGAACCCTTTTCTATTATAAATACTCCAAACACGTAGGAGGGAAGAGTTAGTCTTGTATAGATGAGATTGCTGAGCGGTTTTATGTTATAAATTAATTGTATGTACCCATACTATTAATAATTAACAGAGACTGTGAAGTGAAAAAGTATATTGTTAATTGTTATACCTTTCTGATGAATTCACATAGGAGTACAGCCATACAATTAATTGTGAATTAAGGTTTGAACAGAATGTGTTACCGATACTTGGAGTAGATCAAAGAGTTTGATTTTTATAATGAAGAAAGCTTTTTTGTAATCCTGGAAATTTACCTCACTGAGGCATCTCAGCTTGGTGTGTGTATGTTTAATTTCAGTAACAAACATCCTGACATTCAGCAAAGCAGTAGTACCCTCCGGGGGGAAAAAAAAATTCCACAAAGGCGAGAAATTAGATGGTTTTTATTTGACTTTATTCCTACTTAGACACAGGGTAAAATTTTTGAAAATGCCTGTGCCCCATTTTTCAAAAGTGACACAGAGCCTAGGTTATACTGAAAGTCAGTGGGGCTTGCTTTTCCTAAATTACTTTTGAAAATGGGACTTTTGCTGCTATGTCACTTGTGAAAAATTTGCCCAATTTAGAGATGTAAGATGGGCATGGGCATGGCCATGTTTTAGGCAAACACTAGGATCCAGCTCGTCACACTAAAGAAAGAGAGGGACTACTCTTATACTGTGTGTGACCTTAATGGAATAAATTGAAAAAATGTGTGAAGCCTTTCAAAAATAACATCATTCATATTTTAGAACAACTTCACAAAACAGAAAAATGGGAGTTAGCATTACTTGACCTTAATAAGAAATAACAGTTTCTGAAAAAAGTAAGCAAATACCCACGTGTCCTGGCGAAATTTTATTGTTCATTTACACCTATCACCATATTTACGGGAGCTATTGTTCTAGAGTTCATGGCTTTGTTGTGAAATGTATCCCTATTGCTGAGCTTGTAGTGGCTGCTGCTCTTTATCTGTATAGCCACTGGCCTTCCAACATCTTGCCCTTTGCTTTTGTAAAACCTTTGGATATACTTTGATTGTGCAAGGTGCTCTAAAAATGTTTTCTTTTTCTGTAGAAGAATTTTTTTCAGGTTAATGATTTGTGGTTTTTAAAAAGAAGTGTTCTGAAATTTGACAAGATATAGTAATTATATTTTCAAGTCTAATCAACTTCTTGCAGTGAATAAAGACAGCATGGTGAAAATATAACGAATGCTTTTTATTGAGCTTTATTTTTCTGTTTTTCTTCTAATCAGGCCCTCAGAAATGTGATAATTTTTCTGAGAAGAGACCTCTTCTTGGTGTGTGTAAAAGCATTGGATCTTCTGGGTAAGGAAACTTTTCAACTTTTAGTATACTGAAAAAGCAATTTATTTTATAGAACAATAAAAAAATATTTTTCTGTAACTTTTTCCGCTCTGTATTCAGAGTTTTTTTTTACATTACGAAGCTGGGAAAGGTTCTCCCTGTAAGGTCTCAACCTGCCAGCACCAATTTTTTTTTGGGACACATGCCTTTAAAAACAAAACAAACCTCTGTGATGAAAGACCTGTGATATGAAACCCAATATAAAATAAATGAGGAGGTATTTTGAAATTGTGTGGGATTATTTTCTTTTAACATAATCTCATTTTCATGTTCACTGTTTCTGATGGTAATGGATGAAGTTATTACAGAAGAGTGGTCAAAACAGGCCTCTGTGCCTCAAATAATTAAAGGATGTTTGTGAGGAATGAGTGATATTCTATGTATAACAGTATTGTTGATTGTGTTTTGATGTAAACATTGGCCATGTATTGCTTGTTTGTAAAATAATTTTGTAAAAAATGCTTATTTTTTTGTTCAATTAGAAAAATGAGTTGGCAGGTTTGTCTTAGTCTGGGGATAGCATACAAGGAATCTGAGCTCAAAACTTGCATTTCTTTTCTCACTTCTATCTTGGCAAGGACTGGGAGAGTTGTGCTGGTCTCTCAGTTGGTAGGCAATTTTAGAGGCCCTTATTAAAGAAGTCCCTGGCCTACATCTAAATGGGTTAATACCTATGCGCACACAGAAGAACCTATTCCAAGAAGTGAAGGCTGAAATAAACAAGAGAATCCTAGGTGACAGCAGGGAGTTTTAATATGTCTGTTTCTTCTGTTTCCGGGTCCATTGTGGCTTATATAGTACACTGGACCTACTCAAAAAGACTTCAGTGTTGTTTAAAATCTATAGAGTATTCCTCTTGCTCGGTAATGAGCATTTGCCAACCTCCCTTCCCTGAAATGTGTTTTGTTGCTTTCTAAGTGTCAGTTGGAGGGTCTTCCTCATACAAAGAGGTTGTTCTGCTATGTTATGATGGCTGTGTTAGATGTGTTGACTCAGACAGCACTTTTGGCTTATACCCGTACCAAGTGGAAAATACCTGCTTCTCAAGGATAATCCTATGCACAGAGATTCAAAGGCTAAATTGCTGAAGCAAATCTTCTTACAATAATTAGACTAATTCTGTGCCACACCTTTTTAATTAGGCATTTTAATGACTTTGGGTATGGGTGAAGGTTAACAAGTAAACCCAAAACAATTCCTAAGAGTGTCGCTCACTATGTACTGTTAGTTTATTAACAAAGGATATGAATGTTATCTTTAAATTTAAGAATCTGATCAGAAATAAGCATAGCTAAACTTCTTCCTTTATGCTAAACTGTTTATCGTGTGTTATGTGCTGTCAAAATGTTTATAATCTTATTAACTACTTCTCCTGCCTAGGACTGCATGTACTGTTTAGTTGTAAACAGTACATTACAGTTGTTTGTTATCTGGCAGTATTTCCCCTCTTAATCCGGGTCATTGATTTGTGTGTGAAAAATATGCTTCAGAGAACTTATTTTCCGTGATGGTATTCTTGCAGAAGTGATTGAGACATGTCTGAGATGTTAACAAAATAGGCCTGTAAAGCAGGCCACTACTTTCTCATAGCTGATGGGCTCCAGTAAAATTCAAGACTTCAAAAAATTATTTTGTTGATTTTTTCTAGAGAAAATGCTTCATTATATAAAAAAGGAGCAAAATCAGGTATGCGCCTACCTAGCCATTATTTAAATATCTGTAAACACACCCTGAGCTTTTAAACCAGGCCTGGAGCTCTGGCCACATTGTGAGAATCTGATTAAAAGAAGGGGACTGTTGCACAGGCTTCCTTTTTTGCCTTTTGAAGGAAGCACTGATTTTTGCAAGGTATTGTTTGTTGTTCAGGTGACCCAAGGTTGGCTTGCCTTTTTCTTTAAATTTATTAAGTGGATCTTCTATTTAAAAAAGCAGTGTAATCACCACTAAACACCAAAAAGAAAATCAGTTTAAGATGTCAAACCTTTAAGTCTAATGGAAGCTGAGGTGTGGGGGTGGGAAGGAATTTCAGTGTTAAGACTTCAAGTCTGTTGTTAATTTGTGGTTTTGTGCTTTGCATCACCTACGGTAACTTTTAATACCTATCTGCCTCTGGACAGATAGTACATCTGGTTTAAATGTAGATCAGTGAGAAGGTGTCTGGAGAAAAATCTTTCTTTTTTCCTGAAGGATCCCAAAGGCTAGCACTTGCTAGTATCTCTCTACTGTCACTCCCTCATCTGCTGCTGAAATTAGGCTCGTTCTAGCGTGACGGGAGCAGTCTGATAGCACGCAGCAACAGCACGCTTGAACTGTTTAGGATCTAACGTACGACCACTACTGTATCCTAGTTGAAACATGAAGGAGAATTGACAATAATAGTTAGCAGCGCCACAGCATTTTTCAGCTGTACATCTCAAAGTGCTTTACAAACAAGGGTTAAACTGTATCCCCATTTAACAGAAAACAGAAGGATAAAATTGACTGGTGTCTGATGGCGTGCGTCTGTGCTCACTTCATATGCTGTTCTAGCTCTGTGCCGGTAGCTGATCCAGCAGACCTCCGTGATATTACCCCGAAAGACCACAAACTCGGTTCAATGGTGAAGGTGCTCAGCCAGGTTTATCGTTAATGAAGCATGGCCCTAGTGCCCCATACGTCCTCCAGGTACACTAACACATGCATGCCCATTACAATCAGCCAGTTCAGACAACAGCGGGACTATCTGCTGCGTCCTAGGCCAGACAGAGATGCCCCTTCTGTGATTTTCTCTTTTATACAAGCAAAAAAAACCCTTCCAATGTGGTTACCAACCGCCCTACACCTTGTACCTGCTGGTTCGAACAAAACATCTTCATTTATTATCCTGACTTTATCCTACCAAGGATCAGTGTGTCCCTGTACCATTTTCAGGGAGGGTGTTTATCTGAATATCCAATACCTAGTACTTAGGAGTGCCTGTGTTTTAGCAATGCTAACTGTGTTTTTGCCAAGTTAATGTACTGGACAATGAACTTGTAAACAAGCATCTGCTTTGACAGAGCCTGACTTTGGATCACAGTCTGCGGCAGTATGGTTACAGATAGGGTAAACATACCAACAACAACAAAAAAGTAGCTACTTTAGCCTTGACCAACCCCTATCTTTTTTTCTTGCTGTTCTTTAAACCTTCTGGCTTCTTTCCTGCCTATCTCTGATGCTCCCCAGACCTCTGTCGTTCTGTCCTTGCTTCTTTCCTGGCACATTCTACCATTCCCTTGACTGTTTTGACTCCTCCAAAATAGGGTATTTTGTAATACTGTGCTCCCAGCCCCCAATGAGGGAAGTGCCCTTTGTCTAGGAAAGGTGAATGTCTGGTATAGTGGTTTTCAGGACAGAGGGGGGAGTACTATATGGTGTGTAACATCACACATTGATCTTGGACCCCTGCTGTCTCCCAACATAAGTATCTTAGTTAAGATGTCTTTTTCTCAGTGATAATTTATGTAGCATTCATTTTTCATAGCTCTTGTAAAACCTAGCTTGAAGCTGTTAATTTTGTGGGTGTAAGGCAAAGAGCCAGTACATTTTACACTTGACTCACAATAAAACCTCAGAATGTTACTCTTGTATTACAGTTTGGGGGGTTAGTGTAAGCTATTACACATGTTATCATGGAAACTTTTGAGCATGGGAAAACTTTTTTTTTAAATGATCAGAACTGTGTGCACACATTCCTATGTGGTGTGTGAGAGATCGTGTTTACAAACATGGTAATATACAGTATAACATTCTCTCATGATTCCAGGAACTTGTGCAGATGCTGCTGAATGCACAAAAGATGTCTGATCAATTGAAAGTCCAATATGTATAAGAATAGCATTTAGAAGTTTTAGACTTTTCCGAGACACTAGACTGTTAAACTAATAAAATTTTGATAGAAAGCAGATCATACATAAATCGACACAGTCATTTCATAATAGCACTTTATAGCGCTTTATCTATTAGGATTATATCGGTGAGATATTGACACATTCATGTTAGGAGCTGGAATTTCCTGATTTCTAACCTCTAATCTGCATTAGTGGTTAGTTTCAGGAAATTCATCTGTACTCCTTTTGCTATAAAGTAAATATAATACAGTGAAGGAGCTGTGATAGAATGGTATTTTTATAGTATTTTAATGTAGGACATTCTTTATTCTTGAAATCTGAAGAATCTTCAAGTTCTACTGAGTCACTTTAAAGCTATCACTAGCATTTTAAAAAAAAAAAATAACATTAACAGTTTTCACCATCCCTTTACCATACCATTAAGAAATTCATCCTACCATGATTTTGCTTGACAAAATAAATGTCTCGTATACTGTGCACCTTCAGGACTTGTTTCCTTGATTATGAAACAGACATGGATATCATGTATAAAATCAGTGTCAAATTCATCTGTGGATTTATTTTTGAATCATGGCATCTTTTCATTGTCCTTCCTATTGTCTGTTTGGTAGATGTTAATATATGCACACAACTTTCCACTGAAACCCCTAATATTCAGTTGTACTGTAGATTGTCCATTGATCCAAGAATGTCTTATTAAATTTAAATCTTTTTCTCAAGAACTTTAGAGCTTAAGTAGATGTTTTGTTAACAGTGGGAAAGTATGGAGGACTGAATGAACATTTACTGTAATGTGACCTAACAAGTAATCAAGGCAGTTCTTAACTTCATTGATATAATGTACTTTTAATTTAGGAAGCTTTATTAAACTACTAAGATTCTAAGCAGCTAATTAGAGATGTAGGGTGTAAATTTTCTTATTGTTTTAACCATGCAGCTTTAATGAGAGTCATGTGATTACAAGCCTGCTTTACTAATTTTATCTCAAAGTTTAAGATTCCAGAAACTCTCCTATAAAACAATATAGAGGTCTGTTCCTGTTTGGAGTAGACAGAGTTTGTTTTCTTGATTATTCCAAATCATTTGGACAGTTACTAAATTCACATTGGAGGGAGAGTTAAGTTTAACTTCTGAGTTTGACATGGAGGCTCTGAAATGATACACTCTGGTCAAACCCATTTCTTGTATTTTTAGGGTTTTATTCTAAAGTTTTTGTGAAATTCTGAATGTGACAGAGTACAACTCTTCCTACCTCATCCATGTTCCTTTCAGTGCCCATATCCAGTTTAATATAAGAATCTCTTTCTATATCATTGGACTCCACTGCATATGTACTATAAATTCTTTGATATTTACCTCATAATGGTGGGGTCTTTAACTCCGATTCAATACTTTCTTTAAAGCTGGTCATCCGCAGAATTCTTTATTCAATTTTTTAAAGAAAAGGCTTAAAATATGACCACAATCTGTGGAAACCGATAAATTTAAACTTATTTATATATAAAAACCTGATGTCTTGCAACCTGGATTAGGAATAGTTGTCATATAGCAGACCACGCTAGCCTCCATCTGAATTACCTCAGGTTTAAAAAGAATCCCCTCTGACCACAAGGGGCTAGGTTTTGACTCTAATAAACTAGCCAGAGTTCAAGAGTATAGGGCGGAGAAGCTTATTGAAATAAATTTCCCCACTGATGGCCCACGCCATATTTTTTAAAAAAAAAGCTTTTCTTGGTCTAGCTACATTTCTTTTAAATAGGTCAGCCAAGATTTGTGGCCTTTCACAGTACAGAATCCGGCAGATTATTTTAGATGAATAGATCCCTCTGCTCTTATAGGAAAGTGGTAATTTGTTTATATCCCCTAAGGAAGCTCACATTGCGTTGGGCAAAACGTCAGGAATGATTTAAAAAAAAAAAAAAAAAAAAAAGAAGGTGGCTAGTGCCCAATAGACAAAATACATCTTTTTGTAATGAGTCTCTTTGAACTGAAGTGATTAATTTACTTTTGTACTTAGTGGAGACTAATTTTGCTGGTTGGAAATATCTTTTTGGCACACAGTTTTAGGTGACATCAACTGCACTGTTGAAAATAAGTTCATTACAAAACTTTTGCACAGTGCCAGCTCTACAGCGTCCCTAAGTAATTATTTAACTAGAGATGAAGCTACATGTTCTAAATTCAGTCTTTGCCTACAGCTTGGGTTCCGAACTAGTTTTCTAGAAACCCATTTTTATTTTTTTAAGTCAGATTTTCCATCTCGAGCTTGGTTCATAAAATTACTAAAGGCTTGCACAGTTTCACTGTATAATCATTTCAAAATAACTGTTTTTTTCAACCACCAAAAAGGATGCAGTCTTGACACATAAATGGGAAACAGATTGTGTTTTTTGGCTGATACTGCAATGCTGGTTTAGATGTTGGTTCAGTCAACTTCAGTCTTAGATTACAAGATTTGCAAATTAAAGGAAAACCAAAAAGGAAAGAACATCTGCGTAAATTCTGTCTTTGTGGAATTTCGCATAGGCATGCTCACTATGTTTCTGGTTATAGGAGGGACAATAAAGTTGTTACACCAAAAAGAAAGTATTGATAAATTTTAAGTGGTAAAAAAATCAAAATTAGAGATCTGTTAAATGAATGCATTAACTCCCCCCCGCCCCACACACATTAATGTTTTCCCCCCAAAAAGTAATTCTATGGAGAAGAATGGCATTAATATGTAATGCGGGGGGGAAGCTTAGCTCATATAAAGGCCAGCTGATTTTTGCCCATTGTGTTAACTGACAGTGTGCTTGTGTGTATTTGCTTGCACCTAGCAGGTTTTGAAATCCTGTATTCATTTGAGTGCTGATATAAGTGGCCCTGTAATCTGTAACAAGAAAATGCTGCTGGATCTATAGAATGTGTATCTCTGCAAATATAGAGATTTGTTAAAACATATTGGGCTTGATTTTGAATGTACAGCATTTATGAAGGTGTGTAAGTACTTAATTTTACCTTCCAGTGCTAAATTTGTTACTTCTGTGTTTTTGAGGGGAAATTGAGCAGTTCAATGATAGGAACTAATTTTAAAACAAACTTCTGTCTGGTTGATTTTCCTTGCACTTATAGAGAAGTAAGGCACAGCTCTAAGTAAGATATAGTGAGCAGTTTGGTTGGTTGTCTGATATTCACTCTGTGTATAAGTCAAACCAAAACTGAACTTCTCAAATTACAGTTCAGTAGCACAAGTCTGTGCTTCACCTGGAACATAATAATGAGATGAGGCTAGTGAAAGAAGTGGCCACTTTGGCAAGAAAGTGTGTGTGTGTGTGTTCTTGTTCTGCCTTATTTGTCAGCATAACTCCTTGCTTATAAACAGCATGCTTTAAACAGACACCTTCTTGCTATTGCACCTTTCACAAATAACAAAAAGTTTGGTGTTTCAAGCGTTAATTAATTTGCTGTCCTCAAATGACAAGCTGCCTATAATAGGGTGGATTGCCCTATGGGCTGGAGAGGCTGGGGCTAAGCCAGCCCTGATTACAGGATGAGCCACACCTGGGCTGAATCTGGTGATCCCAGGATAAAAAGAGCAGGAGGGGAAGCCCAGGAAACTGTAGTTAGGTCTGTAGACTTGCTATAGGGAACAAGAAGGTCCCTGAGTCAACAGGGAAAATGTGCAAGGAGAAAACTGACCCCTCAGGGAGGGCTGGAAGACCCCCTATACAAAAAGCAGGAAAGAGATTGATCAAGGCTCAGGGAGGAGGGGGCTGTGTGCAGCTGAAACTGGGGTGAAGACTGACTGAGTTTGTGTCTTCTTGTTTTCCAAAACTTTATATTGGATTACTGGGAGGGAGACATACTGAGCTAGGGTTGGGGCTTGGGGCTTAGTGTGCACCTGAGGACTAAATAAATGGGATCCTTTCTGGGGGTGTTTGAATTACTCTGTGAGCTGAGCTCTTGAAAGGCCTCTGAAGAGATGAGAGGTAGAGTGATCTCTGTCCGCAAAGAGGTGCTTGAGAGGCAATAGTGGCCACACCACTACAATGCCCAACCCTCCTAGCTGCCAGATCTTCTACCCACTTCTAGAACTGTTGAAAAAAATGAAAATGTTTGTTTGTTTTCAGTGGTCATTTTAGTAGGTGGTCAGAGGGTATCATATGCTAGCTAGGGAAATAATTGTTGTAGTTAATTACATGCCCACCTAGATAGAGGATTGTCAATAGAGTTGCATCTGTATATCAGAGAGGAGAATTTAGCCTTCACTGTAACAATGTATCCACAAGCAAATATTGGTGAAAACCCTGTAAACGGTTTGCCCCAACAGTGGTGTTTATCATCAGACAGCGACTTACTCCACAGCAGACAGAAATAGTTTTCCCAAAGAACTTTAAGTTCTACCACAACGAAGTTCTAAAGCTCCTCGTAAGAGGTGCTCAGCACGTTGCTGCATTTAGCCCAAGCGTATGTGGCTCTTTATAAAAGTGCAGAGAGAGAGTTGCTTCCTTCAGTAGTTTACAGTCTACACACGCTACACCGGATGGAGGTACAGGCGGAGCTGGTTAGATCAGCAGCAGCAGATTTCACAATTATTGCTTCACTATTCATACATTTTAAAGCCCAAAGGTACCTTTATGATTAACTAGTCTGACCTCCTGTATAACGTAGGCCAAAGAATCTCTCCAAATAATTTCTGAATCTGGAGTGATTTGAAGAATGAAATTGAGGTCACTTAAGTGCATGAGAAGCAAGAAGCATAGGATGTGGCATTGAAATAAGGTGCAAGGCTTTGAGTTGGAGAAGGAGGAGATGGAAAATATATGACTTAGCTAATGTAATTAACATTTTTCTGTATTGAGAAATCTGTTTACAAGACTAAACAATTAGTGCAAGCAGCTTTTCAGGAAATAGTTTATGTAGTTACTGTGGCTTGAAATCTACTAGTGGGTTAATACTGGTTTTATTGAAGAATATGTTTAGAGAAGGGTTAATGTTTATCAGAAAAAGCTGTTTTACCAGGAAAAATATAAAAATAATGTTGTTAAAACTAAGCTTTAATACCATGCTACATTAATATTATTTAAAGATGTTTTTATTTTTTTTAATAATTAATATGAACCCAACATTTATCTGGCAACATGTTTTTCTTCTGGTTGATGCTAGAATCAGTGTCCAGTTCTCAAAACCTGTGGTTTGTAACTTTTAAAACTAGCTAGCTGTGAAATGATTTAGAAATGACAAACAGCATAGCTTTCTTGAAGGATCACCCAGGAGAAGAAAATTAGCTATGATGAATGAAGTTCTTGTTCACAGTTCTCTCACTGCTCTCTGATACATTTTAACTGGAATGCCAGTGCAAATGCAGTGGTTATGCCTCGGAGCCATTAGGTTATGCCAGGGATTGAATCATAGGGCTGGATGTGTGAAGGGTGTATCCATTCATTAAGAAGATAAAGTATAGCATATTTTTACCTTTTTTAAATTTAAAGTGACCCATCAAATAAAAAAATGAATTGGACAGATGGTTATGATTTTTTTATTTTATTGGACACCATCAAGTAGATTTCATAAAGTTTGTAAAATATTAACAGTCCTTTGTTTTCATGAGACTTTGTGTGATTCGCAAAGTTCTGTAAATTCTTTCTTGTCACCACCCTTGCTTTTCACAGCCACAGGGTGGTTAAAAAAGCTTTAAATTAAAACCTGCTCCCTTTCAAGACATTAAATACTTGGAGGTTACATGTTTGCTTCATTTGGAGCCTTGTAACAAGTCCAAAAAACAGACAGTGAAATTCAGCCCAACCCATAGCTTCCACTCAATTCACTAAGTCTTATGTGGTTTTAGGTGTGATGAGTAGAGCTGTCTGGAGGATGGCAATTCCATTTTGTGACAACTTTCTGAGGTTTCAAAAATTTGGAGTGAAAACGGAACCTTTTAAATGTTTTTTGCAAAACAAAATTGTTGAAACTGCTGTTTTCAAATCAGAAAGCTCAGGTTTTTGATTCAGCTCCTTCTCCCTGCCTACCTCCTTCTGCTCAGAGGTGACCAGAGAGCCCTGGACTGCAAAAACCTTCTTGATTAAAAATGTCATCTAATTGAAACATTTTGGCTGTGACGAAACAGCATATTTTGACAAAATGTCTCAATTTGGTTGTAATGTCCTGCCTGAGCAGCTCTGATGGTGAGAAATATGGGATTTTGTGGTTTTCTTTGATGTAGTGAATTTTCTTATGAGTACAAGAAAGTCCACAGTCTCTCTAAACCCCTCTGCTTTGGACACTGGCCTGGGGGGGGGGGCGGGGAATTTCTGGATTGTGTGTCACCTCCTCTCACGAGCAGAGCATATTACCTCTATAATGTTTCCAGCCATGAGGATTTTAGTTATAAGGCCAGGATCCTACAGTTCATAGAGCAACTATTAGACCTCTCTGCCAACCTTTATGTCCTTTTTAACATTTTTTCCCCCTAGAGGTGATATAGCTTTTTTTTTTCCTTCCTAAAATCTGAAATGTACAATGACCTCTTGCAGGTAGAAGTAGAATCCTCCTGTTTATACACTATCATCACTTTGAGGAAATTTATTACAAAGGGATTCATTCGGTACTGTGAGAAACTGATGATGCTTTGTCCATTGCAACGTTCTTTGTGTTATCATCTGACCTGCAGAGCTCTCTTCCAGTCCTAGCAGATGAAAATGTTGTTGTCATCACTGGTTATTGAAGGAAGTGCACTTTTTAATCTTTACAGCTCTCTTGTGGCAGTTTTTATAAACCTGAGAAAGACAAAACCCATGAATATAGTAATTTAGGCTACCAAAAGTGATGTTGCATTTCGTTGTTACGTTATGTACTCTTATACCATGTACATTATGTATGTAAAGATAGCAACCCTTCTTTATTTTGTTTAAAAAAAAAAAAAGGTTTTTTAAGGCTGGATTTGTATCCTTTTAATTTATTTTTATAATTACATTTAATTCCCTTCCTTAGTAGTTGTGATAAATAACATCCCTTTAATGATCGGAAAAGTGAACATACAGTTTTGAAAAATCTCTTATAAATTGACACATCAAGAGAGAACATCTTTAGTGGAATATCTAGTACGTTGATTGTGTGGGTCAGAAGGATCTGAGGCACTGACATGCTAAAATCAACGTTGGAGGCTGGTTCAATCTGGTAGAATTGACTTGATCTATAATAAGGAATAACAGTTGGATTAAAGTATATTATAATGATAATCCGAGGTCAGCTCTGGAAGGAAGCAAATGAAAATTTTGGGGTTAAATGTTGGCCAATAAATAAGAACCCTGAGTATTTCAGAGCTTTGAAAGGTCTGATTTATGAAACTGTAAATTAGCTAAACTTTTCTGAGTTGTTTTTTTTTTTTGGTCAGGGGAGGGAGAAACGGGTAGAGAAGCTTTCCAAATTGGAGCATAGTTTAATCCTAGTGCTGGTTATTGGCTGCCTCCAAATGTGTTATGGGAAGGGGAGATGTAGTCTCATGTTCAATGCATAGCCAAATACAAACAGCTATAGTGCATACCTTACCTGAGTCACTTGTCAAAAGAAGCAGTACAGGGAAAAGATACTACAGAGCGCCATTACAGGCAAAGTTGCTGGTTCTAGAAGCACTTTAAATTCCGCTTTAAATTATTAAATAGTGTAAATGCTATACTATTAATTAGAAGAGGAACAAACTCTACAAAGATAAATGTGTTTTCAATATGGTTCTCAGGGAGGGTACAGTAGAAACCAGTGAATAAGAGGAAATTTATTTCTGGCAGCACTCTAGACATGGAATTGTGGTTGAACTTTTTACCCTAATTACGTCCCCACTAATGCCTGCAGCGGTCTGGAATCAAAGCGGCCCTTCAGGCCCTGGAAAGTCTCTGATGTGGCGAGCGTTTGTTGTGTGATGAGGGTTACTTAAGAAAAAAACGGAATATTGTGACAGGATTTTTCAAAATTTCTCAGTTACCACCCACCTCACTTGTTGCCTACAAAAATAGAGTAATTGTTTGCATCTGTGTGTTTTTGTCTGTCTTAGAAATAACTGTTATAAATCAATGTGACATAGACCCAAAGAAGCTTTTTCAGGATAGTATTTTCTTCACTTAATATGTGTTTAGGGTTGGTTTTTGTGTAATATTACCACCACCTGTAAGAATAACTTTTAAAGTACATTGCAAAATAGCCATGCTCGAAATCTCAAGGATGATGTAAAGATTTTATTTTGTGAGTACGAACGTTAGTATGTGAGTTACTTTCTCAAAATATGTTTAAAAGGTAAATTAAAAATGTTTTATATAAAAGTGTAAGGCTAAATGTTAATTCTTACTCTTTTTAATATACTTGTTAGCAAGCCAAATGAATTTGCCCCAGTGTCTTAGCATTATACAAATGCAGCCACTTGTGCAATATTTGTCACATAAATAAGCTCAGTAGTAGTTGAGCTTTGTTTCTGTCACTACCTGGTGTTTTGTCTCCTAAAGCAGTGTCTTTGGAGTACTGGCTTTCAGAATTGTACCCAATTATACCAAGGGTTTGCTGGGCACAAATGTTCATTTTGTAGATTAAAACTGTGTTGTTTAAATCACTCTGAGGTGAGGCAAATGGTCATGAAAAATGTAATGACTGCAATTCTGTAAAACTTTACATCTCTGGTATAATTCTTCAGTAGTAACTTTTTATTCTTGACACGATATTTGAAATATTACAATTGCTGTTGACTTTAACTGAATATATAGATCTTGGTGGCTATTTAAAAGTTTTATAAAATTATACATACATTAAGATAGTACAGCAGACTTACTTATGAACCCGTTGACTCCAAAGATTTCCAATTGTCTTCTGCACTGTAAAAGAGTAATAAAATAAGACACTTTTAAAATGGCTAAAAATATAAATGCTGCCTGTTCCTTCTGTTTAGATTGTGACTCGATTAATATATTGGAAATGTCACTGAAGAGATTTCTCATTATATTTATGTAGAATAAACCACAAAAAAATGCACTAAAAGAACATTATTAAGGTTGCAAAGTCCAAGTACTCAAAAGCTAGGAAAACCCAGAATAAAGGTTGTCTGTGCAACTTTAATTTGGCCCCGTTGTGTGTATGCATTATGATACAGTCTTTAATTACATGATCACAGCACCCCGCCTCATTTTCAGTGCTCAAAATGACACTTAATGAGCACCTTGTTCAATAATGGCCATTATCTTTGAAAACTCGTGGCGAACCGGGGAAGTCCCGGATGACTGGAAAAAGGCTAATGTAGTGCCAATCTTTAAAAAAGGGAAGAAGGAGGATCCTGGGAACTACAGGCCAGTCAGCCTCACTTCAGTCCCTGGAAAAATCATGGAGCAGGTCCTCAAAGAATCAATCCTGAAGCACTTGCATGAGAGGAAAGTGATCAGGAACAGCCAGCATGGATTCACCAAGGGAAGGTCATGCCTGACTAATCTAATCGCCTTCTATGATGAGATTACTGGTTCTGTGGATGAAGGGAAAGCAGTGGATGTATTGTTTCTTGACTTTAGCAAAGCTTTTGACACGGTCTCCCACAGTATTCTTGTCAGCAAGTTAAGGAAGTATGGGCTGGATGAATGCACTACAAGGTGGGTAGAAAGCTGGCTAGATTGTCGGGCTCAACGGGTAGTTATCAATGGCTCCATGTCTAGTTGGCAGCCGGTATCAAGTGGAGTGCCCCAAGGGTCGGTCCTGGGGCCGGTTTTGTTCAATATCTTCATAAATGATCTGGAGGATGGTGTGGATTGCACTCTCAGCAAATTTGCGGATGATACTAAACTGGGAGGAGTGGTAGATACGCTGGAGGGGAGGGATAGGATACAGAAGGACCTAGACAAATTGGAGGATTGGGCCAAAAGAAATCTGATGAGGTTCAATAAGGATAAGTGCAGGGTCCTGCACTTAGGACGGAAGAACCCAATACACAGCTACAGACTAGGGACCGAATGGCTAGGCAGCAGTTCTGCGGAAAAGGACCTAGGGATGACAGTGGACGAGAAGCTGGATATGAGTCAGCAGTGTGCCCTTGTTGCCAAGAAGGCCAATGGCATTTTGGGATGTATAAGTAGGGGCATAGCGAGCAGATCGAGGGACGTGATCGTTCCCCTCTATTCGACATTGGTGAGGCCTCATCTGGAGTACTGTGTCCAGTTTTGGGCCCCACACTTCAAGAAGGATGTGGATAAATTGGAGAGAGTTCAGCGAAGGGCAACAAAAATGATTAGGGGACTGGAACACATGAGTTATGAGGAGAGGCTGAGGGAGCTGGGATTGTTTAGCCTGCAGAAGAGAAGAATGAGGGGGGATTTGATAGCTGCTTTCAACTACCTGAAAGGGGGTTCCAAAGAGGATGGCTCTAGACTGTTCTCAATGGTATCAGATGACAGAACGAGGAGTAATGGTCTCAAGCTGCAGTGGGGGAGGTTTAGATTGGATATTAGGAAAAACTTTTTCACTAAGAGGGTGGTGAAACACTGGAATGCGTTACCTAGGGAGGTGGTAGAATCTCCTTCCTTAGAGGTTTTTAAGGTCAGGCTTGACAAAGCCCTGGCTGGGATGATTTAACTGGGAATTGGTCCTGCTTCGAGCAGGGGGTTGGACTAGATGACCTTCTGGGGTCCCTTCCAACCCTTATATTCTATGATTCTATGATACTTTCTTTTCTCATTGTTCATTGCGTGACCCTGTGCCTTATTTATTTTACACTTATTCAGATCCTACTCTGAAGACAGAGTTATTAATTTCCTCCCAGGCTTTCCTATGGTACTCATCACTATAGTATCTGCATGCTTCACAATTTTTAATGAATTTATTTTCACAGCACACCTGTGAGAAGGGGAGAGGCTGTTATCCACATTATATAGATGGGTATCTGAGGCACGGAGTGATTATGGTTAAAAGTTGTCACTGATTTTTGGGAGCTTAGTTTGAGACCCCCCCAAGACTAGATTTTTCAAAATGCTTAGTTAGCATTCTATAACACTTTATATAGTCAAAGAACAATTCCCATTGACTTCAGTTGCAACTGTGAGGGACAGATTAAAAAAAAATATGTAGGTGCCAGACTCGCAGTGAAATCCATAAGAGTTAGGCACCTAAATACTTTAAAAAAATCTGATCCCAGATGCTCAGCACTTGTGCAACTCAGACCTCAGGATCTCAATCAGGCACACAGAAAATGAGGTGCACACAATTAGTGACTGCATGTGAAAAGTTTGGTTTAAGTGACTTGAGCAACATCACACAGGAACTCTGGCAGAGGCAGGGATAGAATCCAGTTCTTCAGTGTGGCATTCAACTGCCTTTCACCATGAGACCCTCCTTTCTCTTGCAATTGGCTGTCTCATTCCTTGGGGATTCTTTGGAAAAATGGTATATAATTAAAGACTTTATAATGCAGCATGTGTGCAAGGGGGGGCAAATTAAGGATGCACAGGCCACCTTAATTCTGGCATATCCTAGTTTTTGAGTGCTTGAATTTGGAACTTTAATGTTCTTTAGTTTTGTGTGTGTAATTACTTAGCTTTTAAAAAAACATTAATCATGTGGAGTGTCATGCTAGCACATGCATAGTTCATCGTCTGGGTTGGAACCTGTAGACTGATTACACAGAGCTCTGCCGCTTGAGCTGACAGAGTATCTGACAGCAGCAGTAGGTTGTCCTCTTTTATGTGGAACAGCACTAGAGAGGGATGGCAAATGTTGCCAGTGGGTTTCACAGATATTTGTTGACAGCAGAGGACTGGTGAGACTCCACAATCTTGGTTTCCATTCCAGGCTCTGGAGGCAAGCGGACTCTCATGGTTACTTTCTTCTGACCATTCCCCACAAAGTGTGACCCTCTTCTCCCCCATCTCCTCCAACTTTGCATTACCCAAGTCTTCTCTTCCCCACCCTGGCTCCTTATCGCACTTTCCACACCTCAGATTTCTTGTCCCATTCCCAGTCTTCCCCGCGGTACCTAGTCCCCGTCTCTCTGCCCAGCCAACACCAGCCCTCCCCCCAACTCCATCAGAGTTTTTCTCTCTCCATCCCTGTCAAGGTTCCTCCCCCACTCTGAACTCTAGGGTACAGATGTGGGGACCTGCATGAAAAACCTCCTAAGCTTATCTTTACCAGCTTAGGTCAAAACTTCCCCAAGGTACAAAATACTACACCCGTTATCCTTGGACTGGCCGCTACCACCACCAAACTAATACTGGTTACTGGGGAAGAGCTGTTTGGACGCGTCTTTCCCCCCCAAAATACTTCCCAAAACCTTGCACCCCACTTCCTGGACAAGGTTTGGTAAAAAGCCTCACCATTTTGCCTAGGTGACTACAGACCCAGACCCTTGGATCTTAAGAACAATGAATAATCCTCCCAACACTTGCACCCCCCCTTTCCTGGGAAATGTTGGATAAAAAGCCTCACCAATTTGCATAGGTGACCACAGACCCAAACCCTTGGATCTGAGAACAATGAAAAAGCATTCAGTTTTTTACAAGAAGACTTTTAATAAAAAATAGAAGTAAATAGAAATAAAGAAATCCCCCCTGTAAAATCAGAATGGTAGATATCTTACAGGGTAATTAGATTCAAAAACATAGAGAACCCCTCTAGGCAAAACCTTAAGTTACAAAAAAGATACATAGACAGAAATAGTTATTCTATTCAGCACAATTCTTTTCTCAGCCACTTAAATCATAATCTAACGCATACCTAGCTAGATTACTTACTAAAAGTTCTAAGACTCCATTCCTGTTCTGTCCCTGGCAAGAGCAGCATACAGACAGACACAGACCCTTTGTTCCGCTCCCTCCTCCCAGCTTTTGAAAGTATCTTGTCTCCTCATTGGTCATTTTGGTCTGGTGCCAGCGAGGTTACCTTTAGCTTCTTAACCCTTTACAGGTGAGAGGAGCTTTCCCCTGGCCAGGAGGGATTTCAAAGGGATTTACCCTTCCCTTTATATTTATGACACGCCCCCCAAATCTCAGCTAGGGTGAAACACTGGCTGGGATTTCTTCCTGGAGCTCTAGGAAAACAGAGTTAATAAGACACATGCATCTCTAAATATACTACCAAGTACATAAAGACTAACAATATTTTCCACATCTCAAGGACGATTTTAACCAGTTGATTCTGGGAAACTTTCACGGGAGAGTGCATCAGGCACTTTGTTAGAAGCTCCTGAGATGTGTTGGATGTCGAAATCAAAATCTTGGAGAGCTAAACTCCACCGAAGAAGTTTTTTGTTAGTTTCCTTGACGGTGTGAAGCCACTTCAGTGCAGCATGGTCGGTTTGCAGGTGGAAACACCGTCCCCAAACATATGGGCGTAGCTTTTCCAGAGCGTAGACAATGGCGTAACATTCTTTTTCAGTGACTGACCAGTTGCTTTCCCTCTCAGACAGTTTTTTGCTGAGAAACACTACAGGGTGGAATTCTTGATCAGGTCCTTTCTGCATTAAAACTGCTCCCACACCACGCTCGGACGCATCTGTGGTTACTAGGAACGGTTTGTCAAAGTCTGGGGCCCTTAGTACAGGGTCAGACATGAGTGTCGCTTTAAGCTTGTTAAAGGCCTTCTGACACTTTCCGGTCCACTGAACAGCATTTGGCTGTTTCTTTTTGGTTAGGTCTGTCAGTGGGGCAGCGATTTGGCTGTAGTGCGGTACAAATCGTCTGTAATAACCAGCCAAGCCTAAGAAGGATTGAACCTGTTTCTTTGACTTTGGGACAGGCCACTTTTGGGTAGCATCCACTTTGGCCTGTAGGGGGCTGATAGTTCCTTGACCCACCTGGTGTCCAAGGTAAGTCACTCTGTTTAGGCCTATTTGACACTTCTTAGCCTTAACAGTTAGTCCTGCCTCCCTTATGCGCTCAAGGACTTTTTGTAGATGTTCCAGGTGGTCTGCCCAGGAATCCGAAAATATGGCCACATCGTCAAGGTAGGCGACTGCATATTCTCCTAATCCCGCTAGGAGACCATCTACAAGTCTTTGGAAAGTGGCGGGTGCATTTCGCAGCCCGAAAGGGAGTACATTAAATTCATACAGCCCGAGATGTGTGATGAAGGCTGACCTTTCCTTGGCAGATTCATCTAGCGGTACCTGCCAGTACCCCTTGGTTAAGTCCAAGGTAGAGATGAACTGGGCCCGTCCCAGTTTCTCTAATAGTTCATCTGTGCGTGGCATTGGATAGTTGTCTGGGCGAGTTACAGCATTTAGCTTACGGTAGTCCACGCAAAAACGTATTTCCCCATCTGGTTTGGGAACTAGAACCACTGGAGATGCCCATGCACTTTCAGAGGGGCGGATTACACCCATCTGTAACATATCCTGGATCTCCCGTTCTATAGCAGTTTTAGCTTGAGGAGACACCCGGTAAGGTTGGACCCTAATTGGGTGAGCATTACCTGTGTCAATGGAGTGGTATGCCCGTTCAGTCAGTCCTGGGGTGGCTGAGAACGTTGGCGCGTAGCTAGTGCACAGCTCCTGGATCTGCTGTCGCTGCATACGCCCAAGGGTCATGGAGAGGTTCACCTCTTCCACACCACCAGCACATTTCCCTTCGTAGTAGACACCTTCAGGCCACTCAGCGTCGTCTCCTCCCTGGGCTGTAAACTGACAAACCTTTAATTCTCTGGAATAAAAGGGCTTTAGAGAATTAATATGGTACACCTTAGGCTTTCAGTTGGAGGTGGGGAATGCTATGAGATAATTAACAGCTCCCAGGCGCTCCTGGACCGTGAATGGCCCTTCCCACGATGCTTCCATTTTATGGGCCTGGAGCGCCCTTAAGACCATGACCTGGTCTCCTACTTTGAAGGAACGCTCTCTGGCATGTTTATCATACCAGGCTTTTTGCTCTTTTTGAGCATCCTGTAAGTTTTCTCTAGCAAGGGCTAAAGAGGTTCGGAGGGTGTTTTGTAGGTTGGTTACAAAGTCCAGAATGTTAGTTCCTGGAGAAGGTGTAAATCCCTCCCATTGCTGCTTCACCAACTGCAATGGCCCCTTAACCTCACGGGCATATACAAGTTCAAATGGGGAAAACCCTAAACTGGGATGTGGTACAGCTCTGTAGGCAAAGAGCAACTGCTGCAACACTAGGTCCCAATCATTGGAGTGCTCATTTACGAATTTACGTATCATGGCCCCCAAAGTTCCATTAAACTTCTCCACCATGCCATTTGTTTGATGGTGGTAAGGAGTGGCAACCAAGTGATTTACCCCATGAGCTTCCCAAAGGTTTTTCATAGTTCCTGCCAGGAAATTAGTCCCTGCATCTGTGAGGATGTCGGAGGGCCAACCTACCCTGGCAAAAATGTCTGTTAGTGCCTGGCACACACTTTTAGCCCTGGTGTTGCTTAGAGCTACTGCTTCCGGCCATCAGGTGGCAAAATCCATGAAAGTCAGTATGTACTGCTTTCCTCTGGGTGTCTTTTTCGGAAAAGGACCCAGAATATCCACAGCTACTCGCTGAAATGGAACTTCAATGATGGGGAGTGGTTGTAGAGGGGCTTTGACCTGGTCTTGGGGTTTTCCCACTCTTTGGCACACCTCACAAGACTGGACATAGGTAGAAACATCCTTGCCCATTCCCTCCCAGTGGAATGACCCCCCCAAACGGTCTTTGGTCCTGTTCACCCCAGCATGGCCACTAGGGTGATCGTGGGCTAAGCTCAAGAGCTTGGCCCGGTATTTAGTTGGAACTACCAACTGTCTCTGAGGATGCCAGTCTTCCTGGTGTCCACCAGAAAGAGTTTCCTTGTATAAAAGTCCTCTTTCTACAACAAACCTGGATCGATTAGAAGAGCTGAGAGGCGGTGGGTTGCTCCGTGCCGCCGTCCAAGCTCTCTGGAGGCTTTCATCTGCTTCCTGTTCGGTCTGGAACTGTTTCCTTGATGCTGGAGACATCAGTTCCTCATTGGATTGTGGACCTAGGCTTGGTCCCTCTGGAAGCGATATAGGGGATGGAGCTGTTTCTGTTGACTGTGAACCGCTCTCCGCTGGTGCACTATGTTGGGATTCAGGCTCCGGCTGAGCCTCTTGTGTAGGGTTATCGGCTGCTGCCAGTTCAGGTTCAGTGGCGCCCTCTGGTGTTGAGGTTGCAAGTACTGGATTCAGTGCTGCCACGGGGTCTGGTGTTGGTTGTTCGGCTGGTTCCGGTTCTAGGACTGGTTCCGTCTGGGTCTCTGGGACTGGATCCACTACTGCTGTTGCAGACATTGGCCTGGGGTCCAGGTCCATCACCTCTGACCGGGTCCTGATAGAAGTTTCCGGAACAGAGCTAGGCCTCACGGCTTGTTTAGCCTGGCTGCGGGTGACCATTCCCACCCTCTTGGCCTGCTTCACATGATTGGCCAAGTCTTCCCCCAACAGCATGGGGATGGGATAATCATCATAGACTGCAAAAGTCCACATTCCTGACCAGCCCTTGTACTGGACAGGCAACTTGGCTGTAGGCAAATTGAAAGAGTTGGACTTGAAGGGTTGAATCGTCACTTGGATCTCTGGGTTGATTAAATTGGGGTCCACTAAGGAAGCATGGATAGCTGACACTTGTGCTCCGGTGTCCCTCCACGCGGTGACCTTCTTCCCGCCCACACTCAGTTTCCCTCTGCTCCAAGGGTATCTGGGAGGTATCTGGGCCTGTGGACCTCTGGTGTGATTCCGGTGCAATGAACTGTAATCTGTTGGGGTTCTTGGGGCAGTTGGCCTTTACATGCCCCAGCTCGTTACATTTAAAACATCGTCCAGCTGACGGGTCACTGGGGCGAGGAGGGTTGCTGGAGAACGGGGTGGTGGGACGATAAGGTGTCTGGAGGGTTCTTTGGGAGGTAGGTGGGGCTTTGGGCGGCCCCCGGTAATAGGGTGTGGTCTGGGGTGGTCCCTTCTGGTCTCCACTCCAACTGCGACCAGTTTTCTTCTTCTCGGCCACCTCCACCCATCTGGCTCCAATCTCTCCTGCCTCGATTACAGTTTTGGGCTTCCCGTCTAGGATGTATCTTTCTATTTCCTCAGGAACACCCTCTAAGAATTGTTCCATTTGCATTAGGAAGGGCAAATTTACTGGAGATTCAACACTTGCTCCTGATATTTAGGCATCCCAATGTTTCACAATGTGGTAGGCATGTCGGGTAAATGACATGTCTGGTTTCCACCTTAGGGCTCGGAACCTCCGACGAGACTGCTCGGGTGTTATCCCCATTCTGACTCTCGCCTTGGATTTAAACAGTTCATACTTGTTCATGTGTTCTTTAGGCATTTCAGCTGCCACCTCAGCTAAGGGTCCACTGAGCTGCGGCCTCAGCTCTACCATGTATTGGTCAGTAGAGATGTTGTACCCAAGGCAGGCCCTTTCGAAGTTTTCTAAGAAGGCCTCAGTATCATCACCTGCCTTGTAGGTGGGGAACTTTCTGGGATGGGAAGTGGTACCTGGAGAAGGATTGCTAGGGTTTGTTGGTATATTCTGCTGGGCCTTTTATCCTCTCCACCTCCTCCACATGCTTCCTCTCTTTTTCCTTCTCCTCCTCCACATGCTTCCTTGCCTCCATTTCCCTCTTGTGGGCAGCCTCCTGTACCTCCTTCTCCAGCCGCATGAGTTCTATCTGTCTTTCATGTTCCCTTTGTCTTTCCTCAGCCTGAAATTTGGCTAATTCCAGCTGTAGTCGAGCTGAGGATTTGGTCATTCTAACCTCTCTGTTTTTAACTAACTTTACACCCGAGGTTTAGAAATAAACAAACAAAACGTGGCTGTAAAATTTTGCTGTGCTGGAATAGAATACCTATTCTCTGATAGTGACTGTCAGCCTACAGAAAAAGACAATTCCCTTGTCTCTGCTCTGGGCCCAAATTAAAGCAAAAAACCTCCAACTACTTGGAAACCTGCTTACCCAGCCCAAAGAAAAAGCAAATGGGTAGAACACACACCCCCTATTTACTTTTAGGAAGAAAAGAAAAAAAAACCTCTGGGTTGGAAGACTGTGAATTTCCCTGCAGGAGTTAAGTACCCTGCCTCCAGGCAAAGAAAACCTGCAATTCACAAGATAATCCCCTTTTGTCTCTGCTTGGCCACAGTTTCAGCTTTCAGTTTCAACTGCTTTCTGGACTTCCTTTCCAAAGGAAAAAAAAATTTCCTTTTTAAAATCTGTATTTCTAGTTCAAAAAAATCTCAACTGGATCTCAAAATGATTTCAGGTTAATCCCACCACTGTGCCACCATGTCAAGGTTCCTCCCCCACTCTGAACTCTAGGGTACAGATGTGGGGACCTGCATGAAAAACCTCCTAAGCTTATCTTTACCAGCTTAGGTCAAAACTTCCCCAAGGTACAAAATATTACACCCGTTATCCTTGGACTGGCCGCTACCACCACCAAACTAATACTGGTTACTGGGGAAGAGCTGTTTGGACGCGTCTTTCCCCCCCAAAATACTTCCCAAAACCTTGCACCCCACTTCCTGGACAAGGTTTGGTAAAAAGCCTCACCAATTTGCCTAGGTGACTACAGACCCAGACCCTTGGATCTTATGAACAATCCTCCCAACACTTGCACCCCCCCTTTCCTGGGAAATGTTGGGTAAAAAGCCTCACCAATTTGCATAGGTGACCACAGACCCAAACCCTTGGATCTGAGAACAATGAAAAAGCATTCAGTTTTTTACAAGAAGACTTTTAATAAAAAATAGAAGTAAATAGAAATAAAGAAATCCCCCCTGTAAAATCAGGATGGTAGATATCTTACAGGGTAATTAGATTCAAAAACATAGAGAACCCCTCTAGGCAAAACCTTAAGTTACAAAAAAGATACATAGACAGAAATAGTTATTCTATTCGGCACAATTCTTTTCTCAGCCACTTAAAGAAATCATAATCTAACGCATACCTAGCTAGATTACTTACTAAAAGTTCTAAGACTCCATTCCTGTTCTGTCCCTGGCAAGAGCAGCATACAGACAGACACAGACCCTTTGTTCTGCTCCCTCCTCCCAGCTTTTGAAAGTATCTTGTCTCCTCATTGGTCATTTTGGTCAGGTGCCAGCGAGGTTACCTTTAGCTTCTTAACCCTTTACAGGTGAGAGGAGCTTTCCCTGGCCAGGAGGGATTTCAAAGGGGTTTACCCTTCCCTTTATATTTATGACAATCCCCACTCCCCAACTCAGTCGCACCAGGCTCCTTTTCCCAGTCTAGTCCTTTCCCTCTTCTTGGTCTAACTCTTCTCTTCTCAGCTTTTAAGTCCGACAGTTTGCTCCTGTGCACTGCCTGGGAGCCTTTAAGTGGTCATTGAAAGCTCAGGAGAGACAGACTCCCTGTTGTCAGCTGCCTGGCTCCATTCTGGCTTGGAGCAGCATTTATGGAAGGTTTGGCTTCAGTCCTGTATCCCGGGGCTGGAGGGGGCATATGCACTTGTTTTTTGAGGATCGTGTGTGTGCAGTCCGGTCACACTTGGGAGCTGTGAGGAGATTACGCATGCTCAGTTGCTTTGTGGGGATGGTGCATATGCAGTTTGGTTTTGCCATAAGACCTGGGAGAGACTTGAGCATGCTCAGTAAGTATGGAATCTTTGGAAATTTTAGGTGACAAACTCTAAAAAGCTGCTACTGAGATGACCTAAGATTTTTCAAAGGCTTATAATTTTTTGCAGATTTTCACAGGAACAGCAAAAGGCACATCCCTTATACAAAGGCCATTCTGACAAATCTGAAGCCCCAGCTACAAAGCATGCTAGAACTTTCTCGGTCATGTTGAAAAATTCTTGAGACCTGTTCTTTGCAATGTCTGTTTTCCTAACAGTGTTCTAAGAAATGGCTGAACTGTTTTGGCTGAATTTTTCCAGAAATATTTAGCTTGAGGCAGACGCCCGCATGGAAAATTTTAACCCAAATAGCTCAAGCCTGGCATAGTTATAAGCAACTGCAAACCAAAATGGAAAGTGTTAGGCAATTTTAATAATAGGTGATGCTATCAGTCCCACCTATAATGTGCAGATAATGAAGTGTCTTAAAATCCTGCTGTCTTCAGATTAAGTTGCCAGTGACATCTTCGCATACCGTTTAAAGTTAATAGGCTTACACAAGAGTCATTGTGAGGGCATGACCTACAGAGAGTGGCATTGCAGAGATGTTGCTGGGGTACTTTTATTAAGTTTTGTGTGTGAGATGATAAGAACTGAGTGTGACTATCCGAGACCAAGGCTAATGTGTTGGGCTGGTAGTTAGAAAAAGCATTTCAGTTTTTTTTTCGGGTAGAGCAAATGTGATATGTAAATCAGCGAGACAAAATAGCTGCGGAACCCGTACAATACAATTCTAATAGCAGAACGTTTTCAGATAGAACTGCACTTTATCTATAGCTCACTTTAAAGTAGTTAGCATATACACACAAATGAGGGTATTTAATCTCCCATAGACTGTGTTCTAATTCTGATGTAATAGAGAAGAAAACCTGTTGATTCAGGTCTAAGATAAACCTTGAGATTATGTAGATCTCATAAGGGACATTGTAAATAACATTCTGATAATAGTTCCAAAGAGTTGGGTAGCATTTTCAAAGGAACCCACGTCAGGTTGTAAAGTCACACAAGTTCTCTTGACTCTTATTTTTTGTGCTTTTGGTGGGATTGTAGCTTAATCATTCTATATGAGAAGAAATAATGTGCAAAATACACCAAATTAACATACATATATTGTGTTTACCAATAGTGATATATACGAATTCTCCCAGTCTCTTGAATACTTCTCAAATGTCATTGACCAGGAAGTATTGTCTTTAAGATATACTTCAGACTAGCAAAAGAAGTGTGACTGATTTTCAGTTTTATGTATATTGGCAGATTGTGAAATTGCAAGGCCTACCATAGCTATAGATCTATAAGTGGCTCCACAAAATGCTGTGCTTGCTTGGTAAAGTTGGGCTTTAGTTGTGACCTTTCATTATGAATTAGAGCCAGTTTTTAGAGCTGCAGCTTCCAGAAATCCCATATTTTCCTATTAAGCTGTGGCATGTGGTTGTCTCTCAATATACAGAAAGTTTCTACATTTTGTTTGTCGTGTTTATCATATCTTGTATGTAGTTCAAGATCAGTCTGTCATTCAGTCAAAAGAAGTAAAACATTTGCGAAGTTGTTTATATGATGGAACTCTATCTGCTCAGATGGCTCAGGTTACGTTTGGTTAAATGTTTTCTACAGAAATTACTTGAGGGTAAAATAAATTAAGATTTTTACTACCACTGAATTAATCTGTAGCAGAACAAGGGATGGAATCAAGATCTGCCAAATTTGAGCTCTATATTCTAGCCACAAGATCAACCTAGGTCATATTCTTAGAAGAGTTATAGAAATATATATTCACAGACACATGCTCATTCATGTAATGATCAAAGGCGGCCAAAATCTGCTCAGCTCACAAAG
Organism: Caretta caretta; assembly: GCF_965140235.1. Taxonomy (NCBI): domain Eukaryota; kingdom Metazoa; phylum Chordata; order Testudines; family Cheloniidae; genus Caretta; species Caretta caretta. The sequence continues at coordinate 6,771,901 of NC_134222.1, read as the reverse complement.
AAGTCTGATCTGCTTACACTCAAAGAGCAGAAGTTGGCCCAGTAGTTATGTCCCATAGCACAGCATCATAAAGAATTACATTTTTATGTTGGGTTTGCCAGATACATTATAGCTAAAAATGGAAAGTGAAATGTTTGTCTTGGGAGATAGCTATCCTCAAGTGTCATTAGATATACAAATATAATTGGATAATGTTAAAATATTGTTCTAATAAACCACTTTTATGACCTGACTCCTCTGGTCCATCTGTGTACTTATGATTTAAATATTGGCCAATTTAGAGATCAGAGTGGAACACCTCGTAGATGTAGTGTGACACTCTTTAGAAGGACTTTAGAATTTGCAATTTGTTTTATATTAGTCCTTACTAAATTGCTTATCCTATAGTAACTAATCCAAAATATGATGGGACAGCAGCATTTTGTGACATGTGGCATGTCTCAGTGAAGTGGAAAGCATGTTGCACTCTGGGTTTTCAACTGAGGCATGCCACAGCTGAAAGGCCAGCTTGTGCTATACTTCACACTTCAGTGACAGGCATGCCACATGTCACAAAATGCAGCAATACAACGCTACAAAGTGCTGCTGTCTCAGTGGGATACAAGTATTGTTTAGCTATATATACTTTTATACACTGTAATAATCTGTTTGGCTAATCGCACTATTAAACAATAATAGAATACCATTTATTTAAATATTTTTGGATGTTTTCTACATTTTTAAATATTTCAATTACAACACAGAATACAAAGTGTACAGTGCTCAGTTTATATTTATTTTTATTACAAATATTTGCAGTGTAAAAAACAAAAGAAATAGTTTTTTTCAATTCCCCCATTGCAAATACTGTAGTGCAATCTCTTTATCGTGAAAATTGAATTTACAAAGGTAGAACTATGTAAAAAAACAAAACCAAAAACCAAAAAAAAAAACCCCCAACCTGCATTCAAAAATAAAACAGTGTAAAACTTTAGAGCCTACAAGTCCACTCAGTCCTACGTCTTGTTCAGCCAATCGCTCAGAAAAAGAAGTTTGTTTGCGTTTGCCGGAGATAATGCTGCCTGCTTCTTGTTTACAGTGTCTCCTGAAAGTGACAACAGGTGTTGGCATGGCAATGGTCATAGCCAATGTCACAGTATATTTACATGCCAAATGCCCTAAAGATTCATATGTCCCTTCCTTCTTCAACCACCATTCCAGAGGACATGCGTCCATGCTGATGATGGGTTCTGCTCCATAATGATCCAAAGCAGTGCGGGCCGATGCAAGTTCATTTTCATCATCTGAGTCAGATGCCACCAGCAGAAGGTTGATTTTCTTTTTTGGTGGTTTGAGTTCTGTGTTTCTGCATTGGAATGTTGCTGTTTTAAGACTTTTGAAAGCATGCTCCACAGCTCATCCCTTGCAGATTTTGGAAGACACGTCAGATAGGGAGACACCTTGGGTTGAGTGCCGTAACTATCATTAGAAATCTCACATTGTACCTTCTTTGAGTTTTGTCAGATCTGCAGTGAAAGTATTCTTCAAATGAACAACATGTGCTGAGTCATCATCTGAGACTACTACAACATGAAATATATGGCAGAATGCAGGTAAAACAGAAAAGGAGACATACAATTCTCCCTCCAAAGAATTCAGTCACAAATTTAATTAACACATTTTTTTTTTTAATGAGCATCATCAGCATGGAAGCATGTCCTCTGGAATGGTGGCCGAAGCATGAAGGGGTATATGAATATTTAGCATATCTGGCATGTAAATATCTTGCAATGCCAGCTACAAAAGTGCCATGTGAACGCCTGTTCTCACATTCAGGTTACATTATAGATAATAAGCAGGCAGCATTATGCCTTGCAAATGTAAACAAACTTGTTTGTCTTTGCCATTGGCTGAACAAGAAATAGGACTGAGTGGACTTGTAGACTCTAAAGTTTTTTATATTGTTTTGTTTTTGAGTGCAGTTATGTAACAAAAAAAATCTAATTTGTAAATTGCATTTACACGATAGAGATTGCACTAGAGTACTTGTATTAGGTGAATTGAAAAATACTATTTCTTTTATCTTTTTTAGAGTACAAATATTAGTAATCAAAAATAATATTAAGTGAGCACTGTACACTTTGCATTCTGTGTTGTAACTGAAATCAATATATTTTAAAATATAGAAAAACATCCAAAAATATTTAATAAATTTAACTTGGTATTCTATTGCTTAACAGTGTGATTAAAACTGTGATTAATTTTTTTGAGTTAATCGCCAGCCCTAATTTTTATGTTTTAAACTTGTTTTGAGAAATCTTCTGCTACTTTGCTCTGTGTGACACATGGGGAGCATTAATTGTAATTATAGTATTGTTCAGTATACCAAGAAATTACACTGTAAGTGGTTTTTTTTTTTTTGGTTTTTTTTTAGAATTTTTCTTTGGTGTTTTTAAATGCGTTTTCTTTAAGGAACTGTAGTTTTTGTGACACATAGCAAGCTGAGTTTTCCAAAGTTTGTTCTAAGCATTGTGGTACATTGTACAGTGTAACCACTTCTGTGTGTTGCTTTTGGTTTTTCTTTTAGTAGATTGCATCAAACTGAAAGTTAATAAACAATTTCCCTGTACATGTATCCCCTGGAAACAGAATCTGCTGCACTTGCTAATAGAAACAGAAAATAACCTTACCTTTTATAATTGGTTTACAATGTAATGAGCATTCTTAAATATGTAGACGCCAAGTCAGTATAGGGGTGTATATACTGATTGTACCTCAAGGTCCCTTTCAATACCTTTTAAAAATAAAGAGCCACATCTGGCACTATACAGTTTGCACTAGCTGAGGATCTGGCCCATAATATTTTGCTTTAGGCATCTGAAATGTGTCTGTAATTCATAGATCCCAATTATAGCATATTATGGTGGGCTAGCAGCTCCAGTGTCTCACAGATGGGAGACCTATATATTGCTAAATAACTTTGATTTCCTGGATGGAGATTATTTAGTTTCAGATATTACACTTGAACGAATACAGATATGTAGCTTGCTTGCTGCATGATTGAAGCATCAAGTCTTCACTGTCTTCCCCCCAGGAACTGTTCCCCTCTTTTGTTTATTTGGTCTGAATTTAGATTGAAATCCTTTTGAAGCCTTTTATTCTGTGTTTTTATAAAATGCCTTGAACATTCATGCCACTATGAGCAATGCCATTTGTGATCACTGAATGGTGCATGCATGTTCTCTGCATACTGTGTTCTAGTATTACAGTAAGTGGATGCACTTGATCTTTTGTAGGGGAGTGCTGGCCTTGCCTCTTACAAGCAGCACTTGACAACTGATTCGTGGAATGATAGTTACAGCAACTTCACAGGAGTCTGTACGCCCAATCCTCTTGACTGAAAGTATCAGCTAGTGAGTTATGGAGAGTGATAAAACTGTGAGGAAAAAGCCATCCTTGAATTATGAGTACAGAATAGTTATAACTCACTATACTATCTATGTGTAAAGAGCATTGTAGGAGGAGGTTTGCCCTTACACACACGTTGCTTCCTATAACTGGGTAGAAGAAGAAATATATACGAACAGTTGTTTAAAAGTTGACTTTAGGTAAATATTAATGTTAAATAGGAGAAATGTAACTTATTATACATATTTGTACTTTTGTATGAATTCTCCATCTCCACATTCATTGAATTCCAAAAACAGGTTCACTTTATTCCATCTTTACTATGTATGTAAAGAGTTCTGAGGCAAAAAAAAGTACAGTAATTCCTGGCATCACTAAGGCTTTTTACTAATAGTAGTCCATAATCTCTTTCAAAGATGCACTTCTGTAAACTCTCTTCACTAGAAAGAAAAGGAGTACTTGTGGCACCTTAGAGACGAACCAATTTATTTGAGCATAAGCTTTCGTGAGCTAGAGCTCACTTCTTCGGATGCATAAAGTGGAAAATACGGTGAAGATGTTTTTATACACACAGACCACCCTATACCGGAAACCTACTGACTGCTATTCCTACCTACATGCCTCCAGCTTTCACCCTGACTACACCGCACGATCCATTGTCTACAGCCAAGCTCTACGATACAACCGCATTTGCTCCAACCCCTCAGACAGAGACAAACACCTACAAGATCTCTATCAAGCATTCTTACAACTACAATACTCACCTGCTGAAGTGAAGAAACAGATTGATAGAGCCAGAAGAGTACCCAGAAGTCACCTACTACAGGACAGGCCTAACAAAGAAAATAACAGAACGCCACTAACCGTCACCTTCAGCCCCCAACTAAAACCCCTCCAATGCATTATCAAGGATCTACAACCTATCCTGAAGGACGACCCATCACTCTCACAAATCTTGGGAGACAGGCCAGTCCTTGCCTACAGACAGCCCCCCAACCTGAAGCAAAAACTCACCAGCAACCACATACCACACAACAGAACCACTAAGCCAGGAACATATCCTTGCAACAAAGCCCGTTGCCAACTGTGCCCACCTATCTATTCAGGGGACACCATCACAGGGCCTAATAACATCAGCCACGCTATCAGAGGCTTGTTCACCTGCCCATCTACCAATGTGATATATGCCATCATGTGCCAGCAATGCCCCTTTGCCATCCATGTACATTGGTCAGACCGGACAGTCTCTATGTAAAAGAATAAATGGACACAAATCAGATGTCAAGAATTTATAACATTCATAAACCAGTCGGAGAACCCCCACCCACCCCCCCGCTGTTGCGCAGACGTTCTTGTTAAACCCTAGATTTGTGCTGGAAATGGCCCACCTTGATTATCATACATTGTAAGGAGGGTGATCACTTTAGATAAGTTATTACAAGCAGCAGCAGGAGAGTGCGGTGGGGGGAGAGAGAACCTTTTGTAGTGATAAACACCCTTTTTTTCATGGTCTGTGTGTATAAAAACATCTTCACTGTATTTTCCACTTTATGCGTCCGATGAAGTGAGCTGTAGCTCTCGAAAGCTTATGCTCAAATAAATTGGTTAGTCTCTAAGGTGCCACAAGTACTCCTTTTCTTTTTGCGAATACAGACTAACACGGCTGTTACTCTGAAACCTATCTTTTCACTAGAGGTAGACATATCCTTTGCCATATCCCTTTGACTACATTTGATGTAAAAGGCTAGTAGATAGCATAAAGGATAGAGTAAGAAAGAGGAGAGCAGATTTAACACACAAGTACGTAGGTACATTATGATTTTATTTTAAAATATATGCACACACGTATGGTTTAAAATATATTTATTTTAACTTCTGTACTTGTTGAGGAAAATGTTACAGAACTTGATTTTTTAATTATCTGTAAATTGCATTTATCTATTTGCAGTTTGTCTTTAATACAATTTAGTTTCTGTAACTGCTTTTGATAGTGATAGACTGCACATAATTTACATAACATGGTAACGAAACACAGTGTTCTTCCATAATTTATAACAAGGAAGCTAATCAGCGTGCCAAAGGTTGCCAATCCCTGCCTTAGAGTTACCTTGACCTGCCTCGTGAATTGTCAGCTAAGGACTTGGACAGCAATGTTACCTTCTTTCCCCACTCTCCACATCTCTTTTTTTCCCTCGTGGTTGTAACTGTCAACATGAACTGATGTATGTAAGCATACTGCTGTGCCTACTTCATTCCTTGCCTCTGGAGGAGCAGTTTATTTGAACACTGTGCATGTAGTTGCTCATCTAGTATGTATCAGGATATGTGTAGTTGGGGTTTTGGCAAACACACACCACTTCCTTTTTTTCTGCAAACATTTGCTGTCACACACACAAAAACACTACAGTGTTCCTTTACCATAGTTTATTTTTTCCTACGTAGAACTCAGGTTCCCTATTTACCCGTTATATAGCTGCTTCTGTCGAGCTAATGGCTGTTTTTTTTTTTATAGTTTTCCACTGTATGCCCAGCTATGAAGACAGAATTTAGCCCCTCCCTATTTGTGGAGGGATGAGGGTAGAGGATATGGAAGTTTCCATTGTACTTATTTGTTAGATTTGTTCTATTTAATTAATAAAGATGGATACAAGTGTAGTGCTTGATCTTTTGGAGTCTAATTCAAATAATATAATGCCAAATCAAATATATTTCCTTCTTATATTTAAAGGATTGGATTTAGTAACACATGCCTGTTTGGTGCAGCTTTTTCTTATTTAAAAATAAGAAAATTGCTTCCATGCTTCTTGCAATTTGTGGTAGGTTTAAAATGTCTCTGCTGTTTTGTGTTTCACTGATACGTGCACATTCTTGGAAAATGTCACTTTCTCAAATACCTTGTTCCGTTTTTCGTAATGTTGAAGGACTGTTAAATATCATGAATGAAAGTAGTAAAATCTCTGATCTGTAGAGGAAAAACCTGAAATCAGTAACTGAAATAACTAAAAGCAGTTACTTGCAATGTTAAGTGATGCTTAGGCTATCTCTGGTCAAATATTTTTTTATGATGTACTAACAGTTGATAGCATCCGACAGTAGTTTAAGAAAGCATATCTCTCTGTAAATGTATAGAATCCTAAAGACTGCGTACTAGACCTGAAGATATATAATTTTACTTTTAAGGTCCTTTAAAAATGTGCAGTTCTTCAATGCACTGTTTCAGTATAACTTTCTAGTATTTGTATCTCTTGTTTAAACAAACAGAAACCACCAGCAAGATATTGTACACAGGAGCTTTGTGAGTTGAAGAAATTTAATTTGTGTCACTAACAGTATTAAACAAGTAAAATATCACTAAAAGAATGTGATGCAGTCATTGAGTGCTAGTTTTCTAAAGGCTGTTGGCAGAAATTTCCTTTCTTAATAGAAGGGTAGTTTACCAAAGAGATTCAGCATGTCCAGGAAGAGCTGGAGCAGTGACAGACATATTCTAATAGTTAGATTTTTTTTTTTTTTTTTTTTTACAGAATCAAGATTGCTTTGCTGAAAATTAAATTGTGCTTCAAAATAGAATAATCAAATAAGGCCACCTGACATCATTTTGAAACAGTGTAATGGCAAAAGAGCTTTTTTTTAAATTATAAAACAGACTTTCATAGACAGCTGTCAAATGGAAAGAATGGTTTCCAGATTTTTTTTATTCATACTTTTCTGTGAATTATTGATAGATATGTCATAACTCTGTGAGAGAAATGACAAAATGTCTGATACTTGCAACTGAAAATAGCAGAGTTGCAATAGCTATAGAAACTTGATTCACATGGATAGTTTTAAACTTACAGAAGTAGAATTTACTAATTCACATGCAATAAAATTTACTAATCCACACACACAAACTTGCTCCAATTTTTTTAACAATATTTCTCAGAGTAGCTCCAATGTGTGAAATATTTCAGTAGACATCAGTGGTAGTACTCATAAGTAAGGCAAGCAGGATTTGACCTTTAAAGTATATAGCGTGTTATCACAAGGTATGGTATTGCAGTTCCAACACTTCATTATTTTTTACAAAATGTTAGTAAATATACGGTTATATTTAAACCAAAACGACATTTATCAAAATAACTGATCCGATTACACTTGGTGACACGTCTGTTGTTTTGTCATGCCTGCTCACTTAGCCCAGTCCATGCTTATTGAAGTCAACCGGCATCTCTCTCCATTGACTTTGGTGGAGATTACATTGGGCCCTTACTAATTTTCACAAATCAGTCATTTGCAAAAGATGCTCCATTTACCTCTGCTGTGTCATATAGAGTAACTCATATGGAATCATGATTTAGTCTGTTTTAAATGTTGATTTCTATTTAAAAACTAAACATTATTCAAAAAATCGTAAGATCACATTTGATCACAGGTGTGTTATTAGAAATGTCACACTGATTAAACAGAAATCTTGAGTTTATTTGCCCTGGATGTACTTGCTGGAAGAATTTTTTTTCTAGCTATACAGAACTCTTCCTGCTGTTTATGCTGCCTTGCACATTAGTGCATAAAATAGAAGCTCATTATATGAAGAAGGTAAATAGCCTCTTTCCAGCTGCTGCTTGTAAACTGATCCCTGCCTGAGGTGCCAGCATCGCTATGCTACATGTCCCTCTCTGTATCTGAAATTGTATCATCCGGAATTACATTACATCTAGCTCCATCTTCCCTTAATTATGCACCGAGTTACATTACATCTGCCTTGCTGTATGCTTGCAGGCGACTTCTTCCTTCATTCACTTCAGACAGATGATACACAAACAGCTTCTCCTTTTCTCTTATGGTCTCTTGGTTTAAACAGTCCTCTGGATTCCCAGGCATTAAGGTCAACTTCCTCTGATAGCTGTTTGTGGCAGGGTTTATTGATAGTGCTGAGATTGCAAAGAATTCCCCCAATACACTTGCTGGGAGGTGCTGGTCTTGAACTGTCCAAATGCTATACTTACTTTTAATGAAACTTCTTCCTTTCTTTTTGTTCAAGAGTGCCTCTTTTGAATTAGTCTTCCTTCGGGATAGCTGTCTAACAATCGCTGTTATGCATTTGCTGATCTATGCTCTCCTCCACAAGTCAGTCTGAGAAGTATTGGTAGCTTTCACTCCTCTTCTAGCTTTTAGAATCTGTGGCATTTAGTGAAGGGATATTTTGTAGCAACTGCAACTTGACTAGTGTTTTTTTTTTTGTTATATATCTGACATCTTTCTGTCACTTTTGTTCTCACCAACTCAGTCTTCTGTGGATTTGGTAGAGATCTTAATTTTGTGGGCTTCTCTTGCTGATCTAATACAGTTTTTCCTGTACTTCGTTTCTGTCATTTCCACTCTTCTTCTAGTTTAATGTTCCTGACCTTTCCTCTGACCATAATCTTTCCTGTTCCTCATTGTCTTGATTTCTTAATAAAGAAAACATTTCTGTCTGCATTTACAATTTCCATTAGATTTTGCTTGATCAGAGCATGTTTTCTCTCATCAGGCGCCCTTGTTGTTGATCACTTACTTATTTGTCCTGTTGACCTGACCTACTCTTATTTTTATAACTTTTGGTTCATTCTGTCATTACTGTTTTTAACCTCATTACCTTAAATTATTCACTCATTGGAAAAGGAAACTTTAGTATGCAAATGTAAAGTTATTAAGTACATCATGAAGATGAGCTGTAACCTTGTTCGCAGGAATATTTTCAACTGTTAGTATGTGATCTAGTTACAACACTGGTTTCCAGAATAAAGTAATGGGAGGGGGCATGAGTTAATTTGCACAGTTATTGTACCATTACAACCCACCGCATCATTATAGTGCTTCTTAATGAAGATTCTATCCACATAATGTAGGTTCGTCATCCTTACATGTGGGGATTATACAATATGTGCTATTGATCCAACAGTTTCTGCTTGTTATTCCTGAGAGCTATCATTTGTATGTCTCATCAGTGGGATTATGTATTATACATGCCCAGAGGCAAAATGAGCTGGCTAAATTTGTCAAAAATAGGAATGTAAAGTTAGGGTCCTAAATCCAGATTTTGACACTTGCCTGGATTATCAAAAGTGCTAGTTATCCAACAGTTCTCATTGACATCAGCCTAACCTTTGCAATGACAGTACAATATTTAAAATAAAGGGAGATGATGGAAAATTAACCTTCGTTCAGAAACAGGAATTTTATTAAAGCTCGACAATTAAGGGGAAAGGTCTCCTGTAAACAGAAACATTTCTGAAGTGGTTGCTCTTTCAGAAAGTGTATATTCTGATTTTACTCATCCCGAAGGTTTGGTCTTATGTCACTAAACTTTTTCATGTTTTCTGCTTTCCTCTGGTGTTTTTTTTTTTTTCTATGGATGGTCACGCTTGTGATATGAGAAAAAGCTTGTCCTTCTGAGCAGGTTATTTAAATCTTTTTGTGCACAAGATATGGCCTTATGTCAGGTCCTTTGGTCTTTTCTTAAAGACCATAAGATTTGCTGACTTCAAATTTTTTTCTATTCAGGTATAAAAATTAGGATTTCTCTTGGTGTTTTTAAACAGGTTGCTGCTGCATTAAGTTTTATAGCTATATAAATATACTATATAATGGATGGTATATTTGCTATATGGTACGCTTGTGTGTGTACATTCATCTTTCCACTCAGAACTACTGCAAACTGAGTGAATCTCACGTTTTTTAAAAAACAACCTGTGAATAAACGGTACCTGTATCATAATACACTTGCACAGATATATTCATTTGCCAACTGTACAAGGCATCAGTTAGAATTTTTTTTCCTAATATCTCCACAGTGCAGTGACGAGTTGGGAAAACCAAATCAAAACAACCCAAGAGCCTTATGGAATTCTTACTTTTTGTTTACTAAAGGAAAACATTTTTAAGTGCTATTGGTGAATTTAGGGCTCTCAGTCTTGAGCGATTCATTTCATATCTTTTTATATTAAGCATCTATGTGGACAGCAAGGATACAATAAAAATATGGATCCTCCACCAGAATTATTTTTAGTATTATATTTCTGACAGACTTAAGAATATTACCACCCCAGGTAAGGAAAGCACAGTCTCCACATTCCTGTTTGAAGATCTCCATCTGTCTCCTTGTGTTACTTTACATAACTACCTTTGAGACACTGAATTATGATCAGTGTTCTTCTGACCAAGGAGAACTGGATGGGCTGTCATCTTTTGTCAGCTAGAGGGTTTCCTACTTATCTCAAACTTCACTTGTTTTATAGTCTTCTGGGGACATCAGCTTGTGTTGTCTTAATTAATCCAAAGTAGACCTTTAAATAACCAGTGTATTTTATGTTCACTGAGTAAGTAGAATAGGGAGCATACATGACCTGTTGGTGATTTTAGTGTTAATCTATTTCACAAAGAAAACACAGTGGAGTAATTTGTTACCTTCTCAGTTTTGTGATGTGTTGCATTCTATGGGCTCCACAGCTTCGTGTTCTGGTTTTCAAGCAAAAGTTCTCAAATTCCTTTGAAAAAGATTGTTTCCATGCAGTCCGTGAAGTGAAGGTTTTAATTGTTGTTCCATTTCTGTGGTACAAATTTAAATGTGCTTCTGTTAATTATGTTAACATAATTGGTGTCACTTCAAACACTTTCAAGATTTGAGTGTGTATCTGTTTGGCCACTGGTTGCTTAGCAAAGACTATTCCTACATTAAATATTTTGTCTAAGGAAACTTTCCAAGATCCTTAGAGTCTCTGGTAAAGGATAATGTTTTGAATATTTACTGTTTATCCTCTTATATCTTATTGAACACACAATTTATTATTTTTAATATAAATATACTTAGAATATTAGTATTTTGTCTATATTAGTAATAACAGAGTCCAGTAGTAAAAGGGTGTGCTTGGAGTAAGTGGTATGGAAGAAGGAGATTAATATTCTTAAATATCTTTACTTCTATAAGCCTGGATTCAAGGTCTAGCTTAAGTGCTTAGTGAAAAAGAGTTGGTGGGGCTAGATTTTCAGTAATTCCCAGAATCAGGGCCATATTTTCAGAAGAGCTTTGCCCCATGTAAGCACCTAAATGAAGTGGCCAGATTTTCAGAAGTGCTCAGTATCCAAGTGGCCACTGAGTCCTTTTTTTTTCTTTTTAGAAGGAAAAAAGGTGTGTTTTTGAGTTTGCTAACTCAGGTTAACTAATTCAAGGTAAAACCTTAGTGCAGACGAGGCAGTTTGTAGCTTTTACACAAATTAGCAAGTAAAGTAAACAATTTGGCTCCCCTGTAGTCTTTAACCCAACTTGCTATGGGACAATTTAGTTGTTAACTGGTTGCTGAGCTCTTTTGAAAAGTTAGCCCAGAAGCTTATTTCTGGTCCTTAGTGCATCTCCTAAGAGGGTGCACAGCTTCTTGTAGAATTAGATGCAAGATGTACTGGCCTAACAAAACTTTATAGATGTCTGGATTTCAGTAAATTGTCTAATATGGTTGTAACATAAAATTATAAATGTACCTGTAAATGTCGAAGCTGGGTCTTAGGATGGTAGGAAAGTATATGTCAGTGTTAATGGTTTTTGTATATAAAATTTGGGTGTGATGTACAAAAACTTGCAGAATGCTTGCAGCCCTCGCTGACTTCAGTTATTGCTGCTCCTGCTCAAAAATTCTGATGATTGGATCCAACATCTTCAGATTCTCATTGTTCTAAAATATTTGACATTTTCTGTATATTTTGGGGGTGTCGAAAGTAAATAGAAGATCATAGGAACAACTTGTCAGACCATGTGCAGCAGTGCAATAGTGGGTGAGAAGAAAGGTATGGTTTGCAAGAAAGCTTTGAATCAAAGCCTGGCGAAGTTCAGTGTACTTTTGATCCAAGCCACAGTCCTCTTGCAGCGTTAACCTTTCCTTTTAAACGTGATGCTGTTTGTTTTAGCCAAAGCTGCTTGCTCATCTACATGAACATTGGTAAAATGATATTGTCATGACCAGCCAAGAGGTAGGCATCAAGTGAAAGAAGTAGAGAACAGTTAGACATCTGAGAGAGAGAGTACTTAGCACACCACGTTGCGTCGCCTGAGGATCCGAGGGATATTAGAGATTGCGCTGTTTTTGTTCCAGATGCTGCATGAGATTTTATCCATTCCTAAACACAGTTGTTATTTCTGCTAAGCCTGTATTACTAGACTATAGGCTTGGACCTCAGCAGCAAATTATTTTGACTACTTTACCTAGTGCCTTTTAATGTTGAGAATCTCACTCAGGATGATGTCCAAATGCCAAGTTTAATTATCAAGATTACAGGGTTAGTGTGCACACAAATTGCACAGCAATAACAAAAGGTGTGAATTAATAGTCTGACTTTACCTAAGTCAACCTTAATCACTTCTGTTCTGTGCACAGACTTGAACCAAAATGGTTAAATTGGCTTTAGGAAGCAGATTTAGTTAAATCAAGAAAAGGAGCACTTGTGGCACCTTAGAGACTAACCAATTGATTTGAGCATAAGCTTTCGTGAGCTGCAGCTCACTTCATTGGATGCATCCGATGAAGTGAGCTGTAGCTCACGAAAGCTTATGCTCAAATCAATTGGTTAGTCTCTAAGGTGCCACAAGTACTCCTTTTCTTTTTGCGAATACAGACTAACACGGCTGTTACTCTGAAATCAGTTAAATCGAAGGCAAGTTGGCAAATAGATCAGCACTTGCTTTCCAACATCCTTTAGTAGTAATGGACTGCTAATTGAAGGTGACTGATTGTTGTGTCCCATCTTTTGGCCTTGTAAATGGTTGACACTGATGTACCCTCTCCTTTAATTATTAACGTAGGTATGTGCCAGGAGCAAATGATTCTTTCCGAAAGAATTTCTGTGGGAGTTAATTATGTGTTGCTGTTTTAAAAAATTTTTGTATGCCTGTTGGTTTTCAACAGTATATGCATATTTTGCATACCGCATTCTTGTTGGATTCTAGATAGGAAATGGGCCGTATTTGTGTCCCTAGTTCTCCAGAAAAATTCTTGAGCAGCCTAGGCCGAAACACAAGCAAGTATTGTGTCAGGTATTGTGTAAAATAAAGCAGATATATGCAAAAGGAAACACACTCTCTTTACCCATACTTAGTATGTTTATTCAGCTGGCAATTTGTGCTGCTTCATATTCGTTGACCTAGAAATAGCCATCATTTTAATGCACTCTTGGAGGAAAAAAAGGTGTTATAGAAGAAAACTGCCACATCAAAGCCTCTCTCCAGCTTGTAAAATGGTATCCACCACCACTACCCTTCTGATACTGTAACACTCGGCACTTTTTTCTATCTTCAGAAAGTTTGGCCTTTTTATTAAGAAATGGCTGTAGAGTTTTATTTATAGTAAAATGATAAAAGCAACACACACTATTTGAAAAGATCAGTACTGTTTAAACAAGAGTCTACAATAAATGTAATGTGGGTTCTGCATGTCTATATGGCAGAAGTTGCCATGTGATTCAACTGTTGCCATATAGTGTAATAAGTATCCATTTAAGTAAGTGTTAGAGTGAAATCCTATGTAAATAGCTCGAACAAATTTAGAACTGCATACTTGTCAAGTAACCCATATTTTGTGGGTCAGATCCGCTGTTCCGAAGTCTGACTTTGGGATCAGTGAAATTAAACACTTGGCTGACTGTGGCTGTACAGAAAAGGTTTGTGGCTGTTGGGGATATCATGGAATCAGTGTAATAATACCCTCTCCCTTTCCAAATACAGGAGGCTCACATTCATCCTTTTCCTTCCAAAAAGTCTTGGGACATATGTAGAATGTTGAAAGAGGACCCCATAATGACACTCTTCTTATTACTGGACCTTTGGCAGGTTTAAATACATCCCTAAATAATTTGGAAAAACTTGTTTTGCCCCGTGAGAATTAGATTTAAATTAGTTTGAAAGTGAATATTTTTTCTGCTGTTGTTTCACTTATATAACATACTCTTTCCTCTTCTTCAGCTTACCTTTCCACAAAGAACAGTTTGTTTTGTACAACCGAGGAAGGTTTCACTGTACTTAAAAGAAAATAAAAATATATATAAAAAAAATCCAAACTAAAAGATTTTATTTCTCTTAAAAATACCAATAACAACAACTTTGAATTTATGGATTAATGTTTTTTTGGAAATAAGCAAATTTATGAAATGCTGGGAAAGGGACCTCAGCGTTATTTATAACCAGGTTATTTAATTAAATTAAACTACAGGCTTCTGTGCAAATCTTTAATTAAAAAAAAAAGGTTTCTGACACAAAGATAAATTTTGTTGAAATCATTTAATCATTGAACCAAAAAGGAGATGCTGTTGCTTGGCCTTTTGGCTAAGATCCAGTATAATAAGATGGTCCAGAGGCATTGACACAAAGCACATCACGGGACACCGTCAGTACCAGGACGAGTAAACGAGACCACCTGCCAGGGAAATAACCCGCTTCCTTCCCTGACGAACCAAGGGATGCACCCCACCCATGTACCTATTCGCTCCACCAATACTGATTTGGACTCTAAATACATTCTATGGGTGGCATATCCAAGATCACTTATTCACCCCAATCTGGGTCTCTGCGGTTATGTCCTATGTATGTATTTTGTGAACCTTGTAACTGGTACTTGTAGTCTCTCATAACTCAAGCCTGACTCCAGATGTACAGTACCTTCCTTCTTAACTTGTGTAAACTTGATTTTAAACTTCAGCTTTAATAAATGTTTAATTACTGTGTTCTCTACCTAGAGATGATATCTTACATTTGCCATATCTGGGGGGGATTAATTGTGAGATCATGTTATGACTTGTCTTGTCCTCCTTTCTGTATTTTCTAGTATGTTTGAAATGGGAGAAAAATCTTACCTTCAAGAGGAGAGATTTATTTGTGCAGAGAAATAAGTTGTGATGTGTTGTACTCTGCTTTTAGTGATACCTCTTTTGTAGCCTGTTTTGTAGCTTATTACCATAATATAAATAGCCTGTATTTTGTGTAACTTAATTTAAAAATGGTTACATTTTATAAAACTTGTTTTTAATTACACTGCAATTACAATGAAATTACATTGTGGTTATGCTTTTTGAAATCTGTAATTATCACTGCTGCTCATACCTGGTAAATTATTGAATTATTTATTATTGCCCATTTAGTTACAAACTTGAAAGGAAAATAAGTTTGGTGTTATCCATTTTTATACCTTTAACTAGAATATAACCTTTTCACCAGAAAGTTAACTACATGCATTGTGCTGAGAGCTAGTCATTGACAACAGATTGTACTGGATTGTGTAGAATTATAGGAAATGCCTTTCTTGAACACTGATGTTTCAGATCCTAGAAGTTCATTACTAGCCACACTATTGTGATAAAATCCAAAAGGGCTATAGGTAAAGGAGTCATTCAGTTTCTGATAATAATACAAAAGTCCGAAATGATTGAACAAAATATTCTGCAAACTGAACTTCCTCCCAGACCCAAGTCATATTCCTTTCCATCTCCCTTCATCTGCATATTCACACCTCTTCATGCTATTCTTCTAGCTACTTTGTCAATTTTATTTTACAAAAGCCCAGAGTATTGAGCTTCATTTGAATAGTCCTCACATACTTTTTACTAGATCAGGCCTGGAGGGGCTAAGAAGGGGGAACAGAAGGACAAATCATGAGTAGTTTGGTTTTAATATTTATCAGACAATGGTTTAAAAGTGTTTTAAAATGTACAATATCTAAACTTCCGTTTCTGTGATCCTTTCAGCACAAGCCCACCTTATTGCTGTGTGGACCTTTACTCTTTGCGAACAGGAGAGATGGTCAAATCCATACAGTTCAAAACTCCTATTTATGATCTGCATTGCAACAAAAGGTAGACATTTTCCTTCATTCTCTCTGTTAACTTTTTTTTTTTTTTTTTTTTTGCTGCATAGAAAACTCTAGTAACATGCATAATTTCAATTTTATACATTGACTGGCTTTAGGATTATAAAATATCATGCAGGCATCTCAGTTCTGCCAAAAGTAGAGCTTGGGTTTTCCACTTTTCAAAGAATATTTTGACTTGAAGTAGGACAAAAATACTTCTATAGTGCCTTTCATATGACCATCTGCAAACACTTTACAGGTATGAACTGATTAAGCGTCACAATGCCTTAGTGTGTAGGAATGTCAAGTATCCTCATTTTCCTTTATGCGAATTGGGAATCTGGGGCAGAGTGCTGTTAAATCAATTAACATCTGTAAGTCAGTGTCTGAGTTGGCAGAACCCTTGTGTCTTGATACCCCAGTTCCCTGCTTTAACCACTAGTCCACGCTGCCTTCCTATACATAGACTATATATGAGGACATCGTATGCATTCTGAGTTGTATAAATAATAATTGTACTCCTTTATGTTAGAAGGTGGGAACTAGATAAAGCAGTGTTTTTTGTCTGGAATAACAATACTTAGATATGTCTAAGCCATCCTCTTTTGGGATTTAGGTATTAAAGTATCAGGTCTGAAATACCATGATTCTCCAGAGCCACAGGTTGAGATCCTGTCAGGGTTAACTCAGCCCTTCATACTTCTGAGGTAGATAAAACTGAGTATCCTACACTGTGTTTTCAGACAAAAGACACAAAAAGTCCCAGGTCTATCTGTCTCTGCATGAGGATAGAAATGATTCCTTGGCACTTTTAATAAGAGATTTTGCTGTGGTAACTTTTACCAAAATTTTCTTTTTCCTATCCCCACTATTGTACTGCCTGCGTGGATAGCTACTTCCCTCTACCTCATTTATTTATTTTATTTATTAACACTTTTTTACAGTATTCTACATCCTTGTATCTGAAGGTACTTTATAGAGGAAGGAACAGTGTCATTCCCATGTTACAGATGGAGAAACTCAGGCCTAGAGAAATTGTACATTTCATTGGTGCTATGGGTATAGTTTGTGATGTACTCTGGGATCCTTCAAGATGGAAGGTGCTATAGAAATGTAAAATGCAATTTTATTAAGAAATGCTCAAATTGAAAATATTTTGTACTGTGTTGATTTTAGCAGCATCATTTTAAATAGACTGAGGAATGGGGTGTGGTGCAAAGTGAGAACTGAGAAAGTTAGAGACGAGCAGGTGGCAACAGTGAGATTGAGTTTGGATATTGTGTAAAGGAAGAAATAGCAGGATTGAATAACTGTCAGTTTTAAGGGGAGAGAGAATAGCAAACTACACTGAGAAGATGAGCCTGAAGGAAAAAGGAGATGATGATGAAATTATTAAAGGAATAAAAGAGTGGGGATTCTAAAGACCACTAAAAATATTGTTAAAACAGACACTTCTCTAGTATGGCACCATAGAGAATATCAGTGTCTAAATTAATCAAAGATGAATAGTTGAAGGAAACATTAGAATATAGAACAATTGAACAAACAAGTAATTTTCATAGCACAATAAAGTAATATAATTTGATGTTATAGTAGAATTAAAGGACTAAATAGTATGTTAGTGTTAACTATCCATAATGAAAGTCAATGGGACAGTATCAGATAACTAAGTTGAACTGAAGAAGTTAAACTAAGAATATAAAAGAAAATTTTCACAAAATAGGTCACTGTTCCTTTAACAGTCTGTCAGAAAGAGTTCAGTATGTATCTGTGCAACTGTCTCTTTAAAAATTTAAAGTTCCCTTGTGGACAGTGTGATGATAGTAAATCTTTCCAGTCTAGTCTTTTTTTTTTTAGAAGAATAAAAGTCCAATTGTAAAAACAGTCAAAAGGCAAAACATCATTCAAAGTCTCCCAACTATAAAAAACAAAAAAACAAAAAAAACCCCACTCTTTCCAGGTGCTAATGTTTTTTTTTCCTAAGTGGTGAAAATGGAATAGCTACTTCAAAGTTGCGGGGCTGTATCAAGGGTAGTTGTTTTTCTGGAACATATCAGATTCTATTATCATCCAAGAAAAGTTCACTATTTCAGATTGAAAATGCTTGGAAAATGGCAAATTGAAGCCCTAATGGGGCATGAGCTACATTGCAGACTAATGCAGTGCAAAATTGAAGTTTTAAAATAAAATTTGAATAGAAGAACAGAAAAGCATTCAGTATTCATATTTTTATATGCCAAAACCATCCACAATCTGTTAGGCACTATCCATACAGGAAAACACAGTCTCTGCCTCTAAGAGCAGAAGACGAAATATGAGACTGATTGGGGAGAGTGTTGTGATCAAAACAAATACAATTTTTATATACAGCTGCTCCCCGACTTATGCAATCGTTTTGTTTCGTTCCGTTCCGGAAAGCCTTGCGTAACTCAAATTTTGCATAAGTCGGAAACATATACCCAAATGTTATGCCAAAACAAAAAACAAACAAAAAACCCCCCCCAAAAAACACCCTCCTATTTCTAGCTTACGGAACTTTTTCTGTAAGTGCGAATTTGCGTAACTCGGGTCTTGCATAACCTGGGGAGCGTCTGTACATTACACTTTAAAAAACAAAAACAAAACCCACTATACTTGACTACCTTTCAGTCTGTCCATTAACTGGCTAATTTCTTAGAGACCTCCTGGAAGAAGTTACATAAAACTGATACACTTCCTTTTTGTTTTCCTTTCCTATGATTTAAACAGTTGGAATTCATTTTGTTAAACTAAAAATAGTTGACCGTAAAAGCAATTAGGTTTGGGATAAAAATTAGTATTCATTTCAGACAAGACAAGATGTAAATTGAGAAAAAAGAGGCTTTTATAACCGAAACACTCCTGAACCCCTGAACCACAATTTTCCTTCATGACATCGCCTGGGTAGATTGCATGTCCTGCCATTTGGCAACAGAACTCGTTTCAAAGCACATGCTTTCCTGTTCCAGCATTGTAATGGTAGGGATATGAAAGCCTCCCCCCCCCCCCCCCCAAAAACCATCCATGAGTTTCTCTTTTTCTGTCATCTGAAGCGGATGCAGAGCCCATTCTTTCCGTTGCTTCTGGATTTGTATTAGAATAGCTAGACTTCCTACCCTGATACAATAGTTCTAGAGTCTTTTATGCATGGAGGAAAGGATCCTAATCATCTGGAGCCAGGAGTTTCTTCTGAGTCTTTTCTGAAGAAGTCCTCAGACTTATCAGAGAATGAGTCTAACCCTAGCCAGGGAAGTTCTCAAGTCCATCAGGACAGGAGTTCTTTGGATCTTTTGCCTATGAGTAGAGCAGCTAGATCTTCTTCTCAAAAGGAGCACCCCAAACTCTTACAAGAAGTCTCTATGCTCTTAGAAGAAGAGGCAGCATAGGGGCAAACAAGCACACCCTAACGTGCTAATTCTCTGGAGCTAATAGAGGTTGATAAGAAAGTGGTTTTGATTATGTCCCAGCACAGACAGCCACCTTGGATCATAGGGATCCAAAAATGATAGAGCCTAGCTAGATCCAAGGTACTGAGATCCTTTGTTGGATCATATGACTTTGAGGTTGGGCCTAAGGCACTTGGCTTGGCAGATCCAGGTTTCCCAGGTCCTTTGTGTGTGAAGGAAATGCTTGTGGACCCAGCATTCTCAAAATTGACTCTACAGAAGGGTTGGTTACAGTGGGCCCTTTGAATAGAAATGCAGCAACTGCACGTTGAGGGCCAAGGATTTTTTTGTGGAACGCCTTTTCCCAGAGTTGTTCTAGGGTTGGAATCGAAAGGGTTAGTGAGTGTGGAAAACAAATATTTTGGAGGCTGCCAGATGCGTGGACTGATGTCTTCATCCATCCATGAAGTAATCCCAAGATCCCTCTCCCAAATTCTTGATTATGGTGGTCTCCGGTTTTTCATTCAAATACACTTTTTACAGCCAATATTTTTCCTAAGCTTCATGATCTTCTGGTTAAGCTTGGTTGCTACACATTTTGGACATTAAGAGGACTGCTAGGCATGTTCCTGATAGGACAGACGTTTCGAATGGTAATTGATAGAACAAACATTCTAGCATATATATATGTTATGTTGACAACGGGCAGCACTGTGTGTGTGTGTGTGTATATATACACACACACACACACACACACACACACATAGTGCTGCCGTTGTCAACTAAATAGTAACTACAGTGTTTCCAGCTTTTTGTAATAAGACAGTAACCAGATTTAACAGAACCATGTTGCTCCATTTGAGGAAGGATTGTATTAAACATAGTGAATGGGTGATAAAGCTTACAAGCTCATGGGCTGGCACAGCTTCCCAGGCTGATGTTTCCTTTTGAAAATAAACGTGTAAATGGTTTCAGAGGCCCTTTGGGTTTAAATGGCCTAAATCTTCATTTTAAACTTTTAAAAATCTTATACTTTTTTTTAAGCTTCACTTTTACGTCCTGTTGATCTGTAGAGTATACAATGTGCCAATGCCTAATCATTTGCCATATGGCTTTTGTTTTGCTTCAAATAGTGAACAGGTATTTAAATTTTGTGGGTGGGTGGCTATCTACATATGCTCTCCCCTCAAAATATATGGTCCTTTGTTTTGAGGCTCAAAAATGTAGGACAGTTAACGTTTTTGCCAGGCTACAAAATTTCTGTGAATTGGTATTTGAGTGAAATTGTCAAAGGTAACTGGACAATAGCTGTCCCCTTGAATTTTTTTCATTGTCCTTGTATTTAGGAT
The DNA here is from genome assembly GCF_965140235.1 of Caretta caretta. Lineage (NCBI taxonomy): Eukaryota > Metazoa > Chordata > Testudines > Cheloniidae > Caretta > Caretta caretta. The sequence goes on along the minus strand of NC_134222.1, from coordinate 6,750,916 downwards.
GCTGGTAATCACTGGAAGTGGTTTATTACATAAAGCCCATTTCTCTCATCTTTAATTCCATGGTTCTATGCTTTCATATGGGAGAAAAAAACACTGTTGGTATCTACTAACAGTAGTATTTACTACTCGTAGTTTGACAGATTTGCAATAAAATAAACAATGTGATTATTTCCATGGTAAAAGACTTCCTTTTAGATTAGTCTGTGTGCTGACTGTGGATTTGATTATGATTTGAGACACGAAGGGCAATGCAGGATCCTTGCAATTCCATTTTCTTTCTTTTCTAATGGAACTTTTATTACAGGAGGTATATCATAGATGCTGCACTACTCTGCATGGTATTTGTATACTTCCTGAAGAGCAGGTTATGTGGTGGGGATGAGACTCTTTAGTAACTGCCAGTTACTGGAGAACTGGCAGGTTGTTGCTCAAGAATTTAAATTGAGGGTCTTGAAACAATTACATTTTAAATATTGAATCTTAAACCAACAGAATTAATGTTTCAAGTACACATGTTTTCATTTTTGTGTTTTTAGGATACTTGTTGTAGTCTTGCAAGAGAAAATTGCTGCCTTCGACAGCTGTACATTCACAAAAAAATTCTTCGTTACAAGTATGTATGATATTGGATTCAATTTCTCTGCTCTGGTGAATAGTTGTAGTCCCATAAAACAGACTTGGAGTTGTCAACGGAATCAAATTGCAAGTCAAAGAACCGCATTGCAACAAATGTTGATTTCCTACGGCCTATTTCCCCCCCCCCCCCCAAATGCTAAGTATCTGCAACTCTCAGTGACTTTTAGAGTTGCAAGTGCTCCAGCGCCTCCAAGAATCAAGTCCCATTACTTCTGTGTATTTGTGTTTGTTTTGCATATTTGTCATCGTACCTAAACTCTCATTTGTAGTGAAAAGTACTTTTATTAACGATACTTGTGTTGTTAGTTTGTTAAGCGCTACTCTGATTACTCTTGGTGCTCTGTGTTTTCTGCTGTATGTTTTATGTTTCATCTACATTGGACTGAATGTGATAATTCCAATGGTCTGTCAGTTTTTTTGGCTGTTCATTGTCTGTAGTACCAGATCTGTTTTTCCATTATTATTAATATTTTTATTGTGGTAGCACCTAAAGGTTAATAAGATCAGGACCACATTGTGCTAGGAATGGGCATATCTGCCCACAGGTGTTGCTACCTACTGAATTAAGAAAAGGAGGACTTGTGGCACCCTAGAGACTAACAAATTTATTTGAGCATGAGCTTTCGTGAGCTACAGCTCACTTCATCGGATGCATTCAGTGCATTCAGCTGTAGCTCATGAAAGCTTATGCTCAAATAAATTTGTTCGTCTCTAAGGTGCCACGAGTCCTCCTTTTCTTTTTGTGGATACAGACTAACACGGCTGCTACTCTGAAACCTACTGAATGAGTAACTTAGGCTGTTGGCTCAAGCTTGGAGAAGTTGATTGCTACTTGCATTTTTTTTCCTGATATTGCTGGTGCCTTTTATGTCATTTTTAATTATCATCCTCGATGGTTGATCCTAACTGATAAGCTACACCCCAGAAGATCTCTCTCCAGAAGCATCCCTGTGTCTGACACTGATATCTATACTAGAATAATTCATAGCGTAGTTGGAAAGACAGGATATTTCTGCAGATGTGGTTCCTGATTTGTCTGTGGAGGCTGCTAAAAATGGTACATGGTATACTTGGTACGAAGACTGAGCATATCATGTATGTAACATTAAACTGTGTTTAGTCCCCAAAGTGAAATGTAATCTCTCCAAACTGTTGATAAAGAGTGCTTGTGTTTGTTCACTGAGATAGCCTCTTCAAATACTTTGTTTACTGATGTTTCCAGCGTCTGATTGGATCATAATTACACTAATGATGATGGTGTTCTGTGCTTAAAAGGAAAGCCTTAAAGTATGCTTGGAATTCAGATGGAAAAAATGCTTCCTTTTAAGTACTCATATAACAAACAAACAAACAAAATCTCGCTTCCCTTTATTAAAACATATCCAGATATTAGAACTGTTTCTTATTACTTTGAGGAAAAGTACCATTATGCGGTAATATTAAAGTTGCCAATAGGTGTCAGTTTCTCCCTACATGATGGACATAACAGGTTCCTAGCATTCACTAAATAGAACTTCATGGAAACAGGTTTTGAATTAAGGCTTTTGTTCTTGTTCCTTTTTATACCTTATAGAATCAAGGTACAACTTTAGCTTTGTTTTGCACAGGGGTTCAAAAATTGAAACTTTCCAGTAGGTGTTTTGGTAATTTCCGCTTCATTTTTTAAAAAAGATATTAAGTTCTGATTATTCTCAAGAGAAAACGGGAGTTGATGAAAATTTGTTTCCAAAAGTTAATAGACTGGTTGTATTAAAGTACAAAAAAGTACTCCACGGTATTCAGCACAGGAACATTTCTATTCCTGATGTCAAAAAATAATGCAGCTGACAACAAAGACTGTTATGTAATATTAAACCAAAGCACTGATTTGATTGAAAAGTGCCTGAGAAAATAATGTTTTTTTTTCTAGAAAGAAAAAAATGAAGCAGCCAAAACTCCTGAATCCCTATCTAGTAGCTTCATTTTGATTTTTGATCTTGTTGTATGTGCATACAGTATATACACACCTATTACCCACTTACATTATGGTTTCTTTATATTGAACTTGAATTTTTAAAACCATGACTGTATTTTTAATAAAAGGTAAGCTGGGGTGGGGATTTTGGTTATCCATTTTAAACCTACTGAATAAATAAGCTCTTATACTTTGCTGCTTTGCTCAAAACCAGAAATGTGATTATCTAGATTATTTAGTGTAGCTTGTAGTGGTGTTGGTCGTAGGATGTTAGAGAGACAAAGTGGGTGAAGTAATATCTTTTGCTGGACCAATTTCTGCTTGTCTCTCTCACCAACCGAAGTTGGTCCAATAAAAGATATCACCGCATCCAAATTGTCTCTAACTGAATTACTCGCTCATTAAGAATATGTGTGGTAGCAATTTGTCATATTTCAGCTTCAATTGTACTACAAAACTATAAATTATTTGGAAATGGCAAACATTACTAAGCCGTTGGATGCCCTAAACATTGCTTTAATTTTCACTGCATTTTCAGTACTGGAGTAGCAGGGCTATTTTGTCATGAAGAGTGAAGATAAAAATAGAGCTTTTGTGAATGTTTACTGAGCTATGGGAAATCAAAATTTTGGAAACCGCAGTACAAAAAGGATTTTTCTCCAAATGTAATTTATTTATAATAAATCCATACTCCATACATTTTTAGCTTTTAATGTGAGATTCATAAAGTTTTTCACATCCTGTGTTCTAGCTGAATGGACCTTTTTGGTGCTCTGCTATTTGTTTATATACCGCAAGTTGCACTGAGAACTCTGAAATGGGACTTAGAAGCTCTTTTCTCTTAATGGTGAATATGCTGATTATAGCAGATATAGTGCCTTGCCATGTTTTAAGGCCACAGAACAGTTTCAGTTATAATCTTCAGTTTTCACATCCACTCAAGTCCCAGAACCATTTTTGGGCCTGACACTTTTGGCAGTTAGGTGTCTAAGTACCTTTGAAATTCAATTGACATTAGGTGCCTGTCATTTTTGTCTCTGAAAACCTACTCCGTGGTCTGTACTCAGAACTTTGTTTTTTAGAAAGTTCGATCAAAATCTTTTAAGCCATTTTTGAGTTTAGGAAAGGGAAAAGAAATACTTACCCCTTCATAAAATATCTAAACCACACTGTTAAATAAAAGACAACAGAAACCATGGCTAAAATTTTGGAACTTGCTTTGAAGAAAGTCCACAATGAGGACTAGCACCTTGGTTGGTTTGAGGGGAAAAATAAACATGTATTATTGGAAAATCGCTAATGGGAATGCACAATGGGTATTTAAGAACATAATGAAGGCCTGCCTCCTTTTGGACATGACTGGACATTGTCCAGTCCTTTAATCAGTGAAGGCTGAGTTAAGGATAACATGCTGCTAGGATAATTTGGATGAGTGAGATTCACATTGAAAAGCACACAGCATAATCATTTACCAAAGAGACAAATAATTTACCCCAAAAAGGAAAAAAAGTATGCTTTAACATCAGGGATAGAAGTAAGTCATTAGTGGTTGGGGGGGGGGGGGGGGAGAATGGTATGTCTAGTCATTTTCGGGTTTCCCTGCAGTTTCACTGTATACTATAATATTTTATACAGTCTACATTGTGATTTTAAAATAACACGTTTCTGACCCCCATTATGAGCAGTGCCTTGCAGGAGGTGCAGCCCAGGAAAGGATGGGGCTGGGCAGAGGTTGGCTTTAAGCCACCTTTGCATTTTCGGAATTGGAGCAGCTGTGCACTGCAGTGTTCCAGCCACACCTTTTTGTGTCACTGGCCTCCCCACCCCACTGATATACCTCTACACTGGGGGCTGGTGGAGTGAGGACAGTGTAGGGCTGCCGAGAGAATCTCCCTTTACTAGGGAAATTCCTAGTAAAGGGATCCAGCTGTGGTGGTCCAGCTGTGTTTGGGCTCCTTTTTGCTGAAGGAGAGGAGGCAGAAAGGGGCTAGAACACAGACCTGAATTAGAACTATTCTCTGTCTGTCTGAAGATGCTGCTGTCGTAACGTAAACCAACAAAAATTGCTTCCCGCTCAAGAGCAGCAGCTGCAAATGTGGGAAATCACCCATTTAAATGCCAATATCATTAAGCAGAAGCAACATGCGTTATCTTTTTTTTTTTTTTAAATTAAATGCAGAACACACAATTAAGATCACAGCGTCAGGAATTCAGAAGTTAAGGTTCTACAGGCTATGTTAATGCAGCTGTGTTGCATACATGTGGTATGCCTGTTTTGGTGGTTGAATATGTAGCTTACTATAGTGTTGTAATAAACATCCCATAGAATATTCAGGATCTGCAACATGTTCGTGCGGCTGTTGAAACATTAGCTTCTGCGTTTCCTGACTTCTTTGTGAGGCTAACTGTGCCACTTTAACATTGCATTAGTATGGGAGGTTTTTCTGCATTTAGTGAGATGAAAATGCAATGATTGAATTGAGTGGAAGAGAGACAACCAATTTTATTTTAAGCTTTCATAATAAATACTCATTTTACAGGTGCCCATATCTCTGTATGTCAATTTAAGTCTGGTGTTTAAACTCGCATGGAAAATATATTGTGGGTAATCATGGGAAGATAACTTGAACTTCTATATCTGGTATATACAATTATCAACACTGTGAGAGGTATTCCTACTTCCACCTCTGTTAGCTAAGTAAAGGCACACTTTCAATTTGCAAAGAATTCATGTCTGTAACTTTCCAATGGCATTCCACTCTCCACTGTGCCTACATTTGCAGCCAAGTCAGCTTCATCAAGAGAAGGCCTGCATCATGGAAGGAAAAAAAAAAAAAGAATGAATCCAGGGATGGCTGCAAGTTCACTGTTTTTGGAGTATTTCCTTGTAGCCCGGTCCACTGAACTCATTTGGCTCTTGCACTGAAAATTTGTTCCTTTTGCTAGGTGTGAATGCTGAGGTGCAGATTTTAGATCGTTGGATTTGTACTCTGGTACAAATCAGTTTTGCTTCAGAGCCTTTCTCTTTGAATATTGCACGTGACTGCAGGATCAAAACCTGGCATTCACAATGATGTGCAAGCTTTTTTTTTTTTTTGTCTTCGTAAAGAATAAATGTGAAATAACTGTTCTTCATTGATTTGTGTGCCATCAGTGCTCGTGCAACTGCCCCTCCAAAAATGCTCAGTTAGTTTAACATTGATGATTACAAAGATGGCCTTATGGATACTTTACTCTCTATAAACAACCTCCTCCCTCCCCCTGAAAAGAGATGAGTACATATAACATCATACATGTGGCATCATCTTTGCGTCCAGTAACTGGTGCCTGCTCAGTCTCTCTTTCCCTTCCACTCCTCATATTGATATATTCACAATCCATTATTCTCCAGAGATGAAGACAGTTATTGCAGCCATTATCTGGCACCACATTTCTATTGATGCTGTACAGCTAGCCCCTTAAGAGGTAATTTTCCAAAGAGTTCAGCCAGTGTACTTCATAGCCCTTAAAAGCCAGGAAGATTTTTGTGTAACTGTGGGGCTAAAATTGTACAATATGTACTGAATACCTTTCTGTCCGGCTAATAGAATAAAAATGGACACTCTGCAATTGATTATTCTAATCTGTGAATTCGTGGGTTGTATTATTTGTTGTAGGTATTCATGTTCAGGAAATGATGTGTTGTTTTCAACCTGCCAGAGACCAGGTCACCTAGGTTTCTTTTGTGAATTTGGTAGAATTCCTCTTCCCTGATGGGCAAACGGGGAGCAGCCTCTTTGCTACAAAACAGGACTGTTAGATGTCTCATGAAAGAATTAAACATTTAAAGTACTTTTTGGAAGAGAGTGACTCTCGTGCATTTCTTGCATTCCTTTCACTTCTGAATCAAAATTGGTAGAGATTGCTACTTCTGATTGTCTGATCTGGTGCAATGGTATAGTGTATGGTATGAATCCAGATTGCAACAAACCACCTTATAATTTCCTTCTTTAGAATGCTCTACTCTTATTCAGTTTTCTTTGACTATCTAGAAATGCTGCCGCCATATAACTTGTTGACACACTGCTTAAGCATTGGTATGTGGACTCAAGAAACAGTTTAAACCTGAGCATTATTAAAAGTCTTTCTGTTGGTTGGCTACCTGTACTTATGGCAGCAGGAATACTTTGTTCTAGGTTAAGAGATCTGAGTTTCAAGTGAGCAGAAAGGTCTATGTTCAAAATTCATTTCTTGAGCATTAAAGAGCATATACTTTGCCTGGGACAAGTCCACTGGAGTAGTCGTAGTTCTGCTATTTTCTCACATCTCTGAACAAATGTTCAAGATAGATTTGTCTCAACTGTGACTGCTTTACATGAGAAATGCTAAAAAGCAATAGGGTGATTAAAGCTGGAGGGTCGTTTAAAAGGGATCTTATGCTGCATCTGGGAATCTGAGCTATCCTACCACCAAGATAATTATTCTACTCTTTTTAGAAGGCCTAGAAGACATACTGCAAGAATTATAGCGTCTTAATCTTCCATCAGTGTTGGTCCATTTATAGGATAGTACAGTGAAGTATAGATACAGTTGGGAAAAGATTTGCATAAAGACAAAAGGACAATTTGTAAATCCAGGTTTATCAGCTAAACTGACTGTTCTTTGCAAATTTAAAAGTAATGTATAAAAGATGAGGTGCTGTCTGTAATGTAGAAAATACCAGGTGCTGTTATACTGCTATCCCAAGCATTGGAATACAAAATATGAAACCTAAAAACAATAGCATCTTACTCACAGTGGCATGCTCGTGAACTGCAACCAACAAAATTAAATTATACATCCCCTCAAATTGGCGGGGGGGGGGGGGGGGAAGGCATAACAAAGCTTTACATCCACTATAGTGTTCTGAAGGCTGCCAAATATGTGCTCTGGTGAAGTAGCATGTGTAACAAATGTTAAAGGCCAGGGTCCTCTATGGTGAAATCTCTTGACACTTGTCTTGGAGAGCTCGACTCAAAGGACCAACAGCAAAATAATCTTAACAGCTGTGATGGAATTCAAGGGAAGAGGAGGTCTCTATGTGAGTTGGGTAGTTCAAAATGACAACAATTCTGATCCTCCAGTGAGCTTGGCATGGGTGGACTCTGCACCCATGCAGGTTCACGGGTCTGTCTACACGAAGGTCATTGTAGTATTGGCAAAAACAGTGAGGAGTCCTTGTGGCACCTTAGACTTAGAAATTTATTTGGGCATAAGCTTTTGTGGGCTAAAACCCACTTCATCAGATTTCATAGGCTAAAACCCATGCATCTAATGAAGTGGGTTTTAGCCTATGAAAGCTTATGCCCAAATAAATTTGTTAGTCTCCAAGGTGCCACAAGGACTCCTCGTCGTTTTGTCTGATACAGACTAACATGGCTACCGCTCTGAAGTTGCAGTGTTGGTGTATGTGTGAAAATAACACACACTTGAGTATCTTATGCTAGAATGGGAAAGAAGAGGGCATAACTAGCAGTAGTGGATGTACTTCTTCATCTTCTTTCTGGGCTTATGTTTTGATAGTGATAGTTTATAAAAGAAAAAAGAATGCTGTAGATCTGAGCATGGTTTCACAGTGAGGGGTGTCCTGCCTGCTTGCTCTTTTGCTTGATTGTATGGGTAATATTTAAACAGAAGGAAGTGTAAGAACAATAGATGATCTCAGTAAAGTATGTGACAGTATGAAAGTAATAACCTTTATGTAGGGCCTTTCATCTAGAAGGATCCCAAAGGAATTTATAAACAATATTGCTTTATAAAAAATATAAACAAATAGATTTGGTTTGCCTCATGATGCTAAAAAAAAAACCCCCTAAACAAACAAGAAATATTAGACAAAACAACTTATATGATTTGTTTTCTTTGGAATAAACAATGCTCCTGCAACAACAGTATCACTATCTATTATTTACTTTCTCTCCCCTTTCTGCGCTCTCTGAAAGAAGCTGTTGTCTATTGTCTCAGTCTCTTGTCATTTAGCCTTTTTATCTGGCCAGTTTAGGTTGCACAGTTCTTTAAGAAAGGAATCTTGTAATTTTATATGATTTTGAAGTGCTACATGTGCTATAGGATTCCAGAAAAATTAATACATTGATATAAATAATATAGACTATATAAAGATGCTTAAATAACTGAAATGAGGCCACTTCCAGAGTGGATTATTGTAGTTAGCTATTTAATAGTGCACAACAATGCTACTTAACAGCTCTTGGTGTTGGAAAAGGAGCATACCTTGTATAATTGCTACAAGACAAATATTTTCAGGTAATAGAATTATTCATTTTGGAATTTGGCCAGGAAATCCGGTTAAAAAACCCTGTTCTTCAGAAAGTGCCCAGAAATCTTTAATGCCCCCAAGAACCAGAATACCTAGATGCAGAAACCTGTATTCCTGGCAGAAGAGTGCTCTCTAGCAACAGGCAGGGGCACTTGTTCAAAATGGATACAAAGGGATGTTCACCACTTCCTAAATCATAAGCAAATTTTCTGTAGCGTGTAAATAATCCTTGGAGGTCTCCTGTGCACGTACTGACCAGTCTTGACCCTGGTTATCTTATCAGCTCTGACTTGATCTCAATCCAATGTCATATGGCAGTGTCAAGTCCAAACAAATGCAGTTTAATTCACAGTTTGGGATTAGAGACTGACTGATGCTGTATAGGGAACCTTTCTAGTAGTACTAGTCATACTCCTGTGTTGTTTAAAGACTAAGACAAAGATAGCCTGAAATGAAATTGTTCAACGCCAGTATGAAATGCTCACTCTTATGAGGATATAAAGTGTGGAACATCCATTAAAAGGAGGAAGAATGTCTATTATCATTATTTGAGGAGAATCCTTTCTATTCAGAACAAAGGAGGGGGGAGGAAGAAGAGGGAAGGGGGAAGTTAGAGAGAACCTGGGAAAGGAAGGCAGTAAACATTATGAGTAAGAGGAGATTTTTGTAGTATGGTCACATAAAAAGGATTGGCGAGGGCAACTTACTGAATAGGCTTTCACTGGAAACCAGAAACCAGGGCTAGATGGTGGAGACAAAAGACAAAGACTGATAGATGTCAATTCTAGGCATTTTTAAAGACTATAAAATGGATGTAGATATAGAGTCCCTAGAGTATGCCATAAAAGAAAGAACATACTCAGGGTGTCTTGAGATAACCCTGTGGGCTCAGTTTGAAGGAAGACTGTGATGTTGACATGCACAATTCCGTTCTTTTCCTCTTAAAGTTTTATTCTGTTACACATAAATCTGAAACTGTTTTAACAGCATATCCGCTTACTTTGCATGTAGAAAGGAGACAGAAGGGCACGTACCCTTTCTCTGTACGTGGAGCCATACTTAATGGTCAAAGTGCCATTTGTACTTTTTATATAAAAATAAGTGGCTGTGGCCATTAGAAATACCCGATCTTCTCAAGACAAATAAACTTGAGTTCCAATTTATGTTTAACTCCAAAGGCTGCTGTGAGAGAGCTCTATTCAGCACTCTTGACTCAGTGATTTTAGAAAGAGTTTGGTATGAGTAAGAAGTTGCTGAAGAGGAAGCAAAATAAGCTATTACAGGCTTAATTACAAGAAGCCCTTGACTGATTGGCACTGGAATATTGCCCCGCCAAATATATACAAGAATTTTTCCATGCAGTGATGTCCCTCTTATTACCAAGGTGGGCGTGCTCAAAAGGAGTTAGGCTCCTAACTCCTGTTGATTTCAGGAGACGAGGCGGGTGGGGTGATATCTTTTATTGGACCAGCTTGTGTTGGTGAGAGAGACACTCCTTCTTCTCCCTCTATCCCCTTTTCCCACTACCTGTTAGGGAAAAGTCCTGGAACTTAACAGAAAATTATCTCTGCTGTTCTAAGAAAGTATGAATGACCATACTGGGTCAGACTAATGGTCCATCTAGTTTACTTCCCTGTCTTCTGACAGTAGCTGGCTCCAGGTGCTTCAGAGGGAATAAACAAAACAACATTTATCGAGTGATCCATCCACTGTTGTCCAGTCCCAGCCTCTGGCGATCAAAGGTTTAAGGACATCCGGAGGATGGGGTTGTGTCCCTGACCATTTTGGCTAATAGCCACTGATGGACCTATCCTCCATGAACTTATCTAATTCTTTATTGAACCCAGTTACACTTTTGGCCTTCACAACATCCCTGGCAATGAGTTCCACGGGTTGATTGTGCGTTATGTGAAGAAGTACTTTTTTTATGTTTGTTTTAAACCCTCTGCCTATTAATTTAACTCTGGTTCTTGCATTATGTGAAGGGGTAAATAAAACTTCTCTATTCGCTTTTTCCACAGCATTTATGATTTTAGAATAATAGAAATGTAGGACTGGAGGGGACCGCAGTAGATCATCTAGTCCAGTCCCGTGCAATTCTTATAGACCACTTTTTATAGACCTCTATCATATCCCCACTTACCCATCTTTTTTCTAAGCTGAAAAGTCCCAGTCTTTTTAATCTCTCTTCATATGGAAGCTGTTGCATACGTCTAGTCGTTTTTGTTGCTCTTCTTTGTATTTTTACCGATTCTAATATATATCTCTCTCCAGATGGGGAGCTAGAACTGCACACAGTATTCAAGGTGTGGAGCTTGCCATAGATTTATATAGTGGCATGATGATATTTTCCATCTTTTTATCTATCCCTTTCCTAATGGTACCTACCATGCAGTTAGCTTTTTAAACTGCTGCTGCATATTCTATAGGATGACTCAAGCAGTAAGGGTAAATCTGGAAAGCCCGATTGGTTTAATTCCTATTATATTGTATGTGACTTACTTCAGAATGGCCCTGTTTCCCCACCCACTGATTGTTTGTTTGTTTAAAAGCTGAATGGGTGGAGAGGTAGGTTTTGCTCTTTCTCCTCTGACCACCCTCCCTCTATTCATGGGTACTGTTACTGGAGCTAGAAGAGGACCTTTTAAAATACATTTTAAGTAAAGGGGAAAGTTCCTTCTGGGAATGGAGGAGCTTAGCTTTCTTCAGGAGCCGAAAACAACAGGGTGATGGAGTGGGAGTTTGTGGGTTGCCATCATGAGAAGAAGAGGTGACCACATTTATTGTGCGCATATGGATATGAAACTGTGAATGCCAGTAGTCCTATAAGAGTTCAGGGTTTTGTATAGCACAGGACTATTGAGAAATAATACAACTCATACCCCTTTCCTTCTCATCGCTCAATGTGCAGGGATTTCATAATTGCTTAGAGGTTTACAGAACTGTATTGGTTTAATCAGCATTCTTGTACTATGGCTGAGATCATTCCATTTCCAGTAAAATCAAATGTACAAATTCAGTGTAACAGTAAGAAGACTAAAACCAGCTTTGAGTTAAATTATTACTGTGTGCTTATTTTGAACTTATATTTTAAAATAATGCAGTTCAGTAATAAAAACAACAACAACTTTGCATGTATATAGCCCTTTTTGCTGAAGACCTTTACAAGCATTAATGAATTTGGCCTTTGTTACCATTGTGAGGTAGGTTAGTATTATTTCCATTTTACCGAAGGGAAGAATGAGGCATGGAGAGATTAGGTGATTTGCCCAGGTTAGCACAGGAAATCTGCAGCACAGCTGAGAATAGAGCCCTACTCCTAAATGGAGATTTTTAAAATCTCAGTTAGAATCTTTTGCCTTAACCACAAACTGCAAACTCCTTTCTTTTCTGTGTGTATTAATTTATGTAGAGAGAGAGAGTAATTTGTGTATTTTAGAAATATTTAAATTAGCCTCTATGTGCTCACCTTTTATATTGGGGGTGTGTGAGTGTGTGTGTGTTCAACTTCTCAGTAAAGCCTGTTATAAGACGTAGTGTTGCTAAGTACTTGTATGATTTGCTGTACTTTTGGAAGGGCTTTCCCTTAGTGATCTTCTCTTGAATGACCTCTTGATACCTTCATTTAAACTTGGAAACGTTGGTCTTCTTGACAGTTAGCACGGCTTTCTCATTATGTTCATTTTCATTGTAAACATGAAAGAACTGCTGTCGTTATTGCTTAGAATAGATTTTTCTTCAGTTGTTTTGAAGTTTAGTAGAAGTAGAAGTTAATCTTTAAGAGAGTCGTGCTTAGAATGATTGGATAGCAAAGCCTGACAGGTCACGCTGTTTGTCTTTACATTTGCCGAGTAGATGATGATCTGCTGACTCCAGCTGTAAGTGTTTTTTTGGATAGCAGAAAAACAATTGGCTTTTCTCCCCATAAAATATAACCCTTTGTTTATTCTTGTGGGGCAGGAAGATTCCAAAACACATTGAGTCACAAAGGAAAGAAGTGAAGAGTATTGCTTTCTTTTTTTTACACTCTTTTTTTCTTAATTGAGAGAAGAGAGTTTAATACTGAGTTGAATTGCTGACTTCAATGGAGGTCATTATTGGAACTGACTAATTTGCAAGTAGAAATGTATTAAATTGACCCAAATCTAATTCACATAGTGTACTGCCTGTAACAAAAAGTTACAGTTAATAAAAACACCTGCTACTAGAGATACTCTAAATTTTCTGGTTTCAGAGTAGCAGCCGTGTTAGTCTGTATTCGCAAAAAGAAAGGAGGACTTGTGGCACCTTAGAGACTAACCAATTTACTTGAGCATAAGCTTTCGTGAGCTACAGCTCACTTCATCGGAGTGAATGCATCTGATGAAGTGAGCTGTAGCTCACGAAAGCTTATGCTCAAATAAATTGGTTAGTCTCTAAGGTGCCACAAGTACTTCTTTTCTTTTTTCTAAATTTTCTGTATAGACTCATTTCAACCAAAGGAATGTGGCTTTTTGTGTTTCCTTACTGTCTTCAGTTCATTCAAATGATCAGTAATCGCTTTTTTTTTTTCTCAAAAGAGAATTTGTCTTTTTAAATTGCTTACTTTTTGCCAGGTTTATACATTTTTTGCTATCAGTTGATATTAGTTTTGTTATCAGGTTAATATCGGTTTGTTCTTTGATATCTACCCCACAGTAGTTGTGGGGTTTGGGAAGCACAGATGGCCGATTACAAAACACCGTAAAGATGTATGAGACAAATTTTAACACTTTTTGTGGATATCTGTATGAGGGATAGGAGGAGGATTCCAAGGACCTGCACATCTTTACTGAACCAGATAGCAATTGTACAAGCTGAAGCTGAGGTCAGCATTAAGTCCTTCCTGGTTTATAATAATAATGTCATCGGAAGAACACATTTGTATTTACAACCTTAAGAAGGATTTTTGCCTTCTTTCATTAAGAGGCTCTGGCTGCCCACATTTTATGCACTTTCAGAGTGCAGTAACAATTGTGGCATCTTACTCTCTGCTTTCATTTTCCTTCCTGAGATCAAGAAGGTGAAAAGGCATCTTACAAAATGCTCACTTGGTTTTGCTTTCCTGGCTTGAGATGGGTTTAGTGGGATGAATTGCTGCTATTTCTGTTACCATGGCTTCATGACTTTTGAAATGGCTTATTACGATTTTTTGAATTTTATAGTACTTCCACCTCTACTCCGAAAAATAGATACTGGGCATGATTTAACTCATGCAGCATGACTAGTCTAATATCCACTTCTACATGTGTCCAGAAAGAATGATCTTCAAATACATATTTCAGTCTCTCTCATAAATATATACATGTATGTAAGTGAGATTTTAAAATCTCGCATTTTGTACATTAAAATAAGTTTAATCAGTGTCTGCTAATCGTTTTAAATCTCCTTCAGCACTGCACAGTCTAGAAAATAATGGCATAGGAAAATGTTTTGCCTTTGTCCTCACTAAAAGTTCTGGCCAAGTGGCTGTTCAAGAAGCAAATGATTACAGCTAGTATGAAAAGGATGGTTTACTAGGATTATTCTTATCTGTAGTTCCCATCAACCTTAGACAAGGAATGGATTTACTTGTTCTTATTGTAGTTAACTGATCAGTATACAAGAATTTGACCCATGAAATAAATGGGTTAAATAGAAGTGTAGCTATATTTAGCTTCCTCTTTGTATGTCACTTCTCCACGGCTATATTCTGCAAGTCCTTCCATTCCCTTTTGTTGCTAAATGTGTGTACTGTTCTAAAATGCTGTTTGACTGACCCCAGTCTACCCTTTATGATTTGGATTAACCAAAACTCCAGTAAATGACAGAGGCATATCTAAACATTTTAAATGCATTGTTTTGTTTACCTTTTATCTTGGTCAACCAATAAGAGAGAAATACTCTAAATTGATATAGTGTAAATGATCTTCAGAAAGATAATAGAGAAAAATATGGATGATTAATCCTTTGATAGGATCCATGCTTTATACACTGCCTATGATATTTCTTCTTAAAATTATGTGTAGTTTTTGTATTTTGTACCCCCCTCCCAAAATAGTTAACATGAATAATTTTCCCTTAGCCAACCATGCCAACGTTTAGATGCTGTTTTAGGTAGTACTGACCTCAATCCAGCAAATAGGGCTATTCACATGGTTAAAGGTACTTTACTGGCTCAGGACCTTATTGCACTAGCCTTTCACATTTAGTCACCCAGAATCAAATCATGCATCAGGCCCCAATTCTGCAAATAACTGTGGTGGAATTACTTATATCTATATGAAATTCCATTGATGTTAGTGGCACAATGCATTGGGGTTTGGATCTGCACAGGCATATCTATTTGCAGGATTGGAGCCCTAAATGATAAGGAAAAATGTTACATATTATTTGTGATGTTGTAGTACCTATAGGCCCCGGTTGGGATTGGACTTCATAGTATTATGTGTTCGGCATCTATATAGAAAGAGACAGTCCCTGCCCCGAAGAACTTACAATCTCAAATGACCAAAAAAGACCCAGGGAAGAACAGGCCACAGTATACAGCAAACTGGTCAGAGTGCAATAGTAAGAGCGCAGCCTTTAGTTCCAGATTTTTTTTCCTTTATGCTTTTTCATTTAGGTTTTACTCTTTCCTATTTCTTCTGTCAAATTGTTCTAAAACTTGTCTTTATAATATTTTTTATTTTAATCCTGCTTTTGTTTATAGTTAACGCTAGCATTTTCTATATTTTGTTAACTTTTGACTCTTTCTGTTGGTTACATTTAGCACCCCATCTAGTTTGTTAATTGTAAACGTTGGCAACTTTAAAATATATATATATATTTAACCCTCACCTTTTCAAATATTCAAGGGGAGCTTTAACTTGAGTTGCTTTTTAACACTGTTATTTTCTGTGCTGTATTGTTTTTAACTTTTAATCTTAGCCTTATGCATATCTATTTTAAAATTTTAAGACTTTGTGTATCTGCAAATGCACCTATTTTCCTTGATAACACAGACCATGAATAACAGGTTAGACCAAGTGTGGTCTAAGTATATTTGATCCTACCTCAGTGCAGGGGCTGGACTAGATGACCTCTCGAGTCCCTCCCAGCCTTATATATCTATGATTCTATAAGCGATGGAAAGTTTTTAGTATGAAGCTAACTGGAGTTCTGATGCTGAGCTTGAGTCAGTGAAGGGGATAACGAACAAACAGTTTTGCAGGAAGAAAGCACAGTTTTGTAAACACACCCCAAAGCAAGCACGCAGTTTGTCATGATAGGCAGTCTGTTTAAAAGAGACTCAGTATTGGGATAGAAGAAATGTTGCAAGCCAAGACTAAAATGCGTAGATAAAGCTTGGCAAGGAAAGCTTACACACCCCCTCTTCTGTACTGTTCATGATTGGGGTCAATGCTGTTAAAACTCTCCCTTTCATGAATACTTACATATGGGCTTAATTTAATACATTGTGAGTAGTCCCAATGACTTAATGGAACTACCTGTGGGGTGAAATTGCAAGTTGAAGTCAATGGGAGTTTTGCCATTGATTTTAATGGGGTGAGGATTTCACTCAAAGTGGGTAAAGTTAAGTACCCACATAAGTCTTTGTGAGAGGTGACCTGTAAACACAAATACTTCTATTAAAAACAAACAAAACCCACCCACAGACACCTAACATGATTTTGACCTTATTGCAGTTAGTGATCACCAGCAGGCATTCAGTGAAGTGAACTTAATCATAGTGTAAATATAGAGAATTGCTTGGGTCACAATGTGGAGAAATCCACTTTTCAAAGTAGTGAAAACCCCAGTAACTTAAATTAAAAGTTAATATCTCATGCAGTTTTGAGTGATGGGTTTCTTAAAGCTGTAAAATCTATTCTCCACTCCCAGCCTTTTAAAAAAGAAACTCAAACATAAGGAAAAATTAGCATTTACCATTAATTAACTAACTGTTAATAACATGGCTCATCTAGCCACAATCTTATCTTCAGCTACAAAAATGTAAGCATTTGCTGAGTGATATTAGCAATTGAAAGCTCTTTGTTTAGGCTTTTTGTTTTCTTGGCAATAAGTAAAATTCTTTGTAAGAAGTCATTAAGATATTTCTCAGTGCTGCCTTTTGAAAATTTTCAGGCTGCTATCCTTGTCCGGGGCCAAACATGAATCCCATTGCTCTTGGGAGTCGTTGGCTTGCTTATGCAGAAAATAAGGTAAGGAATAGCTTAAATTTTAAATATTTTCTGTAGTAGAGAAGCCAGAATGATTTTACTTAAACCACAGGAACAGACTTGTTTAAAAAAAAGAAAAAAAAGGCTGCAGCCTTTAAAAGGACATTGACAAATGATGGTTGGCCAAAAATTACACCTACCAGCTGTGTTTTGTTTGCAGTTATATCATCCTTCTACTCTATGCACCATATTCAACTGTGTGAGCTTACAGGGCCTGGATATACAAGAATAGTACAGGCAGAAAAAGAAGAGTTTTCAATCCATGATTGCATCATATAGCTTGCTCAGCAATTAACACCTTAAAAATTGTGTTCAGTTCTTTAAACAATAACTCGCAACACCTCTGTAAGACAGATGTATGCCTATTTTACAATTAGGGGAAACTGAGTCACAAAGTGGTCCAAGGATTTGTCTAAGACCACACAGCAAGTGAGTGGGTAGAGTGGGGATTAGAACTCAAAAGTTCCTGGCTGCCTGCCTCCAGGCTCAATCCATTAGACCACAGCTGTCTTCGAGAATGTAAAATATTGAATTAGTTCTGATTATTTTCAGAGTCAAAGAGAGGAAAAATTAGATGCCAAGGAAAGTAATTAGCACTCTTTTTACCCAGTGTAGTCCTAAAAGATTATTGCGAATTTAAAACAAGATGTCTTTGAAAACTTTACCTTCAGTTACCAGAGTATGGTTTGTATTTTAAAATGGAAGCACTTACCTTTTTCATGTTCACCCTTGGTTACATTCCTGTGACAGGAATAGCTGCTTGTAAGAACTGAGCCAAAGACTATCAGAGAGGCAGCTTTTATTAATTTGCCTGCTGTTATACCTCTGTCCAAATTTAGGTCTGCCTCTTGATGAAACACCACACCCATCGGTCAGCTACAGTGTTGTTCAATTTACAGACTGATCTGTAAGTTTTGCAAATGCTGCTGTAGCAATATTTAAACAAATTATGAAAATAAATAGATCAAAAGGGAACTTCAGCTACTGATGTGTCCCTTGGATACATTGACTGTTGCCCTTCTTCAGTTGAATTTTTACTTTTTTACCCATTTTAATAGAATTACGAAGAGGCATTTTCAGGAGAAGATATAGTTTAGGGTGATTTTTATCCTTTTTTCCTCTTTCTTTCAACAAAAATGATAGAAGGGAGCAAACAGAGAGTCGACATTTTCTATGCAGCAACAATAAATATCAGTGACTCATTTGCCATTTTATTTAACTGGCAGTCTTTGTTAATTGTTTGATAGGGGCTAAAGGTGTTCTGGTTTGGTCTATTAATAATAAAACAAAAGCAGTCTAGAAGCAATGCCATTGCAGACATACTAAATCTCTACAAAGCCCAAAGAATTAAAAATGTGTATGTAGCAAACTTTTTTCTTTTGTCATTTTTCTGCTTGCTGGAGTCTGTATAATAAAAAAAAAAAAGGAGTGGAGGGGAAAGCCACATCCAAATTCTTAGGATGTCAAATATTTAAAGTTACATAGACATCGCTAAAGCCGTTGATTATATTTATTTAAATTTATTTGCGGTAATGCTGCCAGACCCCAAATTCCACCATTTCAAAGTTTATGAATTCTTAGGGACTACTCATCTTGTAATTGAAAACCAAAGCTGAGCTTGCGACAGTCTGGGTGGCACCCAGAAGATTATAAAAAGGGGTTAAGTGTCTCAGCAGGGCTTTTTGCTATTTGTATGAAAAAACACGCCACTGTACATGATAAATAAGAGCTATGCTAATGGGTTACGGGGTTGTATAGTTTAATAATAGTTACTTGCTGGCTGTCTTTCTCCTCGCAGCTGATCCGGTGCCATCAGTCCCGTGGTGGAGCCTGTGGAGACAACATTCAGTCTTACACCGCCACAGTCATTAGTGCTGCCAAAGTGAGTACATCAGCAACCGCTGGAAGAAGTTTATCGTGTGCAGTGATTATCAGATTCCCTTGCTGAACTGTATTGAGATCCCCCCACCCCCGCCCTTCGAATTCGCAAAACAGAAAAGAATCTAAGGAAGGTGCTGGAATTGCTTTAATAATATTAAACCCAAATATAGGGGCCAGATCCTGCACGTTTCTGAGCAGCCATTGCTCAGCGCTTCTCAGTAGGCACTCAGCGCCATTCACGATTGGGCTTTTTTATCTCAAACCTTTAGTCACACTACCAGCTCTTGCTCATGTGAGCATTCTCAGTTAAATCACTCAAGCAGGACTGATACTCGGTTTATAAACACAGCCGTGCCTGGTGCTTTGTGGATATAGTTGCTCCAGTACTGTATTTTTACTGTATTTCAAGGGTGATAAAATTGTACTTGAAGGATAGAAGAGCTAATTAATTATATACTTACTACCAGAGCTGGTCGAATTTATTTCGGCAAATAGTTTATTCACTGGTATGATTTGTCAAATAGTTTTGGTTGGAAAAAATGAGAGGATGAAATTCTAAAACCACAGAAATGTTTCATTTCAAAATTTTCAAAATTAAACATTTTGACTTTGTTCAGAAAAAATATTTGTTTGGAATTTTAGCTAGATTTATCAACCCCTGACCCCCAAGTTTTCATAAAAACCCCCAAGCCCCCCCTCCCCTCCGAAAACTAAACATTTCAAGTTAAAGGAAACGTTTTGTTAGACCTGAAATGAATTTTTTTGTTTTGTTTTTCACTGGCAAGAAAAACCTAAAAAACTGTTGATACAAACCAAATTATTTTTCAGATTTTTTGAGTTCAGCCACCGAACTAAAAAATCAGTTATTTACCCAGCTCCAGTTATTATAACCTTCAAAAAAACCTCTCAGTGTTAATAATAATGTTTACATTTAGATACCAGTGCCTATGGTTTGCTTAGTCGGAACAGCGTTCCTCTGTGTGTTTGGAAGCTTCTGAGTTTTCATGGAAAAATCTCAGGCAAGCCAAAAGAGCATGCATTTTTGTCCTGGAGATTTTACCTCTCACATTTGGCAAAGTCAGTTCTTTTTCACACACACACACACACACACACACACACACACACACGCTTCAGTGTTGGCTGGCAAACTTCATGCTGATTACAAGCTTTTCTTATAACCACAAGCCTTGTGATTTGTGAAATACACAACAAAACAGTTCTAATCATAGGGATTACAAAGAGAATCTAAATGACAGCATGGAATAGAAAGCACAACTGCACAGAACAAAGCAACAGTTTAAAGAACCCACAAAGAGAAGCAAAGGTCATGATGTTTCATATAAAAGCAAATAAAAAAATGAATGTATTCCATCAAGATGGCTTTAGAACTCAACTGTGCTGTGGTTGGAGGGGAAGAAAAATGACAGGTTTTTACAT
This sequence comes from Caretta caretta, assembly GCF_965140235.1. NCBI lineage: Eukaryota > Metazoa > Chordata > Testudines > Cheloniidae > Caretta > Caretta caretta. The sequence goes on along the minus strand of NC_134222.1, from coordinate 6,730,494 downwards.
TGCTGAGGGGAAATTTGGATCTTCTTCCTCCTGAAGATACTATGTTAGATCCGTAATATCTGCTTTGAGTTTCTTCACACTCAGTGGAAAAAGGTGAAAAAAATACTTTCCGCCTCATCAGTATTTGCATTTTTTTAAAAAAACGGGCAAATGGGCTTAGCTAACTAGCTCAGTAGCATTTGCTATAATTGTACTCAAATAGGCTAGATTCTTGTTTACATGAGGGTCACTTTACACTACCATAGCATCCTAAAACGTGGCCTTAATGTAAGCAAGAGTCTGGCCCAATACGTCATTGGAAAGAGCAAGCCACAATGTTGTTAAACCCTATGAACAACTGGGTAGCACACATTCAATAGTCCTTGCAGATCAAAGGGTAAGTTTTTTTTGTTTTGTGTTGTTACAGGGACTGAAAAAAACAGCCAGAGAGTGTCTGTCAGAAAGCACAAAAGGGTCCCTAGACAAGACCATAGATTGATAGTTTTTTAAGGCCAGTAGGGACCATTATGATGATCTAGTCTGACTTCCTGCATCCTACAGGCCGGAGAATTTCACCCAATACATACGAGCCCAATACATACAAACTTGAAAATAATGATGGTGCAATAAACAGGGAAAATATTTGTATAGTTGTAGGAAAGAAAAATGTATGAGACCCTATGTAAGAGCAAGGCAGTAATCAGAGCTGGGAAAAGATAGAAAGCCATTAGATAATATGCCCTAACACATGCACCTAACCCACTGATACTTGGGGAAGGACTTCCGGGTTGGTACTACAGGGTAGAATGGAAATCTGATTCTCTTGTCAATTGTTAGTGTGGTCCTTGGTTAGTTGTGACTGCATTGTGTAAATAGGGGCGAGGGAGACTCAGGGACTCTTGTGTACAGGATATGTGCTGGGGAGGGCATATATTTAAATGAGACCTCAATTTGTGGTATAAATTAGAGTAGTAAAATTGTTATACCAATAAAATAAAAACCAGCAGGATCTTATTAAAGGGAAAAAGGCAAAGTACCACATTTATTGTGAATACAGAAAGAATCATAGTAAGCAGTTAGTTATAGCTATAACATTCCATTCAATCTCATATTTATTCACACATTCATTCATACAAACACACACACACACAGGTTCTGCTAGGTTGTTATCATAGTTACCAGCCTTAGAGTTGCTCATGCCAAGGCACTGGCCAGGTGGCCTGGACATGAGGAGGGAGCAGGGCCTTGTCAGATGCTCATCTGATGCTCCTGGAAGTTGGTTTGCAGAATCAGACCCCAAAGTTCTCACTTTTTAGAGTCTATTTTTATAGGAATTTCTTCCTATGCCAGTCTATGGGAATTGCTTCATCATGCTGTTGCTGAATCAATCAGCAGATAGCACATTCCTGACGGCTCCGTGCTGCTAGATGTTATCTTGTTCTTTGGTTCTCCCATTCTTGAGGCTGTTGGGTGGATTCCAGTCTGCCCTCTGGGGGTCCTCTGGTTATTTCCACTTGACGCCTTCTTCAGCCGATGGACGCTGGATTCTTAGGCTGGCACCTCCCTGATCATTCAGTTATTATCCACACCAAGCATCCATCCACATACATCCTCTGTCTCTGTTTTAATCACAATTGTTAATACAACAAAAGGGCAGGGAGTCTCTGGGTGCTGTTTCTGTTGTTAGAGTATTGCTTTGGGTCTCTCTCTCTGTGAATTGCTTTGAGAACAGACTCTGTCTTAGAATGTACTAACACAGTTAGCAGCTTGCAAGTTTCGCACATAGAGGGAGAGAAACAGTACCAAAAACCAAGAGACCTCTTCATTAGTAATACCCTGGAATTTAAACTATGGGGAATCAAACTCATTTGTGATTTTAATACAGAACTTCTTTAATATGATCCAACATAATGCCCACCTTGCAAGCCAGGGTGGAGTTTGGGTGGGACTGGGAACAGTGGAGACAACCTTCTGGGGAGGGAGGGAGATTTTGGCCAAGGGGATTTGAGACAGTCTTCATCATCCTCCCTGCTCTACCCCTACCTCTTTGCCTCTAGTAGATGGGGACCTGCCGCTTCCCACTTCTGCCCCCTTCCTTTCTTCATGCTGTATGGAGAGACAGGATCACATGGAGCATCTGGGTCCAGGCTCTGGTGTTCATCCCATCCACTGCAGCTGCCATTGGGCTGTGCAAGCCGGGGTCTTGGCTCTTCCGTTGCTGAAGTTGGGGAAGGGGATGATTTAAAAAAGAAAAAAAAAAAAAAAAAAAAAAGGTGGATCCTAGATTGAGTAGCCCTGTTCGTCCCGCCTATCACTAATATGCTGGATGTCTGAGAGTGCCAGGGGCTGGGCTGATTCCCAGTTTTGGGGTCTGGAAGGTGCATCTTCCCTGTATTGGGAAATGGGCAAACAGCTATGTAGTGTGACATAACGACAGGAGCGTACCTCTATGTCCGGTGCTACCTGTAGCTCTTCTCGTCTATCGTACCTCTCCAAGAAAGAGGTTGGGACTCTGGTATCCAGTCAGGGTTCCTTGATTGGCCTGAGTGTGTAGAGAGGGCATGGGTTCACACTCACTTTCAAGGTAGGACCTCAAGGTCCACTGGTGCCAGTTCAGATCGCTGGAACAAACGTGTGGGGTAGCGTTGGGTGATATATTCCAGTTAGCTGTAGGCTGTTAATAACATTGTATCCTTCTTGTTTAACCATTTGATATCCGTGTTTCATTGTTTCTATGTCCACATCAATGGACAATGTAAATATTTTCAGCCTGAAATTTTGATAGGTAGGAGGCTATTTTATTGTTCGTTGACCAGGTTCCAATTAATTAGTACAAACCTGTTACAAATTTATGCCCCGATTTTGCAAACATTTATGCACATGCAGAACTTTACTCGTGTAAATAATCCAGGTGAAGGCAATGGGACTGCTTAAGTGAGTGAAGGCATGCACATGTGTAAGCATTTGCAGAATTGGTGTCTTAATTATGTTTGTGCTTTCTGTTAACGGATTTGTAACTTCTGTGTCTGTTAGCAAGTCTAAAGCATGGAACAAAGTTAATAACTTTGTTTTGACCGATTTTAATCCAACTGGGTAGCAGTGAGCAATATGTGATTTCCTGGTAATTGAAACACTGATTTACCTCAGAGGCAAAGACACAGTCCAAATATCTGTTGCCCTTTGCCCTTCCCATTACCTCACCATCAACCTTATTGCTTGTTTAAGTAACTCTTCCTTTACAGGCCTCAACTGTGATTATATCTTATCTGCATGAAATGGTTTAGGATCCATCCCTTTGATCAATGGAAGTGTTAGCTACTTTTAAAGTGGATGTCCTTTTTTATTCCCCACTCTGTCCCTTTTGAATTTAGAGCGGTTCCATAAAAGTTCTTGTTTTCTCAAATGACCTTGAGAAATTCAGCCTTTTGTGGGTCTTGATTCCAATCTCTTATTGAGGGAAGTGGAGGAACCTTTGCCCAGAGAAGGAAGATAAAGTTTGGTAAGGAGTCATGGTGATAGAACCCCATCTGAGAGCTCCCACTTGGAGATCCTCAGAGGAAACACTCAGTAGCTGTGGAAAATATTTACCATGATGACATTTGATGGATTAACTTGAAAAATGCCGCAGTAGCGAACAGCTTTTTTTCTCCCTAATGTGGTTCACATGTCTTTATCATTTGAAATAGGTCGGCCTCCTGCTCAATCAACAATTTCAAGAGTTATCCACAATCCCTTTATCCGACAGAGCTAGAGCTACCTACCCCTGTTTGCATTTAATGCCAAGTTCAAAACCACAGTCGCATTAGGAGACATTGACTCTTGGTGCCCAAGGGTTAATCTCTCTTTTTATCCCGGCAATATTGGAGAAACTCACAATATCATGGCTTTATTATTTGATGATCTTTATTTTAGATGCTTAGAAGGATTTTGTTTTGAACAGACAGAGTAGTTTTCACTATTCCCACTTGATGCATCTGACAAAAGCTCCCTTTTCTGCTGTTGCTAACTTTTCCGTGGGTCATTTTGCCCCTCTGATCTTTTCATTTCTTCCCATTTGTTTGGAGAGTCTGTTGACTATCTGTGTGTGTTCTAAGGCAGATCACAGTAGTGATAAGTTCAGCAGCTTCACAGAACGTAAGTGCCCTGGAAACAGAAAATTATCACATTTTAAAATGTTGATAATTTAATAGAGTATATCAGGGAAGTTTATTTAATGTTCACAAAGATGAAAATTGCTTTGTATGATATGCTTCAGATCCCATGGATTTCTCCACTGCCAGTAAAGTCAGTGAAATGGGACTGAAGGCATGTAGCATCTTCCAGGAATGAAGCTCATTATTATTGAGTGGTTTTAGTGATTGGTGAACTTCCAGGGAATGGGTTTAGATAATCATCCAGATGTGAAGTTGCTTATCTGCAGTATCCATGCTTTGGGGCGGAGGGGGGGGGGGAGAGCAGAAGACACATTTTTCCATCCCCTTCTTTGGCTTCTTCCCATCTACCTGGAGAGAGACCCAGCTTTTTGCTAACGACTGTGTGTTGAGAAGGTGATCAGCCAGACCAGCTCATTCTCTAGTCTCTTAAAGAGGTGTCCAGGTATGCCTTCTCTCTCCTAATTCAGTCTTGGGGTGACACGGCAGGCACCCTTCCATACTTTTTTTTTTTAAGGGTAGCCAGTAGATTCCTCTCTTTATCTCGTGAGACCATATTTTCTGCTATTTCAGCACATATGGTTCTCATCATGGCTGGAGAAGGGAAAGGCAAGAACTTCATTTCAGAACTTCATCAAAAGTTTGGTTCAAATTTGGATCTAAAATTGTTTGAATCGAAGGAACTGTTATGTTATTCAAACAATATTTTCCATTTAATTATTGATTACCAGGGTATTTGCATATCAGTAGAAGCTTTGGTTCTTTCAAATATTCCTGCTTCTCCTTCCAGAGTCTTAATTTGGAAACATTTAAATTTTTATGTCAACTTATTGTTCATTTTGTGAGAAATAACAATACATCATTTTGACAGGTTTCAGAGTAACAGCCGTGTTAGTCTGTATTTGCAAAAAGAAAAGGAGTTCTTGTGGCACCTTAGAGACTAACCAATTTATTTGAGCATGAGCTTTCGTGAGCTACAGCTCACTTCATCGGATGCATACCGTGCACGAAAGCTCATGCTCAAATAAATTGGTTAGTCTCTAAGGTGCCACAAGTACTCCTTTTCTTTTTGTGAATACATCATTTTATCACTAAAAGGAAATAAGACCTTGTTAAAACTAAACAGCTCAACTGTCATTGAGTTTTAATTTTAACCCATTTTAATTTTCTCAGCTAATTAAAGGTGTGGTTTTTTTTAGATTAAACAGTGGATGAGTACATACATTTTTTTTTTTTTTAATTAAAATGACTGTTTATATTTGAAGGTGAACAGGTTTTTTTAAGAGTCTAATTGCAGTACGCAAAGTTTGAGGTTTTACATTTAAATGTGCAACTTGTTTACAAGAAAACATTGAAACAGTGGATTTCATTTTTAGGAAAACATCATGTGTTCACTCACTACTGATTCCCATCAATAATGAAGAAAACTGAAAAGTGAAAACTCATACATTTATTTAAATTTAAACCTCTTTTGATGGTCTGCCTAATGTCTAACATCAAATTATAAACCAAGTTTTCTTGTCACCTAATAACTGCTTTAGTTGATTCTTTCTTGGTGTCTCTTAATCCCAAGGTGGTAAAGTGATTTAGCAAAAACTGCATCTGTTTTCTCTTGATACCTGATAACTTCTTAATGAGTACTAACAGCTTATGTGAGAGCAAGGCCATTAGCACTAATGGATAGGGAGGACAGCTGATATGGCATGGGAAAGGTTAAAGATTACCAGGGAAGTTTTTGCGAATATACACATAGCACAAGGGAATAAGCACCGTAATGGTTTTGCACTGATATTTATGTACTAATGGACTGGGCCAAATCTTTGTACACCTATTACTTTTCAGACGTCTTGCAGTCACAATCTGGTATAACATATGACAGTAGTTCAGTTTGTTAGATAAGCATGCTATGTGTTTCATAGAAAGACTTAAATAGTGTGCTTGTCACTATATATAATCTAACTAGATATAATATTGCAGTTACTTTCTTAAGAGGCTCATTCTAACCTGTTCTTGTCACATAATCTTTCTATGTATTTTACTGAATCTGTAATGCTTACATTTTCTGTCTGCATAAAATACCGCTGCATTAGTGTATGCTCTTAGTTACAAATGTATGTTGCATCAGTATTGGTCAGTTTTTTCTGAAGGCCTATGTGTTGTAACACAGTATTGTGGTATTAACTTTTAGGTCTTTCCCTTCAGATACCGTTATTTGTTTTGTTGTATATTATTTTTTATCTTCTGGATGAAACATTAGCTGTTAAAGTTTGTTTTTTCTTATTCATTGATATGAGTATGAAAAGACAAGATAAGAAGCAAATAGCAGGATATAGTACTAAAGACTTCAAAACCAAAAGGCATTCCTTTGATAAAGGCATGGCTCAATTTTAAGTGGTAGCATCTCCATTAGCATTAATGGGGTAAGTACATCAACAGAGGCATCTCAGAGGTTAATCAGGCTTCCTGGCTAGAAATTGCCATCAATACAGTGTGGCGCCTAATTCTGTTGGTCCTTCAGAGGCTTTCCTGACAACACACTACCAGACTTTGTGTAAGTCATTTCCTATGAATTATTAAAGCAAACGTTTGGCTGCTAATTGATGAACACTAATGTGTTTTCTAATCACTGCAGTTTGAGTTTTTAGCACTAAACAAAGCAGTTACAATTGATTTGTGGCTTATTCTTGGTTTCAGTTTGTGATCTGTATCTTTTTTTTTTTCCTTTTCAATTTAGCAGGCAGCTTTGCTTGTCATTTTAGTTAAGAATTTGTTTGTTACAATGTCATTTTGTTCTTAAACACCTATTATATTTATTTATCAGAGCGGTCCTCGTCCAAGGAAAGACATTTCAGAGTTGTAGCTGTTTTTTTTTTTTTTTTTTTTTTAAGCCATCTCTCCCAAACTGTCCTGTTCCATCCCCACCTGCAGAAAAAAAGTTAGTAAAGTATAAAACCCAGTGGAAGGGATAAATTTTCAAAGCAGTGCCTAAGAAACATGAACAGTAAGTCCCATTACTGGTAGTGGGATTTGTGTGATCTGCTGGAAAGTCTTCCTTCCCACCACTTTGAAGATGTAGGCTTTTAATGTTACTGGTTTTGGGTCTCCTATTCAAATGATATTAGAACTCCAAAAGGTGAATTCTTGAGAAATAAATGACTATCCCTGTTATATCCATCAAGGGCCACATCCTTCCTGTCTTACTCATCTGGATACCATTGCCTTCAGTGGGACTATTAATATATGAGTAAGTCAAGCATGATTTGGTCCTAAGTAAATATTTCTCTACGTAGTGGGAATGGGCGATGGGATGGATCACTTTGTTTACCTGTTCTGTTCATTCCCTCTGAGGCACCTGGCGTTGGCCACTGTCGGAAGACAGGATACTGGGCTAGATGGACCTTTTGGTCTGACCCAGTAGGGTCGTTCTTATGTAGTGAATGTGTAATGCTTTTATTCCTCTCACTGCAGCTACAACATACATTTTGTTCCCTGTTACCATCTCTGAGGTGACGTATCAAATGAAATGAAGGATAAGCTTTGTATATTTCTGTAGTTCATGATCATGGAGGAGCCCGGTCATGTGGCAATAGAAATGTGAGCTGTGCACACACATCTCTGCCCTTCTTTCAAAGGGTTCTGTGCACCTGTCCCCTTTTACTATAATATCAATGTATTGTAATGCTTTCAACTGTAGTGGCTTTTGCTCAGTACCTCCAGGAACAAACAAATAAAAATGTTAGTTTTAAAAAGAAAAAAATTAACATAATAATGTCTAAAGACATTACAGTGAATACTTCTCTTCTTTTTATCAATGTTTTTGAAGCCGTTAGCTAAAATATGTGAAATTACATTTTATTTTCCAAAGAAAACTAGTTCACGAGATAGATCAAACTCTATTGGTAGCTTGCTAAGCCTTTTAAATAGAATGTTATTACATTTAGCATCTCACACAATTAGTATGTCAGTTATAAAAACCCATTTAATTTGTTTTATGTGTTTTTTGATGTATGGTGATGAGCAATCTAGTCACCACATTCATTGTGCTGTGAGAGAAATTTCAATGCAGATCTGAAAAACAGCCCTAAAACTGTATTTATTGGTTCTCTTTCTTTCTATAGACGATAAAGACTGGACTTACAATGGTTGGGAAAGTGGTTACACAGCTGACAGGGACATTGCCTTCAGGAGCAACTGAAGAAGAGATTTTAGTTCATAGCAATACTCGTCGAAGTCCTCTGGTGCCTGGGATCATCACCGTTATTGATACGGAGACAGTTGGAGAAGGGCAGGTAATACAACTTGCAAAGAAACAAAAAGAGTATCAGTGTCACAAGACTTTAGAATTAAAAATGCATTATGTGCGTTTACATTTCCAAATGAAAAATATAACCATGAATTTTATCAGGTCAAGCAAATTTACAGATGCACATTGTTATGGCTTAGGAAGTGCTATTTGGGACTGAATTTAAGCCAGCATGAATATAGCCTGTAGTGCGCATTTACATGACATTTTGACAACATCAAGTGTGAAGTGTCACTTTCTGTCCCTCTAACACTTGCTCAAAAGTGATGTTGATTTATGCTGACCAGTTGTATGTGGGTATGGTCTGATTACATTTATTAATACATAATGTAGCAGGAAATTTTGACACTGCTCTAGAAATATGGTGAATTGTTTGATATGGTGTAAAATAGTAATAACTGGGAGACTATGATTAGCTAAGAAAATGAGAACTTGGGTAGAAAGTCTGTAATTACTCAACTTTTCAAAGCATAAATTTAAGTGAGTCCTAGTCTGCCATTTAATATTGTTTTTCTGACAGCATCGTTAATTTATAGAATACAATTGTACCATGTAAGATTATCTGTTTAAAAAACCCATATGTCAACCATTTAAAATGGAAACTAGTGTTTTAATTGAGTTTCTTTATAAAATAAAGGTGTCATAGGTTTCTTATTGATTTATTCAACTAATAGTTTATTTTTCAAGGGCCTGATTCTGGAAACTCTACTCATGCAAGACTCTAACTGGTTTAATTATTTGTGGCGGTTCCTCAAATTGAGTTTTTTCCATAATATATTTGTCAACATTTGCTGAATTAAAAACAAAACCAACAACGACCTGCCCTTATTCCTTCCTATTTCTCCCAACCCCCAAAGGGCCCACACTAAAGTTTAGGATGTACTGTGTGTACAGCTTTGTTATCTTGGTAAGATATTTAAAAATAAAAGAAAAAGTCATGTTAGGTATGTTTCCTAACTGACGATAAAATAAAATATTTTTCTTTCCAGGTTTATAATATGCTGTCTGATACTTTAATGTTTCCAAGAATTAATTTAAAGATAATCAAATCCATATAGTGTTGCCAGTGATTTGATATAGAAGCCCCTTCTCTCCTAAAAACAAAATAATACAAAACCAGCAGAAAATAGAAAATAACACTATTTTATTTGATTTTACAAGATTCTGTTAGGAAAATCAAAAAGAAAAGGAGTACTTGTGGCACCTCAGGGACTAACCAATTTATCTGAGCATAAGCTTTCGTGAGCTACAGCTCACTGCATCTGATGAAGTGAGCTGTAGCTCACGAAAGCTTATGCGCAAATAAATTGGTTAGTCTCTAAGGTGCCACAAGTACTCCTTTTCTTTTTGCGAATACAGACTAACACGGCTGTTACTCTGAAACCTGTTAGTAAAATAAAGCTGCTGGCCTTTGGGGTTCATTTTTGTTTCCTGGAAAATTTTCTGTTGCCTTTTCTTAGAAAGCCAGAAAAAAAGAAAAATTCTACTTCATAAATTTCTCATGAAGCCTTGTTTAATGCAGTCATTATTTCTGATGTTCTTGTCTGTGCATTAACTATTCTGCATTAGAAATAAAATGATTTATCTTAGGTTTTTAAGTCTTGTTGTTGGTTTAGAGGTTTTTATGAACTTGTCCTCTGACCTTACCAGTAGTAGGGAGTAATCAAACTTAAAGGACACTGTGGAAAAGTAGTTATAAAAATGGTAACAGTTGCCTTGCCCAAGTAACACTACAATATCATAAATAAGCCACTATTGCTCGTGAAACAATTGTGTTTTTTGTCTTAAACCCTGAAGTGTCAGGTTTTGAGGTAGACACTATTCTTAGATCATTTGAATCCAGAAATAACTTTCTGGTGTTTGTATTTTTGTCACCTGGGATATGTAAACAGTACTGGGGTTGATAATTTATTTTCAGTGTGGAGCTGGCTCTCAGAATTTTCTGCATGGGTTTTTCTAATACGGGGAACCCCACCCCCCACAGAGGGCCTTTTTATAACTTCAGGGAAAGGTCTAGGTCTATCAATGAAGAAGCATGATCAACAAAAATCTGGGAGATAGTTTTAATTTTTTATGTGGCCTAGAAAATGTTGGTTGTTGTACAACACTGCCTCTGTAGGGCACTTTCCTGTGTAAGGTGTGTGACGTGCAGTTGTGTCCCTTCTGAGTCATTGCTAGATGCTACCCTCCTTCTCTGTTTCCCCCATCATTCAATTGAATCAGCAGATTTTGTGCATGATCCTGGCTTGAACATGGCAGATTCCAGTTCTCCTGGCTGCATGAATTAACTAGTTCCAGTGCAGGGGTGTGGGAATAAGAGTCAGTTGGTAGGAGGCTGGGAATGCTCCTGCTCTCTCACACTGATGGGATCGGGTACGTCTGGAGGAGGTGACCGGTTACTGTTTAGATGATGTAGGATCCATCTGCACTACCTCCACAGAATGGGTAGTTTTCATAGCATAATTGATTCAGGCTCCAGTTAGGAAGTCACTTAAGCAAATGCCTGACTTTAAGTGTGTGAGTAGTCTCACTGAAGTAAATAGGACTGCTCACATGCTTAAAGGTATTAGAGAGACTAGATGGGTGAGGTAATGTCTTTTATTGGACCAACTACTGTTGGTCAGAGAGATCTGAAGAAGAGCAATGTGTAGCTCAAAGGCTTGTCTCTCTCTCACCAACAGAAGTTGGTGCAATAAAAGATATTACCTCACCCACCTTGTCTCTCCCATACCCTAGGACTGACATGGCTACAACTGCACTGCCTTCTTAAAGGTAGGCACATGGTTAATCACCTTGCTCGATTGCTGCCTATATGACTACCTGAGCTGGGTTGATCCTTGCTCATTATATTTAATGTCTGGAAGGAAATGACCCCATCATCGCAAATTGGCTTGTCTGTAGTGTGTTTTACCCCACCTTCACACCTGCCCCATTCCTCAAACCTTTGTTGGGTTCACAACAGAGCTCAACAGAGGGGTTGAGCTGGATGGTTAATGTGGGTTACTAACAGGGTCTAATGTTAGCCCCATGCTCAGATGAAATAATTGTTCTACAGTTACAGGTCAAATTCCTTGTGTATTTTTATCTTTGCTTTCAAGGCACCGCTCCTGGCAGTGATTAAGCGGGCAGTGATAGGACATAGTTTCCACAGTATGCATCCGATGAAGTGAGCTGTAGCTCACGAAAGCTCATGCTCAAATAAATTGGTTTGTCTCTAAGGTGCCACAAGTACTCCTTTTCTTTTATCCAGATCTAGACTCATTCGGAGAAATGAAATGACAAAGTAGGTATGAGGCACCACTGGGTAGAATCCCTGACTCCTTTTAGGTGGAAAGGGAAGGATGAGGATTTGTGGTTTGGGCTATTACATCTCTGTTGAATTGGGATGGATGTGCTCAATGGTAGCTTGGGTCTTCCTAAATTGCATGGGAACCCACGGATTCCACATAAGTTTGTATTCTGGATTGAGTTAACCCTTTCCAGACACTGAAGCAAAGCCCTTTCATCCAGGGACCTGTGCGTTGGGGTGTGTGTGTGTCTTAAAGGATAGTCAAAAATAATAGCACCTCTAGTTTCAGGGACGTGGATGGGAGTCGGGTGCCCAACTTCAAATGGCTTTCAACTGGGCACCTAAATGCCCGTTGTGAATTCCAAAATCACCCTATTTATCCACGTAGCACTAACCCCACCTCTGATAAAGAACTTTGGGCATTGTATTATATAATGGAATGAAAACAATTACAGAGTAATAAAAATAATGAAATGACCTCTTTAAGAGAGAGATATGTAAAAACAAATGAGGTTTAAAAAGTGGAATAAAAAGCATAGGAAAGGAAGGTAATAAATATGTGGCCAGCAGTGGTTATCCTGCAAACACTTTTGAAAGGGAAAAAAGTAAGTAAAGGATTAAACGAAATAGGTGTCACTGGGGAGCTTGTTCTATACCGTGGGGCCTACAACAGCAGAATGTGTGATTGTTGACTTTGGATATGACAGTATAAACCCTAACTTGGAGGTGTGTGTGATATGAAGATTTACCTGCCGAAATTAGGGTTAAGAAGCATGTATTGAACATAGTTAGGCCAGAAGTGTTAGAATTTTAAACGGACATTATTCTCTCTCTTTTTAAAATTCAGTTTACCCTTTTATAGGCAGCCAGTGTAAAGAATGCAAGATAGCACTCAGTGCATTTTATGAGATACGATATTAACATAATATTGCTTAATTTGAAACATTTATTAACTTTATACAGAAATATACACACATTTGTACACCGAAGAAATCTTTGAATTTAACCACACAGAGATGTAATGTTGTAAATCTCTGGGGAAAATATTTTTGGTAAATCTTATTAATGTAGATATATTAGTGAAGTCTCACATGTGGCAGTTGTTTATGTGCTAGTTCCTTCTTTTAAAAACAGTAGTACTCTGAGAGAGTTTTTAACTGTAGTGTCGTTAAAAGAAAAGTGTAGAAATGTTGAATTATTGGATTATTTGGATTATCTTTAAAAACTGAATAAAAATAATGATCAAGAACCCCAAGTAACTTTGTGGTCAACCAAAATATGTTACCACGGTCCATGTGCTTGTTTAAACGTTCTTTTAATGAAGTGTTACCAAACTTTTCAGTTAACTGCAGTGGCTATTTATTTGGATCTGTTAATTAGTTTAAATGGATAAAAACGAACCTATACAGATGTCCTCTTTTTTTCTCTAATTGGAAATAAATACAGAAACCTTTAGTGGTTTGAGTTTTATAGAAAAATTATTTTCTTTTGACCTTTGATTCTTTATTCTTAATTAATTCATCAACTAGGCCACCCACATTTAGTCTGAAATAATGACCTTTTTCAAAAGCCGGCAGTTTTGTGCCTGAATATAAATCTGTTAAACATCTAAGATTTAGTTGATTCTTAATGTTTTTGATAGAGTGATGTGATTAATGATATATCACTGAGTTACTCATTGATCATTCAAAACACATGAAAATATTTGAGGAAATTTTTTTAATGTTAACTTCGAAAAATTATAAGATATATAACATGTTTGTCTTTTTATGTTTTAAAATGTGATTGGTGTTTTTTTCCTGTTCCCTGTTAACTTTTTATTGCATTAAAGAGGAATTCTTTACACACACACACCAAAAAAAAAAAAAAAGGCAGACTGCTGCAGTTCCATAAGTTCATTTCCATTTGGTAAGGAGCTGATAACAATTGAACCAAATAAAGATGCTTCTCAAGTATCAAGAATCATTTATGGTAAAACAAAAGGCTTAAAGAATAAAGGGTATTCAACAGTAAAACTTTAACGGCATACGCAATTCCATTGGTTATTAATCCCTGTACTTTTACTTACGACAAAGTACAATTTTCACAAAAGTTAATTCAATATTCTAACACTCAGAATATATTTCACTTTTTATATCTACATGGATTACAGATATATATAGATATATATGATAATGTAAATAAAAATAAAATATAGCAACAGGATTCCCTCAGAGCATAATACTGTCTGCCTTACTTTTATTAAAGGGGATCTGCTTTTTGTCAAGAAGACATTTTTGTCTCAGATAAACGGTTCAGGCTGAGCGCAAGGCTGTTTTGAGTTTATGCTGGATTCTATTAAAAGGAGAGCAGTAGTTAATGCCACAGATTTATCACTTTTAGCCCTTTTCCACTGATGTTTGACCTTAGCTATAATGGTTTTGGGGTTTTTTTGCACATACATCTTAGGACCTGAAGCTGACAATGCACTGACTTTAGCTATTTAAATCCACTGAGACTTTAATGAAGATATTTTTGTATGTGCAATAGTTATAGAATATTTTATTCTTCATATTTCTGTTGCTAAATTGATTAGTTTGATCCCATCATCATAAAAATCATTCTTTCTTAATTGTATTAAGAATAAGACCAACTTGATTCAATTTGTGTCCATTTTTATTTGTGTTACTTTCATATTTTGTTTAAAAGCATGTCTCCACTGGGGTAAGACGTGTAATTTAAAGATTAAAATAATTGAAGTCACAATTGTCAATGGCTTCTGTTCAACAACATGGAATATACTAAAAATGAAGTAAAACGCAAATTAGGAATAAAAGGCTTTAGTTTAAACTCTCTCTCTTTCCTTCAAAGCAAACATTGTATTCTAATAACAAGTGTAATGATTCCTGTTGGTTTTTTGTCTGTTTTTCTGTTTAAAGAAGATAATGACTACTTTATTAGTCTTTTATTGCTTAGTGTTTTGTTGAACTTCAATGTAGTCAGCTTGATAGAGCTATAGCAGTGACTCATCATGTTCAATTAAGCACTGGGTAGAGCTGCTTCTTTTGAAAATCTCATTGCAGCTATCTGGCTGAGGTGCTGGCTGGGCATCTCAGATAAGATGAGTGGTGATTTTCAGGGTCTCGACAGAAAAGGCCTAATGTTATTTTTGTGGAATTCTTAATTTCTGATGATAGGGAAATATGTAAGGAAGATATTTGAGTAACCTTGTGATACTGAGTTACCAGGCATTTGCGAGGACAGTGGCCGGATTTATGAGCCTATTACTAAAAGTGACTTTGTCATGGTGTTTTAATCTTAGCACCAAAAGGAGTGTGTTTAAATCACTGCCATGGAGTTTGAAAAAGTTCCAGCATGAAAATACGGGGTTGGGGGCTTCCCCACTCTGGCAGCAGCTGAAAACATCCTTATGCAATTTGTGCCATCCTTTCCCAAGAAAGGATTCTCACTTCCGCCCTTCTTAGTTGCACATAGTCTGAACTGGTGGAAAGGGACGGCGTCAATGTTGATTTAACGTACCTCCCAATCACCATGGATAATTCTCAACCCACTCCAGCCCCTCCAGTACCCTTGCAGAAAATTTCTTTCATTTCAGCATCAGCGTAAAGTGTCCCCATCCCATCTTCTGTGAAGTCTATCTAGAAGAATCCCCTGTGGTCTGAATACCTTCTTCATTGCCTCAGTGCAGCAGCTTTCAGCCTTGTTCTGGAAATGAAAATTGTGCAATTTGTACTGTTACAGGGGTATAGTTAAAGACACCTTCATATTAGTATTGTTGTGTTCACACTAGGGGCAATAGATCAATAAAAAATTGCATCTAACTGAAAACGTTACATGGGGTACAAAATCTGTAGGAAGAGTAGGCATTCATATTTTTCCTTGCTTTGAAAGGACCACAGCCTAGAGTTCATTGCTGGGCTCTTCTCTCGCTGACAAGACTGATCATCGGGTCAGCGGGGGAGAACCCTCAGCCTCTTCCTTCCATTGTAGTGTAGAGATGGTAGAGATGATATTGAGATGTGAAAAAGGCCTCTCCCTAGCTTACCACAGCAACTGCCCAGTCAGACATGCAAGAAGGGGAAAAACAGTAAAAGTTTCAGGTACACCCAGAAGATTTTTAAATATAAGTAAGTGATGAACAAAACACTGTCCATTTCAGGTCCTTGCTAACCTCCCTCCTGTATTCCAGTGTAATTCCCTTTGTTATGTTGACTTTAAAAACATGAGGGATGTGTCTTTAATTTCATATTTCCCCACATTGGCAGGTATGTGAGGTCGCTAACTCCATTTTCTTAGTGGCTGCCATGGTAGGGAGTGAAAAGTATTTGATGGAAAGACAGTGTGGGGCTGAGAGCCATGAGAGTTGGAGGATCACTTGTAGGAGCTCTCCACCTCCTGTTAATTTCTGTATTTTTGAGTCACAAAGATTTGAGTTCTTACTCTCTTTAGCTAAACATGAGACACTGACATTGCCATTTGAATAAGACAGCTTTCCAAAGAGTCAGACTCTCTAGCATTTTGGGGTTTGCACGGTCTTCAAGGCCTGTTATGTGTTTCTGAATGTAGAAAGGAGACAATAGAAATCAATTTGTTCTTATTCCTTTAAAAAAATCACAAACAGTGGCATAGTAAATCCAAGTGAAAAGATTAAAAGGTAGTTCATTTGTTATGTTTGTAGGTCAGCTTTGTATGAAGAACCGGAGATTATTAGAAAACTGATATTAAATCACTCACAAATTACGCCCTTCCAGGAAGAGCATTTTAAGTAGCTGAAAAACAGTTTTAAAATTTGAACTCCATTCGCTCAACCTATGAATGGTAAATTTTTGGCATTATGCTGTACTCAAATTAGGGTGCCTAAAGCGTTTCACAATGCCTAAAGATCCTGTGGAATCCCTATTTGTCATGATACTTTTAGACTAAAAGTGTTTGCGTTTTCCTAACAGCCAGACTGTTCTTTGACCATTGTACAGAGATTTTTGTTTTAGAGATAATCATCTCGGTGCAACTTTCATTGCTTTAAAAGGAACCCACACTGAATTAATCATGTTTGCTGTCTGTATAAAAATTTGCACATGCAACAGATCAGATAATGTACATTAACTTGTTTTAACTGTGCTTTTAGATGAATACTGATATCTACAAATTTCAGGTTAACAAAAACTTGGTGTAACATGACTGGATGTAAAAATCTGCTGTTTCGTGTGTGATACTAGCTTAGGGTGCAACTGCTATCTTTAATTATGATGAGGAGGCCTAGGGTAAGAATACATAAAAGTGGAAGCTGTGAAAAGATGATATATAGGAGTTATTCAGTGCAGCTTATATAGGCTGCGAAAAGGAATGCTGTTTCTTTGAAATGCTCTTAGGAAGATCTCCAGACCCTTTTCTTAGTGGTTCTGGAATCAGTACGGAATGCTGACAACGGAAAGCAAAACCATAATTGTCTGTATATGACAGTGCCAAGTAGTTTGAACGTTTAAAATAAGTCGGGCGCAGGCCTCCTCATCTCTATTACATGACTTCTTTAAACATTTTAAGATGATTTCTCATTTCATCCAATGACTGTTAAGAAAAGGAAGTTTTAAATGCTCAAAAGTGTTTTGGAACACAAGAGACAAATTATTAGAAACTTGGAAGAAATAATTTTACACTACCTTATTAAGAAAACTGGAACCTTGCTTATTTAGTGTAGATGCCATTCACTTAATATGGGTTACATTGTTAATAAATTGTCAAATGTTTTTCATTAATAATCTTTTGGGATTATTTTGTTTTGTTCTGAGTTTTCCATATTTAACTAGAATCATAGAAACGTAGGCCAGGAAGTGATATTTAGAGGTCATCTGGTCCAGCCCCCTGGACTGAGACAGGACCATTCCTGACAGGGGTTGATCTAACCTGTTCTTAAAAACCTCCAGTGAAGGGGATTTCACAGTCTCCCTTGGAAACCTATTCAGTGCTTAACGATTGTCAATAACTAAGTTTTTATAAGGGAGTTGTTTCAATATACACACTCAACCTTCCTCTTCTGTGTGCTAGGGTGTCTGGACCACATTACTTCCTTGTCATTCAAACCACAATGCTTATAGATGGGAACAACAGAACATTGAAAACCAAGGATCATGGGCCAAAGTAGATACTTTCTACTCTGTACTTTGATATTTTAAACTGGTTTCAGGTAAACAAGATTATAATAAAACAATGGGAACATATTGTAGTGAAGTGTCCTGGACTACCAGGAAGATGGATTAGATGACCTAACAGACGTGTTCAATCTTTATTTTTTCCCTTTGTATAAGCAGTCTTTTTTCCTACTTGCAGACAGTTCTGCTACGTATACTTTAAATATTACAAAGGAAAAGGTTTTCCTGTGTCATGATTAAGTGACACCTTCCGCTTTTTAGGTTGCATTTGTGCTACCTGTTTTTTCTGTCATTTTTTGTTTTGTCTTGCTAGAAAAATTATTTCTTGTTTACACTTAAGGAATTATGTATGCTTTTTGGCTGAAATTGTCCCTCATCAATCCCTCTTGGACTAGCTCAAACAAATTGACTTTGTGCAGGACAAAGTCCACCTACCAACCTGAAGAAAAGTGAGATAATTCCACAGCTTCTGTACAGCTTCTTCTTGAGTCCCTGAGATGGAACAGGAGATTCTATTCTGAAGTCAAAAGAACGAGGAGTAGTTGTGGCACCTTAGAGACTAACAAATGTTTTCTGAAGTAGAAAGTTGACCCCACTGGATCCTCCTAATCATAGACCTACTGGCAACAACCCTGCCTCAACCTGCAGCAATCTAGACATGGAGCCTAGCTTCATAATACCCAGGGTACAGAGTCCTGCACAAACCTGCGCTGTACCCACCAACACTTCATGCAGCAGAGCAGCAGTAGTATTCTATCTGTAAGCGATAAGTAAAAGGGACTCCCCGGGACTCCCGTAGTATGTCCAGTTTTTGTAGTCTGCAGTATGGGAGCTGTACGCTTTAAAAATCACTCCATGTCATCTACAAAATAGTGCAGAAAATTGTGCAATTGTCTGGATGTTTCCTATAGTTTTTACACATATTAATATTTCTAATTCCTGCTAGTATGTATCTTTTGTAAAATGGATATTCAAGTGTTAGTAATCCCGGCATGAATTTCCACTGCTTATGAAGAGGCCTGTTGGATTTCTACTCTTCAGGCAGTCATTAACAGAATCTTCAAAATTCTGCAGAGAAGTGCAGAAATGAGTGGGTGTTGAATGACTGTGCAACTTTGTACCATACAGCAACACCTAACCTTTCTTTGTTTCAATTAATATTATGCAGGTGATCGTTAGCGAGGATTCTGACAGCAACGGTATTGTGGCCCACTTCCCTGCCCACGAAAAGCCTATATGCTGCATGGCTTTTAACCCCAGTGGTAAGTTCTTTTACCATCGTTAATTTTGTATCATATTGCATGTGAAGAGTAAAAAATGTGGTTCATGTGTATTATGTTTCTTTCAGGGAATTAAAAATTACATCAGTCTTTTAGTAGTCCAGTGTGGTACATGCACATGATGACTTTAGTAAACGTTGGCATCTGAACTCTTTTAGTTGACTGTTGAATATCAGTTGACAGAGACTGCAGTTAATTTGTCTTTTCTGGCACTTTCAGCCTCAAACAGCTATAATGCATGAAGGAACAATATGACTAATATCTGTAGTAGTAGATATAGCTGAAATACTAAGAGAAGTTAATTAATTATGTTTCCTAATACACTTTCCTTCCAGAAGTTAGGGACCATAGCTTTCCTAAAATATTTCTTCATCCTAGATTTGAGAATAAAATGGGTAATTTCAATTAAACAAATATTTTTAAGGTAACTTGTGGTGACAAAAGATGTTTTGTTGACATGTAACTCAGGATTCTGCCCTTCCCTTTCTTTGGAGTGCTGTGAGCCGTGATCTGAAAATATTTTAAAAACCTCAAAGAAAGCACCTTTTCCCCTCCTTCCTCTTTGCAGATGAAGAATGGTTGTGGGCAGGTGAGATGCATCCTGTTAGTGAATCTTGTCCAGTTGACAAGTAGTATGTTTATTAGTCTTCTTAAGACAGAGAAATAACTTTTTGATTGACTGCACAGTGGTCAGTAAAAGGGCTAGGGAATCAGCATCTTCCGCTTGCCTAAATTAATGAGTTCTAAAACGTCGTAAATGCCCTGAAGATCTTGGGGATGAAGTCACATTTCAAAGAACTAAAACTGAATGTATGTCATGTATATCTTCACTTGTGGTGACCAGTCAGACTGATTTTGACATCCCATCTGTTATGTCAAAACTCCTTAATAGTAGTGTGCGGTTCAAAGCATCCCTACTATTAGTGCTTTTGACATAAAAAGCTGTATTCTTATCTCATAGTTTGGGGATTTTACATGTAACTCTCTGTGCATTAAGGTGAGAATGTACTCTGTAAATTCCAGAATGGTGATATTTCGGTACTGTTCTCAGTCTTGCGTGTTCGGTACAAAAAATAATACTTAGAGTGTGGGTGGTGCTGACAAATTGAAATAGTTCTTTGGGATGCAATAACCATTCGTTAAATACCCTTTAAAAAGGGAAATGGTGTAAATTAGAGAAAAGGAAAATATTTATGTAACAACAGATTTTGTATTACTTTTATAGATGGAGATATGAATTTGCATATATATTAGAATGTCTCAGCTTTTTTTCTCTTTGTTTGATCATGCACTGAAATTATAATCTTTTGTCTATGATACAACATCCTGTTTCCATGGATCTCCTAGTTGAACAAGACACTTTGTGGGGAAAACATCATTTTCTAAACACAAGTATTTTCTGTCCACACTGGGCGAAAGACGTGAGGCCATGGTGTGGTTTAATTAGGCTGCAACTTCATTCATTTATAATATCTGGGAGTACCCAGCAACAGATCGTACAGAGGTGTGAAGAAGAGGTTGGCTCCCTGCTGATCTGGATGTAGAAGCCCCAAACCCCCTTCCTCAGCTCCCTTAAAGGGGGCTACGAAAAGGAGGAGGTGTTGGCTTCTCGCTGATGAGACTTAGGAGCCCCCCTTATTCAGCTCCCGTAAGGGATGTTTTCCTTAAAATTCTTTTCCATTCCATATTATCTGATAATCATATCCCTTCCAGACAGAGTACCTGCACTGGGCATCTGCCACAAGGAGGTGCCAGCAAAATCCTTGGATAGCTTCCTCCCACCCATGATGGGTTCCAAGATAGCCACAGATTCCTTCCTCTTTTTTTTTTTTTAAACCCAGGGTGAACTATATCTGCATCTGGTTTCTGTTTCCAGGCTGCCAAAGAGTGCACAAGCTGGACAAAGACCCACTCACATTAAGGTTGCGGTGGGCACATTGTTGACTGTTTGCTGTGTGTCATGAAACTCTTGTGAAAATGGATGACCCATGGCAAGGTATTAAATCATGCTGCTCAGCCTGCGTTTTTCCAGTGAAGTTCAGAAAAGATTGAAAATTATTACTTCAGCTCCATACACAGTGAAATTATCACTTAAACCAATAAGCTGGATTCTCTATTTAATATCCAGATTGGGTTATATTTGATGTCAGCACTGTAAATGACATCATTTTAACCCTTTACATAAGTGGCATGTTGCCATTCAGACTGGTATTTTTGCAAAGCATAATGAAAACAAGAAGTGGCTTTTGCTACCAGGTTTTTCTACTGGCTATTCTATAACTATATAATCCATTAATTACCCCTGATATTATATTCTGAAACATCATACCAATATCTAATGGCTAAATTTCACTAACCAGTGGAATTGATGGACACTGAACCTTTTTACATTTAGATTTGTGGCTAATCAAATAGCAATTTATATTCATTGTTTCTTTGTAGCAATACACTCGTGAAAATATTTTGCAGGTATTCAGTTTTCAAAAGTAATTTAAGCATTGTGAATCACAGGTCCAGAATTATTGTTCAGCTCTTCAGAGTACCTGATAAATAAATGTAATAATGCACCAAAAGTCAAAACATGCAGGAAGATTGATAAGTTACATTAACACAGTTTCTATGCAACAAAAGCTGATCGAGTTAAGCAGCATAGCCCCCTTAAGCAATCATTAAACGAACCAGATTGTCAATAGAATGTATTTGTGATATGACAAAGATACTCACTTGAAATATTTCTAATGCACTCCTTTGTACTGAACATAGGACCAGTTTGTGATGATTTAATCAAAAGCGATACAACAACATTACAACACTTAGAAATGTCACACTGTAAAAATAGCTGTTAGATGGGGATAGCGTTAAGTTTCGCTTCACTATAGAACAAAGATTACAAAAAGGCCCTACAAAGAGGAGGAGAAGAGGGAAGTACTGATGTCAGCGTGATATTTGGCCTAAAACTTTTGTTTTTTATTTAAAAAGAAAAAAATGTACTGCACCTTTAGCTCCCTAGCCGTGTTAAATCTCATTATGGGCCTGATCCAAAGTCTATTGAAAACAATGGGCGGACTCCCTAGAGTGCACTGGGTTTTGGATCAGGCCCCATAAGCTTGTCTGTTGCTGACTGGCCTTTGCCAATGTGATATTTTTTTAAGACTGAGGCAAATCTTTTTCTTTTTCTTTTTCTTTCTCTTTTTCTCTTTTTCTTTTTGCATTAAGACATGCTGAAAAAATACATCTTTTCCCATTTGTACAAATTGCCATGCTTTCTTCAGGCAGGTAACTCAAAAACAGCTGACCTTTGAAACGGAAAACCTGGCATATAATTAGTGTTTATTTTGGACTAGATCCATGACCAAGTTTGAAAAAAGTAATTGCTTGGATAATAAAATAATAAGCAGTTGAATCAGCACTTCTCAGTGTGCTGAGTGGGCGGCTTAGATTTTTAACAGAATCTGAAATATCCCAGTACACGTCTCCCTGGAGCATCCTGGCAGTAACAGGCTGCTGCTGGAGCAGTTGGTATTATGAATGTCTTATTCTAAAACAGGCAGCTAATCCTGATTAAAAACTGCCTTAATAACAGGGACTGATAAAAATCGTGGGAACACAAATTGCAAAGTCTGACAATGTACGGTGTCTTCACAATTTTTTGCCTAATTCAGAAAATGCTATGCTTTAATTTAACAAAAAATTAAATTGCATATAGTTGTGTGTGTGTGTTTGCCTTACAACTGGAAACTCCATGACCCTGGGGTTTGACCAACAGAACCCCTAGATTTGCTGGAATTTGACAAAATCCAGGGCCATTTATAGACTGTCCTTGCCTTTCTGCTTTACATTTTTTAAGATAAATAGATTAATTTTGAAGTATGGAAGCAGTTCAGTAAAAGTAAAAAGAATGGATATCTCCTACCTGTCTAATGGTGATTTCATCTTTGGGAATAATCAGTAAAGGGCATCAAGACAGATATACACCAAATACTGAATTAAAATGAACTTATCATTATAGTTATTTTCCCCTGAAAGAACATTGTGTTGTAATGCAAACGAAGAAGATTTAAGCCCATTTTACAGGCTTTCTTTGCCATTTGTGATAGCCAACAGACAGATTTCTTATACAGTACTCTTGTTCTGTTTTTGGATGGGAGTTTAGTTAAACTTACCCCAGGTTTCACATGCAGGTCTCTAGCCATTATGCTGTGGGCTTGTTTGCAAACTGAAAATTATTTACTCTTTGTAGGTAGAATTTGTATGAGTATTCTGCATATCCATTTTATATCGAAAACTGATATAATTTTCATAAATGTTACTAGATTTTACTATCAAAATCACCAATTTTATTTATATTGTGCCAAACATGTTGGTCAGTACTTTTGAGACTGAAATAAAGATAAGAGCTTTGAAGAGCTCACATTCTGCTTTTAGACATCTGGTTTTGAATAAATTCAATAAACGTTATAAGTAATAATTCTACATTGCCAAGCGCCGTGACCTAGGTGCTGTGTGCAAGTATAAAATACACAGATATGAGTTCAGGGCATAGATTAGGCTGGTACCTAGCAGTATGGCGTATGGGCACCTCCTTCATGCTGCTGTCGTCTTCTCCACAGAATCAAAGCCTCGTTTTGTGTGGGGTGGAGCGATTGTTTGCAGTAAATAAAATTTCTAGCTGTTCTAGTTGCTGAGATTCTCCATTCACAAGGCTAAGGAAGCAGTGATGTCTGCTTGGGCTTGCAGAATGATAAGGTGTGATGTGCCCCACTAATGTCACTGGGTGTTAATTTACTTGGAAGATCTACACAATCCACTGTGAGTGACAGCTCATTTTGGTACCATGATTCAGTGGTCTTGGGAGAGTACTGCCACTTCCCCTGCCCTTTCTGCCCTCACCCAATCAAGGAGACAAGCTCAAGGAGCTTCAGAGGCCAGTAGGGCATCTAAGCCTCCTTGAACAATAGCTAAGCTAAGCTCAAGAAGTTCAGCAGGACTGACAAAGCTCACCAAAGGGAAGCCAAGACCAGTGAGCCATATGGAAATATTCAGACACCAGTAACTGGTATGTGTGCTGAGACCAGAGAGCTCACGTACGATCGTATTTTGAGAATCTGCACAAGTGCATTTCTGATGGGAAGAGCTTGGAAGAGTATATTTTTTTTCTCGCAGTTCAAGTCTCTGTCTGAATTGAAGACCTCCAACTGCAACTTAATTATTAGAACATTTCAACCTGTGACTAAATTGTGTGGTGATGTCAGGTAACAGTCTCCTTTCTTTCAGAGTGGTAGCTGTGTTAGTCTGTATCAGCAAAAAGAACGAGGAGTACTTGTGGCATTTTAGAGACTAGCACATTTATTTGAGCATAAGCTTTCATGGGCTAAAACCCACTTCATTGGATGCATACAGTGTAAAATACAGTAGGAAGATATATAGAGATATATATATACACAGACAGAGAACATGAGAAAATGGGTGTTGCCATACACACTATAATGAGAGTGATCAATTAAGGTGAGCTATTATCAGCAAAAAAAAACCCAAAAAACTTTTGTAGTGATAATCAGGAGGGCCCATTTCTGACAGTTGAGAAGAAGGTGAGAGTAACGGTAGTGGGGAAAATAAGCATGGGGAAATAGTTTTACTTTGTTTATTTGTGCTCCTTAAGAGAGCCTCTCCCTTATGAGGTTTTAGACGCTGTACAGTCAATATCACTTATGTCTACATGGTCACATCAGTGTAATCTTGGATGCCTTTACCATCTACCTGTGACTTCTTTTTTGAAGACTGTGACAAATTGGTGATCAGTCTGTGGTCTCCCATTCTGTGCATAAACAATGGCCCTCGGCCATCAGGTTAGGATCAGAGTCAGCATTAGCTAGACTTCCATATCATGCACAAGTCTCCATCAGTGATTGTACCAGTGATTTGGGCCTTTCTTTGCTTAGACTATGAAGACATGAATACTTGTGTGGAAATTTTGGTTGCACACAGCCAGTAATTTACTTCTCTGTTGTGTTGTGTACATGCAGGATTGCAGTTTAGGCAGCATGCAGGAACTTTCAAATGTAGTTAGGATAAAAATTCTCACAAGTCTTTTTTTACAGCAGGATTTTTCTTCTGTGAATTTCATGCAATGTGATGACATTGTGCAATAAGTTTTTGTTAGCAGGGATTAAGCTTTAAACTATCTTTTATAATGAAATATTTAAACAGGTACAAACAGTTTACAAAATGTCATGGTTATTACAGTACCATGGAAAAAAATGTTTGCTACATAATGTAAATTGACAAGAGCTCATTAAGTAAACTCTGTATCAAGGCGCCCTGGACTAAATTTTGGGAGGTCACAAACAGAAGGAATACACCATAGGGGGTTATTTAATTTAAGATGTTTACGAAAAAGCCTCCAAGATTTTAATGTGCTGACGATAGTCTGCCAGGGATTGTACTTGTGTGTAAGGTTTAAAACTGAGAGGGGGGAAAAAAGGATTATATGTTACCAAATAGAATTGATTGTTCCATGATAATCTGGACTCGACTAAACTAGAGATTGTCTAGACTAGAGACTGTAGGAGCCAGGCAAATGTCCCTCTTATTCATGAAGTTGCATTATTAGATACATTGTTACAATTTACATAGGAAAAAAGTCACCCAATTTAATGTCAGCAATAGCCTAGTAAAGCTAATTCTGTCTGTTCCATCTTTCCAGACAGACATATTAAGAAGTTTATTTGCCCCTGTCAGAGGCAGGGTACTGGGATAGGTGGACCACTAGTCTGATCTGTTATGGCAATTCCCATATCCGACTGTCTGAAAACTTTTTACTCTCCTTCTGATGCCCCTGTCACCCCGCAATATGACTTCAGGTCTAAAGCATTCAATCTGTCACAACTGTTTTCATGTGATTAGACTACTGGCCCAGACCTAAGACCCTTGTGTAAAAGAGAAGTGGCCCATCCCATGTGTAAAAGAGAAGTGGTTTTCAAGTTTAGCAAGCATACAGTAAAAACCAATGTTGAAATTTGGAGGGCAGTGATCTCTGTGTCAGTAATCCGCGTTGAGAAGTTGGTATATAGCTTATACGTTGGCATGCCTCATTCTTTCATCCACCAAATCTGGGAAGTGCTCTGACCTGTAAATGGGAAATACGATTGTTATGGATTTTCTAAATCTGTAAAACTTGCATTGTTTTGTCTTACTCAAAATAATAATATTGTCATTTGCACCAAGGAAATTTCTTAAAATAGGTTCCAAATGCAAGTTTTATGGCTTTTTCCTAACTTTATCACCATCTGATTTTTAAACTGCTTCAAACCTTCGATGTTTGGCTGAGTTCCCCCACACTCCCGACCGCCTCTCTGTGCAGCATTTCTGAATGGACTTCTTTCAAGATCGTTTAGGGTCCTGATGCTGTAACTATTTACCCTTTAGTAACCATGCGCATTCTGGCAAGCTATTTTCATAGCTTATATAATAGACCCATTAAGAACAATAATACTTGTTAAAATGTATTGCAGTAAGTTTGGGGAAGTCTGTAAAATAATATAAGCAGGCTACTTCACTCCTTACATATACCTAATTATGAAGCATTCTTTGTAAAACAGCAGAGTATGTATCTCAAGATGTGTTTACACATGAATGTTTGCAAAAAAAATTTGTGCACCTTTTAATGAGATTAAGACTGAAAGATCATAGAAGAATTGTGCAAATGCCATCCATTGCTAGTACATAGTAAAATGAGAAACAACCAGCAAATAGTTCAACATTGCATTGCAGTCCAGAACAGAGAATAATCTCCAAGGAAAAGTTAAAAATACAGTAAAATTCACATGACGGAATAACACTGCAAAATGAACTGGAGAGAAAATACAGCTTGGTTGACTAGCTGGCATGCAATCTGTGCTGTATGGTTTCTATTCATAGAAGTGAAATTAAAGGATGCAGTTAAACACAGTTGTGAAACGTCCAGTCCAACAGCTGCATTTAGTTTGTTTTTCAATTTCTCATTGCCTTTCTTGTTTATTAGCTGTGACTCTGAGGTCGGAATTAAAACAAATATTTTAATGGCAGTATTTATGATGTTGGCAAGGAGCATGATGGCTTAGTACTGTGATCTGGACAAGACTCGATATGGGTGGTGTGAGGTAGTCCCTTCAGGCTTTAAACAGAGTCACGATTGGTGAGACTTTTCAAAGTATAATGCCTGTAAATCACGCAACTGATAAGCATCATGGAATCTGTACTTTTCAGTTCCATTAATGAACTGGGCATGCTTAAAGGAATTTTGAGGGGGGCCACAAAGGGAAGATTCCTTGTGGATTTTAGCATGTTAAACGCTACAAAATTCCTCAGTTCATTCTGACAGCTTTTAAGTACAAAGGCCTTTTATGAACTATGATAATTAAAACCAACTTGGAAGTAAATTATGCATATTTATTTAGAATTCAGAAATTGTGCTTTTAAGAGTAATATTAAAGTATTAGACCATCTCATTATTTTAGTACACCTTCAATTTACCACATTTAAAAGCAAATTTTTGCTTGTGCTAAAGCTGTATATTAGTTGGTAAATAAATTGTAATCCACAGCTCGGCAAGTTTTATAAAGCTGTGTGCAGTTCAGTTCCTGAGACAAACATAAGAGAAATGTTTTGAAATCCCAATCCAGGCAGATCTAAATTATAAATAAAATAGATTTTTAAATTATGTCAGCCAATGTTTGTGAGAAATTAGCTAATTTTTCTCTCCATTGTAGATGGGTGGAAGCATTTTTAGCAATAATCCTATTACATTTTATAAACAGTGCTGCTGAAAGGGTCATATTAATTTTTAATTCAAAGGGGGAACACATTTTAATTAAATCTCTTAGTAGTATTTTTTGGGTGGATGAAAACAAGAATCGTGTTCGGAGGTTGAAAATCGTATCAATTAAGTGTTTCTATAGGTAATAGTAATATAAGTTGAAGGATGTTCTTTCATTTGTTGCCCGGTATTTATACTGTAAATGACACTGGGCTGTTAAATGTGACAGGAAGCAGTTGTATCATCCTTTGTACCTTGAACAGCTGGTCATTTTCTTGTTAAGGTAAATGGTATTAATAGGCTTGGATATAACCAATAAACTTGTCCTCCCCTTCTGTGTATTTATTTTTTGAATGTGAAACTACAGTGTACATAGTAATATCTGGTTTTTGTAGAAAGCACTCCTGATGTGGAATGGAGTTCATTAGAAAATTGTCATTTGGAAAGGGGAAACACATTTCTCAGTAGGATAATGTTTGTATTCTCTGTTGCACACAGCGGCTGATGAAAACAGATTATGGCTTCTGTTAATCTTTATTGGTACATTTTAGAATCTTAAATTAGGATTTTTAAGAATTTTGAAGCACAAAAATGAATGTTTCCCTTTGGACTAGCTCTTTTTTAGAGTTTGCTTAAAGTGCTGTGGTAGAATGCCCAAACCAAAAGCTGCCTTTTAGCGTTCTGGGTTGCAACTTTCTTTAGGAAGGCTAAACTGGACTCCTTGGGTTAATGACAGTTGAGAAATGTTAATCTCTGACCCTTCACATATCATTTGTAAATGAAGATTTTGATAAAGCCAAGCCTTCTTTAACTAGAAATAAAATATTTTGTGGTAATACAATTTTGCAGGCCTCAGTTTCAGTTGGCTGCCTAGACAAAATAAATATTAAGCTTTGTTCACTGAGACTCTTACAAGGCTTTTTATCTAATGTTAAAGTTTTTAGGTAAAAAATGTATGATCAGGGCCAATAGCTTTGTCTTTTTGTATCCTGGGGAAAATATTTTAAAGTCAATTTAGATATTTCATTTTCTGAAACCAAAATTTACTTTAGGCCATAATTATTGATCATCACAAGCATTCATCATGCTTTTTAGCAAGTCTTCCCAGGATGTATGCACAATATCCAGATATAGTCTGTTGGCTACGTTTTAGATGCATAATGGCATCTAGCTCGTGAACAGGATTTTAAAGTAATTTACATTCATTTTGTTGTCCCTACTCTGACTTCATTCCATGAAATTCAAATAATGAATTTTGTATGTTCATTTATCTGGGTGTGCAAGGTTTCCCCCCCATCCTTACAGTAGATGCAATAGGCTGCTAGATTCCCCTGGGCTGGCAAAATATGGTCCATTTTACACCACTTGCTCTCCCTTGAGATTCCCATAGGGGAAGCCCAATTTTAGTTTGTGGTGGAGCCCCACTGGTGGAGGCGGTTGCAGGAGTGCACAGAAATACCACAGACCATGGATACGCCCTGTCCCACGCAGCACTGCCTATTTTTTAGGTTTACTGGCTCCTCCTTGCACTTTCTGGCTGTTATGGGCCCTGGTGTACGCTGACAGAAGGGAAGGTTGAATCTGACCATGTAAAAGAGGTGGAAAAGTCATTTGAAGGCTGCTGGTGGAATTATTTTGTAAGTGTGTCCGTGGTGTAAATTCTCTTAGTCAGGGTTGGGGTGGAGTTGAGGGTGGGGCAGGCAGGAAAAGGGTGTAGTTTATAGAAATTGTGATACAGCTGCTTTTTCTGGCAATTAGACTCACGGAGCGGGATTGTAAATGGGACTTAGGGTGAATAACTTCAATGTCTAAAGTAAATTCCCCCACCCCATATTGAACTCAGGAGTAGCGCTTTTCCAGGCAGTCGGCAGCGTGGGTCACAGATTACTGGGACACTTGTCTCTCAACGACCGTCACAGAAACCCGAGAGGTTTTTTTCCCCACTAAAGCAAGCTGGCAACATTCCTGATGACTCTACAGTAGGGGATGCCAGCTATCTACTGTGGCTACCAACGCAGGTGTATGTCTTTTGACTCGTGTATTCTTTTTTGCCAATAAGTGTGGCTAATCTTCCACCACTGCAGAAGCATTGCTGGCTCACCCGGATGGACAAGGCCTTGCTCCTTTGCTATGTGGGCAAATTATATTAATCAGGCATTTTAGCCACCCAAAGCGCTCTAATGCTTTCCCTAATTTGTTTATACACAAATTTGCCCCTTCTAATTTATACACAGAGGAAACACTTTGTGAGCTAAACGTTTTCTTAATTATTAGAACACTTTTCATGCACAGATCTTCATGTCAAAGGAAGGTATGTATCATTATCCCCACTTTAGTGAGGCCTGTAGAAGTTAGCCTACTTTTTAAAAAGTGTCCGCTAATTTTGGGTGCCTCTGTTTTTAGGTGCCTAACTTGATTTTAGGAGGTGCTGAGACATCTACAGCTCTAGTTGTCTTTAGTGGGAACAACTGGTGCTCATCATCTCTGCGATATTTTGCAATCACTGCCTTTGGAGGTTAATAAGAACAAGTTAGACAAACACCCGTCTGGGATGGTCTTAGGTATACTTTGTCCTGGCTCAGCATGAGGGACTGGACTCTTGAGCTCTCTTCCCTTCCATCCCTACATTTCTATGAAAATCATGTCCTGTAGTAGGAATCCCAAAGTGGGCATTCAAAACTAATGGATAGTTTTGGAAGCTTAGGCCTCGGTGACTTTCCCAAGGTCACACAGAGACACAGTGACAAAGCTGGGAATAGAACCTCCTCCCAATCCTGTGTCTTCTTCACTAGCCGTGGTAGTTTGCACATCAGGAACAGAATTGGCCACATCCCCTTTTGTGATGTCTGTTCTCCTGTGGTGCACAGATGGAGCATTCCCTGCACTCCAGAGAGGACAGAGATTGCAGTTCTACCTGGCTGCTGCCCAGGAAAGAAGGATGGGGAGCTCCTTATTCCTTCCCCCTCATTCTCTCTTTTGAACATCCATGCAGCATCTGGGCGACAGTCTGGACCTGAATCAGTTTGTTTTGTTTTGTTTGTTTGTTTGTTTGTTTTTTAAAAAGCCATAGAAACATGGTATGTTGCTGTGTAGCAATATTATTGCAACAGCTCACAGGGCATCCTAGTTTAAGATTTTTGCTGTTGTCCTCAGTTCCTGAGCTGGCAAGCTTGGGAATACCGTGGACTAGAATCTACTGGAGAACAGCGAGGCTTTCATTTGTTTCGTGCCGCTGAAAACATGCAAGGTAACGTCTGTATGTGCGCTGATTGCTAGTCATGAGCAACTTTCAGTCATATCCATAAGCAGCATTCGAGATAAGAATAGGTTAAAAGTGAAAGGTGTCCCCTTTGCTAACATTTGCACTACAAAAAATCCAACAGGTGGCTATGGGTAGCCAGGGAAGATGAGGAAATGATCCTATACCTGGAATTTTTTATAGGGAACACTTAAAAGCAGGTTTATTAAAGTAGTAATTGGGGGGTCTACAGTCTCTGAAAACGATATTGTTGCAAACACTTCATGATCTCTTCCTCGAGGGCAGGGTTGCTTTTCTCCTTCCAGCCTTTGTACATCTACTGTAGGGATACATGCTGGCTATAGGATTCTGTAATGGCTACTTACCCATTTTGGTGGCTGCAACAGAAGCAACAGTTAACAATGAATTTTCAACACAAAGGCTTAACCAAGAGTTGGAAATGTGATCATGAAGTTAAATATTATTGTTGCAGTAGGTAAACACTGTTTCAACTTGCCACTAGCACTGAATTATGAATTATATATATATATTGTATTCATCTGTATTCATAATTATTGTGTATAAAAGTATAAATTTTCACAGCAACTTTACAAGGTTAGAATGGGACACATTCCTAACCCTCCTTAGCACATAGTGTAAGACAGGACACAAGACAACAGTCGAGGTAAGAGATGCAGAAAGATTATTAGTCATGGAAGAAATCGATTTGAAGGAGGAGAAAGAGGGGTTCTTGGTGAGCAGGAAGTAGGAGCGTGTTCCACATGTAGGGGCTACAGCATCATAGGGAGCAACAGGAGGAGTAGATGGAAATTAAATCAAAGCTATACTGAGGGGTGAGATTAAATTTGATTTGGTAAGAGAGCGGAAGTCTGTAGTGGGTTTAAAAGAGGGGCTGATTGGAAGAGAGAGAGGGCTGAAGGAACTTTGAACTTGCAAGAGAGTGAAATGCCAATTTTACAGATAAACTGAGAAAAAGAGAGGTTGAGACTTGCTCAAGGTCACACAGTGAGTCAGTGGCAGAGAAGAATAGAACCCAGGAGTCCTGATTCCTAGTCCACTGCTCCAACCAATAGATGACACTCCAAAGTTATTTCATTCTTACACTTTAAAAAGGTGTTATTAATTATGCAATCATAGGCATTAAGAAAAACTTTTTCAGATAGGAAATGAAAATCATAACCTTCAACTCACTTTTTTTAAAAAGCTGATGTTTTATAAATATCTGTTTTCTCTCTTTAGTAAATAATTGATCTGCTTTCCAAGGGTGTTACTTCTGCCAGCTGAGCAGCTGTGAGCTGTGAAGTGCTACACATCTAAATTTTAAATAATTACCCCTCCTTGGCTAGGAAAGAGCTTTTCCATCCATTAATAACAGGAAAATTAATGTTGGGCCTGTAGTAAAACAGATTAAACTGTGTACCCCTTTGAATGCCTGACTGCACCTCTAACGGACCTGAAATTCCTCTGGTTACTTAAATGCTGTATATTGAAATGTGACGGTGGTCTTGGGTTAATAGTTAAAGAAGTTTAAATTGGAATTTCTTGACAGAAGTTTCCCCCGTTGATCAGAGCAAGTGGGCAGAAAAATACCTTGTTTGATTGTTGGGAAGCATTGATAATGCCTCACAGATTAACTGAGGGATTTTTTTTTTCTTTTCCTTTGTCCGCCAAGTGTGTAAAATCCTGAGTTTTATTAAACAAATTGATTAGCTAATGTTTGGACATCTCTTTTAAAATGAAAAGTGCTAACTTATGTCAGCTCTAATATGAATGCAGCCAGCTACTTTTGTTGTTTGGATTTTTATAATGAAGGGGAACGTCCTTCACAAATTTGCATGATTAATCTTCACCTCGGAATCTCAACTCCTAGTTGCCCTGTTATCGAGCATAGATTGATCCCTAATTGTTTAAAACTAGAACAGTCTTTGCTTTTCCACTCTTTACTCTGGCTTTGTATTTCAGCTTTAGTTGTTTCTGAAGACAACCCGATTAAAATTAGCCTGATATTATGATATATGGTATACAGTACTTGCAAAAAGTTGTGCAGGTGCCTTTTCTTTTGGCATCTACTGTACATGTTGGTGCTAGAGGTGGGAAATAATTCAGGAGATATATGGGCTGCGAGCAATGCTTTTTGATCAACTTATTAGGAGAAACTGTTAACTGGGGAACGTCTTTATTTAACAACAACAACAACAACAAAGTTGTAGTCAACAACAAGGCTTAAAAAATCCAAAAAATGTTTACTCTGCTGTGGCTCAGGAGCTGTGGTATGAATGATGGCAAATTAATTGCCTTTTCGTGGTGGTTAACCAGCTTGACACCAATGAGAATGTAGGACGTGGAGTAGGTAACTGTGAAATTGGAACACCACCCCCATCTTTGAATACATTTATTTCCCAACCCCCGTCCCCGCTTTGACTCCCCGGAGGTAAGTGATTTTTCATGTAATAAAAAGAATTACACTGCACCTAGCACTTGTCTGGTGGGGATTGTAGGAGATACTGTAACTAAAAAGAGGAAATGCTAGGCTCATTTAATTGCTCTTTAAAGAATTAACACATCACAAGTAGCTATGACGTAGATATGTTACTTAAAAATAGAGTTATTAGTCAATTCAGTCTGCATTCCCTCTGGGTTTAATGCTGAAAGTGTCTCAAGAGGTTCTTGAATAGAAGAAAAGAAACATCTGAAGTCTTGTAATTGTATGCTGTACAACTTCATGTCATTTTGGTGGAAGTAAGACATCTGAAAAGAGGCTCCAGGAATATGATCTTCAATATGTTTGATTTTCCCCCCCCTCACCACTCCCCCAAATTTCAGAAATATACTAAGCATTACTACAAATAGACTAACTCCGTCGTTCCTTTACCTTCTTAACCATCTGGCTTCGTGTTTCCCTTTTCACCTGAGTGTTGAACCTACTATCAAAGCCAGACTGGAACACATCCCAGAACTCCCCACTTAAGGAACTTATCTTCAAAATCAGAAGCTATCCAGTTCCATACCATAGTTTATTGGCCAGTGCTACCAATACCTAAGCCTAAGCGTATGTATTGCCTATCTCTGCAACACCTTCATCCAAGTCAGAATGGACTGAAGATTTGTGGGATGGGGGTAGTGGAGTAAAGCTTGGAAATGCACTGCAAAATCTGCCTTATTACCCAACCAATGTTCTGACCCAAAACAAGATACCAAATAAGCATATTTTACTGTACTGCTGGAAGTGTAACCACTTCCCTCCGTTGTGATCACACATGTTTTGCTGCTGTCGGACAGTGGCACTCACTGTAAGAACTGTTTGTGCCCAAATCCCAGTTGTGGTGTTTTTCCACTATTGCTTTTAAACTCTGTCTTGACATAAGGCCTTCATGAGGCTGGCCCAGTACCGTCCCATGTTGTTCAGTGTGTGCTCTCAGTCCTTGTGTTTTGTATAAAACAATGTTAGTATTCATGTACGCTCCTGTTGATGAACTAGAAATTGGAATTAGCATCCATACCCTTAAGAAAAAAGGAAGCATTAGGGTTATTTGTTTTTCTTTTCTTTAAATATTTTAAATGTAGCGCACTTGGATCTATACTTGTATTATTTGAAATACATTTTATTTTCATGCCTTTTCTTCTACTGGAGTGTGTGTATGTATGTATGTATGTATTATATTTCAAGCAATGCAAATATATATGTGTGGTTTCTCTTCTGGATGGTGCTCGAATCACTTATTACAAGAAGATAGAAGCAATTTTGATTTTTTAAAAATCTGTGAAATTTGCAAAAGGTTAAAAAAAGTACTTAATTAAAACATTGAGAACCTTAAAGATTTGTGTGTATATGTGTAAATACATTTCTATTTATGTACATATTGGAAGCAATTGGCCTCGGTTTTGAAACGCACGAGCTTGCTGATGAATTCTAAGATTTGTTAAAAATTAGTAAAATCAGAGAGGAGACATTGGCACAGCAGGTATTTTTCATTGAAACTGGGAGGATAGGATAAAAGTACTCATGACTCTAAGAAATGAACAACTATATACAGTAGCTGAAATCCTGGCTTCATTGAAGTAAATGGCAGAACTCACATTGACTTCAGCTGGGCCAGGATTTCACCCCCTCTCTCTCCAACATTTATCTTGATGTTGTTCCAGTACACGGAGTATATGTTTCATCAATACATTATTTTTTTTTTGCATATTGTTGGCTGTAATTAGCAAAAATCCAGAATGCTACCTCAGTGGTAGTGACCAGGGCTTTGTGATCTTTATTGAGGGGAACCACAGACAGGGTTAATGGAACAGTCAGTTCCCTTGATCCCTTGCCCTCATTTGCTCAGCTGTTCTTAATGTGTGTTCTTCAGTTTCGGAGAGAGAGAACCATCCTGATCAAGATTTAAAATTTACTGGGGCCCTCAACAGTGGATCACAGTTGGTAGTTTGAGGAAAATGTTGGTTCTAGTGCATAAAGCATAACTTGAACCATGTGTTAATCAAGGTAAATTAGCCGAATGTCTATGTCAAATTGACCAGCTTGGATATGAGATTTGAATTAATCAGATCACAGGGGGTAATAATCTCTCATGATTACATATAAGCTTTTGAGGTTTTAAAGGGTTTTGTTTACCAGTATGATAAAGTTTTTGATAAGATAGGTTCACATAAAAAAATCAGATCTGATTTCTGAATAGGTCCAATTTGGTTATCGTACCAAATTCTAGAACTATGGCAAATGCCCCACGTATGGACACACACATGGACTTCAGAAGCAGCATTAATGTCTGATTTGTATTCTGGCTAGTATCAGGCCCATACACCACCCATACTGCATATCCCAGGAGTGTGAATAATCTAAAGAAGAGTGAATCTATGAATAGGGGCTGTTGATGGGTCAGGGCATAGACATTCATCAACCCATGGATCACATATCCATTGGCCCTACATTGAAGCATGGATACGTGGCTCCCATTGTAGGTTTTGAGGGGCACTAGGATAGAAGCAGCCAAGTTACAGTTGCCAAAACTGGGCCCCCATTAGTGAAGAAGTTAATAATTCTATACTAATAATGTCTGTATCTAATATTGAGGGATGAGTAGATTCAAGAGTAAAATTAATATGGGCCAGATCCTCGGCCGCTGTAAATCAATGTAGCTCTATTGACTTCTGTGCTAACTTGTAGCAGCTGAGGATCTGGTCCTTTAATTTTAAAAATCTACCCAATGCAAAATAATTCTGCCATTAAAAACAATCAGGTTTATGTGAAATTTTCAACTTGATGTATGGTATTTGTGATCATATTCAAAAAGTATGTTCAATTGATCACATCATCTTAATATGATTGTGTGCACAAATGGCCACTTATGCTTCAGAGTAGCCCTTTTGTGCATGCAGATAGCTAAATTGTTGTAGAATGCACATTTTATTTGTTCAGTTGTGTGCCTGACTTCTTGAAAATTGGGTCCTCAATGTTTTTAAAAACAGCTCCAGGTGGCCTTGAGTGGGTTGCGATCTTCAATATATAATTACAGAATGACATTGTTTAAGGGGGGATACTTCTGTTACATTCAAAGATGCCATTATTTCAAGTGAGTTTACTCATGAAACTTAACCCACAGTTAAATTGTTTTCATTTCATTTATATGAACATAATAAACAACGATGCAATCAGATAGGTGTTAAAAATAGGATGTGGTGGAGATGCTTAAATTACTCGGGTTTCCTAGATTTTTATAGCAAGTACCCAACTGAGATTTGCTGCTCTTTAATTTTGTCTTTTGGGCTAACCGGCTGACGCCTAGTTGAAAAGACTTATGTTCCTATAAGGCCACAGAAGACTTAATATTCAGTCTTCATCTTCTTGGATTTTGGAGAACTCTGTGTACCATCAGCAACTTCAATCCCACCCTCTAGACCAACCCTCATCTATCAAACCCAGGCTGTGTGAGAGAGAGAGAGGAAGCTCCCAGATAAACATACAGCAGCGCCTAAACTCCTAATCACTCTAGGCTTCCGCTTCCAGGCCCTATAATTAGAAGTCCTTCTTTTCCTTGTATTCCCAGTTGACGCAAATGCTTTTTGTGGCTTGGCACCTCATTTAGGGCGTGGGTTTAGTTTATGGCCAGGCCAGAGTCTGGTTTAGTCTTCTGATACTGCATAAATAGCTCTTAAGCCACAGTCTACATCTGTACCAGTTTTTCCTTTTATGTATGTATTTTTTAAACTTTTTCCTGAAAGAAGTTTATTGTTTCCCAAAGAGTGTGCATGAAAAATAGGAAGTTGTAAATTAAGGCAAATGTATCTGTTAGCTAAAACAAAGATAAAGTACCTTTTTTGTGTGTGTGTGTAGGATATCAGTTCCTTCTAAACTGAATTTTTTAATCTTTTCTGTGGATTTGAAAAACCACACAGTAAAACACAGTCATTAATTTAATTTAGCTGCTTCCTTCACGTTGTGGATAAGAAAATCAAAATGTTTGCAATGAGATGCATATAAAGTAATATCTGGTTTACACACAAATTCTCACTGGGTTATGTGTATGCAAGAATTTGAATTGGTTTCAGATGTTATCTGCTAAACAGGGATTAATGCCATTTTGAAAAACAAGCAGGAAATCCTGGAGAATTATTCACTTTTCGTCTGTGATTCTTCATACAAAATACATCATAAGAGAATACATTTTTGGAATTAACTTATGACAGTGCTAACCTATATTTCCATCTGAACACAGTCTTTGAGAAGGTTATTGAAAGAGAAAACTGAATTTAAAATTGCCTGCATTTGAAAATGAAAGTAATCATTAAGATTCAAGTTAATCTATTTCTCTGTTGGGATCATTTCCACTATGCTGTTATGGAATTGCACAATGTACTTTTGTTGCAGGGAACTAGAGTGAGAAACTAAATAGTAGATCTGTGGTAATTGAAAACTGTAACTCCTTGCTGTGAAGTAAAGAGAGATGGAAAATACCACATACACACGTGCATGTGCGCACCAAAAAAAAAGCAAACATTCCAAACCTCAGTGATTTATTGTTTGAATAACAACAAGGAAGATATTTTAAAATGCTAATAGTCTTATAAAAATGTACTTTGTCTAGCATGTCTGTGGTATTGTGCCTGAGACCAGCACATTACTGGGGTTTAGACAAGCATTAAGTTGTATATCAAATGCAAATGTCGGCATTATGAATGTAATTTTTTCACCTCCTGAAAAAAGTTACTGATACAGCTATCACCTAATAATATGCATTTGCTCCATACGGTGACACACAGCAGAATTCTACATTAGATAAGCAAACTGCCAAATCAGATAGCCTCCATCTTTCCATTTTAAAGCAAACTCCTTTCCTTTCTTCCCACAAATGCTGTATTATTTTTCACTTCTTTACTCTTTCAGCAAGTACATAAAAAATTAAGGCAAGGAGAAAAACAGTGTAGGGAAAAAAATTAATTACACCGTATGGATCTGATTATAATTCCAGATATCAAAGCACATTTCACTGTGTAATTTATTCAAATACTACACATAACATTCAAAGAATGCACAGATAACACCTTCAGAGCACACCCTACATTCCTTTACAATGATTTTTAAAATGAGTTTCTGATGAATTCCTCTACAGGCAGATAGGGATTAGAGATTAGGATTAGACCTTTGTGAGAGAACTAGTCCAAATGAGAATTTTGGATCAGCATAAACTTTAATTGTTTTGTCATAAATGGAATTTATATTGATAACATGTAAAACCAATTCTTTGCATCAAAGTCAAAGGTTAGTGGTTATAAATCATCATTTTATACACAGTTGAGGACACAGATTGACTTCCTCAATTTTCTTGCTTTAATGCAAGGATGACAGTCTATTCTGGGCTAGTTAAATTCATTTCCATTGTATTGAGAAAATGTAAGAGGATGTATGAGCTCATGACAAAGTTGCAGACTAGGCCGTTGGCTATTTTTGGGAGCTATCTTAAGCCTATAACAGGTAGTGGTACCAAGAGTGGACCCTGTGGCTATTTACCCCAGATAGAAGGCTGGAG
The DNA here is from genome assembly GCF_965140235.1 of Caretta caretta. Lineage (NCBI taxonomy): Eukaryota > Metazoa > Chordata > Testudines > Cheloniidae > Caretta > Caretta caretta. The sequence continues at coordinate 6,691,266 of NC_134222.1, read as the reverse complement.
GCAACCTTGCAACTCCTAATCTCTATTCTGAGGGATCATATGGCATGAGGTTGCAACAGTGATCTTTCAAGACAATCGTCATCCTGAGCAGGACTTTTTATATAGCTCTCAGATCAAAGCCTGTCCATCTTGACAAGGATTGGGCTGTGATGACTGTAACCAAAGTGTATGGACCATCTAACTGGCCCCCAGACTATGAAGGTGATGTTGTAAGGCAGAGTATGTAAGTGGGAGTAAGGGTCAAGACAAAACTCTCTTGGTCCACCACCAACCTCTGAAGCAAGCATCTCCCTTAGTTCCCTTGGACAGGCCGCCCACGTGGGGAAGAAGTGAAGACTTTGGTCACTGGCTATGCTAGCCTGCCAGTTTGCTACTGTCTGAGAGACTCTAGCTGGCAGCAAGCTCTATGACCAAGCTACTTCATTAGCTGGTTCCAGTAACTGCAGTCACCATCCTGCAACATCTGAGAGAAAAATCACAAGACCATAAAGTAGAAAAAGAAGTTCAAACACCTTTTCTCTTCAGTATCTTATTTCCCCCTCTTACTTTGTTTTCTATTTTTAGTTATTTATTTTACAGAAAGATGTCTGTGTTGTTCTATTAGGGTGTGAATGAATGGATTCAGTGTGTGCATGCGTGTGTGTAGTTTGAAAAGTCTACTTTGGAATTGGCACCAGTAATGATTCCCTAACCCCTAATTCTGCCGTTGAATCATTCCAAGTGTTTCCTCAGTTAAGGGGTAGAGTTATCTGAAGCTGCTATAGTGTAATCTATTTGCAGTGGTGTTGTAGCTGTGTTGGTTCCACGATAATGGAAAGACCAGGTAGGTGAGGCAGTATATTTTATTAAATGACCTTTATTGGTGGAAAGTACAAGCCTTCAAACTTCACAGAGCTCTTTAGATTTGGGGAAGGAAATGAGTGTCAGAGCCAAATTCAAGTTGGGACAGATTGTTAAGCATAGGGTGTTAACATGTTGTAGAAGACCATTTAAAATCAAGTGGACAATTGACGGATAGATTGTTAAGCATAAGGGGTTTACACATTTTGTAGGAGACCACTTAAAATGAAGTGGACAATTAAGAGTTAGTAGGCAGTGGGGTGTATTACAAATGAGCCATAAAAGCAGTGTCTCTGAGTCCATGGTTTTTAGTGTGTAACAGATGTATGAAGTTAAGTTCCCAGGGTTGCCTTTTGAAGATGCTGAGCAGGTTTCCTTTGAGGATGAGTACTGAGGTCAGATATGGAGTGATCACTTTGTGAAAAGTTTTGCCCATGGGTGATATGGTGTTTTTTGTCTTTTTTAATTTTTCTGAGAGTTAATTTGAGAGCAGAGTGAGTGTCTGATTTCACCCACATAGTTAGAGACTAACCAATTTATTTGAGCATAAGCTTTTGTGAGCTACAGCTCACTTCTTCGGATCCATTCTGTGGAAAGTACGGAAGATCTTTTTATACACACAAACCATGAAAAAATGGGTGTTTACCACTACAAAAGGTTTTCTCTCCCCCCACCCCACTCTCCTTCTGTACTTTCCACAGAATGCATCCGATGAAGTGAGCTGTAGCTCACGAAAGCTTATGCTCAAATAAATTGGTTAGTCTCTAAGGTGCCACAAGTACTCCTTTTCTTTTTGCGAATACAGACTAACACGGCTGTTACTCTGAAACCCACATAGTTGTTGCTAGGGTATTTGATGCATTGGATGAGAGACACCACATATGATAGGCATCTGTAGGACCCATGAATCTTAAAAGGTGTGTTTGTGAGGGGTATTGATCATCATAGCCATGGAGATATGTCGGCAGGTTTTGCATCATAGTTTGTGCTGCTTTGAGTTGGTGTGTCCTGGTTTGTAGGAAGCTTGTTTTTGATGATGAGCTTGATGATGTTGGGGGGTTGTTTGAAGGCCAGAATAGGGGGTTCAGGAAAGATTTCTTTCAGGATTTAGTCCTCATCAAATGTGGGTTGTAACTGTTTGGTGAGACCCCATCTGGGTTCTAGAGTGGGGTGGTTTGTGACAACTAGGGGGAATGCAGTTGAAGGGTTTTGGGTTTTTTTACTGTATTGAAGCACGTATTTGCATGGCATTTTCCATGATGCAATCTACTTCTCTAGTGGAGTGTCCTTGTTTAGTGAAGGGAATTTTAAACATGCTTAGGTGTGTTTCCCACACTTTCTTTTTGGAGTAACTTCTGTGGTATCTGAGTACCTGGCTGTAGGTAACATATGTTTGATGTGTCTGGCGTGATTGCTGGATCTGTGGAGGTAAATGTTGTGATCTGTGGGTTTCATGTATATAGCGGTTTGTTGGGTTTTCATTATTGACGCTAATTATGATATCCAAGAAATTATTGCTAGTGTGGGAGTGTTTTAGACAGAGTTTGATGGATGTATGGTGGTTGTTGAAGTCGTGTGGAAATCTGTAGATCCAGTATCTTTAAAGTTATTTAAAAGGCACTTTAATGTGTCTATTAAAAACAGTTCAAGTAAACTGATTTCCATTTTAAACTTAGGTCTGTCTAGAGGATGAACATATCATTGATGCATTCTTCCAGAAATTCTTTCTCGAGGCGATGCATGTAGAAGTTGGCATATTGGAGAGGCATCCTAGTGCCCATGGCTGTTCCACTGGTTTGGACAAAGTGTTTGTTGTTAAATGTAAAATTGTTATGGATGAGGATGAAATGGATGAGTTGGGAATGTGTCTGGAGTGGAATCACGTCTCGTAATGTTCCCACTCATTTAGTTAGGGCAGCCTCCTACCAACACAGGGAACACTATTTATATCTAGATCATAACATTTTCTCCATGGAAGATGGTATTTATTATTGGGGTTCATACTTCACTAAAGGGAAATATGTCTTCTGCTTGTACAGAATAGAGTTAATGTAAATTGTGTGTTATCCCCACATGAAAGACTAGCTAACTTGCATTTGAGCAACTTTAACTATATTTCCTATCAACTTAATCTCTGCAAACCAAGGAAATTTTCAGTTAAGCCAATATTAACATGAAGACCAAACTCAAATGCCTTACCTTACAAAGAGAATAGCCAATAGATTCCTCAGCTTCACAACAAACTCTTTCATTTCCAACACTCAGAATCAGTTGATAGTGTGTCTGTTGGATAAGATCTTGCTGAAGGTAAGATTGTGCATTTGTGTATGATTTTTGAGGGATTGGATGCATGCACTGAGGGTGGTTTCCCTCTCTGTCACTGCCCAACAATTACAGTGGACAAACCGAGGCAGAGACTGACAAGTATTTTGTCCGCCAGACATATCTTGGATCTCTGCAATTCTATTTATTTAAGATGCTTATACAGTCTGAATTACCATGGTATCTGAATGCCTCACAACACCTGTGAGGTAGGGAATTATCCCCATTTTATAGAGGGAGAACTGAGGACTTGCGTAACTTGAAGTCCTGCAGGAAGCCTGTGGTAGAGCAGGGAGTTGAACCCAAGTCATCCTAATCCCAGGTTAGTTCCCTTATCGCGGGGGCCATCTTTCCTCTCAATTGAGGTATGATTAAGGGTCATACATTTCTTCTGTTTAACAGTAAATTTTTTAAGTGGCCTGTATCAGTGGTGTGATGATGGTGTGTGTGTGTGTGTGTGTGTATATGAGAGGTTTTGAGTGTGAATATGACTGTTTAGCTACAGAGAGAAGGGGGGGTGAGAGAGAAATGTGGGGCCACATTTATATAAAGAATTTTAAATTATTTTCTCAGGGCAAGTCTATAATATTTCATCACAGGTAATATACTTGTCCTTTTGAACAGTAATTGTGCTAAATTTGGAGACTCCTGTTTAATCACTGAAATAGTAAGAGATTTCAGTTCTGCTTTAAGTGGAAAAACTCAACCTTAACTATGGTGTTGCTGCAAACACCTTTGTAATACATCATTCATCACATTTTCCAGTTATGCACTCACCATGAAATGTGTAAAATTCCTCTTTCAGTAGATACATTAAAGTGCCTTTTAAATAATTTTAAAGATATTCTATCTGTTAAAAAACTGTTCAAGTAAACTGGTTTCCACTTTAAACTTCTTTAAACCTCAGTCTCACTATAAGTGATAATTTATTACATTACTTTGATAAGCAAGATAATGCAGATTTACTGTAGAGGAGAATGAATGTCAGGTATTTCTTATACAGTCTTCTCAAGTTCTGCCATAATGCAGCACTTTTATATAAGGAAAAAGCTCTCAGTTTTAGTATAAACAATTGCACTCTCATGGCAAGCTGACCTAAAATATGTGGTTGTAAATGTCCAAAAACTGGATTATGGACTGACATGTAGAGGGAGGAAAAAATAAATAGTATTTACAACTTACTATCATTCTACTGATATTCAGTCTAATTGAATAATTTCAGCAACGTACATTAGTGCCTGTTTTCTGCTAAGGTAACACTTAATATTTAACTTGCAAACTGTCTCTTATTTGCTAGCTTTTCATGCAGTAAATCAGACCGTTTCTGTGATACAGCTTTATGAGATAGAGGCTCCCTTTGAATAATTTTTGGGAGGGGCTATCTTTAGTTTATGTTTAATAGTGTTTTCACTTGCATGAAAGAAGGGAATTGTGTTGGAAACATCAATCTTCATTATATTGGCTGAGAGTAAATGTTTACATGTCCGAGTGAGAGCTATAGGGAGGTAAACTGCAGTTTGCAGTAACTTTGGCGCTTCATAGTGATCATGGGAGGTATTAACTTTCAGCGTGAGTGTCTTGACTTATAGTTAATTAACTGTACAGTTTAGTTCAACAATGTTACAGTTGTCTGATTTCTAATGAACTTCTGCTTAGAAATTAATTAAAACATTTGCATGAAATTAATCCCTTTAGAATGAAAAAATTTTCTCACACCATTTGTGTGTGTGTATGTGTGTCCAGAAAACAAAGTGAACGATGTGATCGATATTTTAGACCCCCATCCAAAACTTCTTTCTCTGCAGTGATTAATCCCTTGTGCCTTTTCTTTTCTTTACTCAGGGATGCTACTGGTCACTACTGACACGCTAGGCCATGATTTCCATGTTTTTCAAGTACTGACACATCCTTGGTCGTCATCACAAAGTGCTGTACATCATTTGTATACACTTCACAGGGGAGAGACTGAAGCCAAAGTAAGTTAAAAATATTAACTAAAGACGTATCTCCAGATAGAACCCGTTATACATTTTATGTATGTTGGCTATTTGAGTTTCATGTTGGTTTCAGCAAGGAAAGAGCCTTCCTTATGTTATAGCCACAAGAAGGGATAAGAGCACAGAGTTTAACCTGGACAATAAGACATTTTTGCTCTGTACAGTGAAGTGGTGTCAGATTTGGTCAGATATGCCATCACCTCCAAAGAGTCCAGATTGCAGTGGTTGCATTTGACCTTTCCTCATGTTGCATATTCAACATTTGTTTAATGCCTTTGAAGCAACTGTCGGTTTGCTATGTTTTGGTGGGAAAGGCTCAAGAAATGTAAGAGAAATTGTGGGGGAAAATCATCAGTGTTTCAGATTTGACATAATGCCATGCGTAAAGATAGGTGAATCTGAATGGGTTTGGATGAGACAACTTAAGATTAAAATAAACCTTAAAAAAGCTTAATGAAGTTTATTTCATTTCCTAATTTTAATTTTTTTCGCAGCCACTCTTGTAATGATACTGCTGGTTAGGATCACTCTAGTACATGCAGTACACTATGCCTGAGTCCTTGATAACAGGCACCACTGCACTATTCTCAGGGGATCCCCACCTTTCTAGCCCTGTGAACTATTGAAAAAACTATTTTAAACATCAAATGGGTTTAAAACCCCCCCACCACAAATAGGAAATAAATGTCACACCTGCTAATACATGGACATCACTCACAGCATGGACTTGCAGGCAATACCTTTGTGGCCCTTGCACGGGAAGCTAGGATCAGAGTAGTACCACAGTTATTGTTACTTAGACAATTTTAGTTTCCTTGACTCTGTGCTTACTCTTGGCTTTTACTTCTCTTCCCTTCTCTCCTGGTAGAGGCTGGAAGCATTTAATGGTACCATAGCTATAGATGCACGTTACAATCAGAAGGTTTTACTCATCCAAAAGTTTTGGTGCCATTAGCTGAATTACGTTTCAGAGTAGCAGCCGTGTTAGTCTGTATCCGCAAAAAGAAAAGGAGGACTTGTGGCACCTTAGAGACTAGCCAATTTATTTGAGCATAAGCTTTCGTGAGCATCCGATGAAGTGAGCTGTAGCTCACAAAAGCTTATGCTCAAATAAATTGGTTAGTCTCTAAGGTGCCACAAGTCCTCCTTTTCTTTTAGCTGAATTAGGAATGTTAACTCAGGTACCTGATATGTTTAGTTTATCAGTACTAGCTGCCCCCAGAAAATTTAAAAAACCCTGGAGAATGGAATTCCAAATAACGTAGTGTTAAGAGTGTGCATCATCTATGTAGTGGCTGAGACTCTTTTTACGCATGTCCTGGAAAATTATAATTGCTGAGATAGGTAACTGCTTCCAATGGGAGTATGTAGCCAATGGGAAAAGTGAGAAGAAAGGATAGAGTGGTCTTAATTTTTAAAGGAGACTAGAAATTCCTTTGCCTTAATTTTTAGGTGCCCAAATTGAGACAATGTAAAGGGTCCTGATTTTTAGAGCTGTGCATCTGCCCTCTAAAAATTAAGTTTCTTTAAGGTATCACAGGTTGGGCACCCAAAAATCAGGACATTGAAAATCACTAGTTACTTTGGAAAATGTAGAGCACCATATATATACCACTCGAGGTCCCTTCCAATCCCTGTAGTTTTATGATTCCATACCCTTCTTCTGTTTAGTTCATCTGTACAAAGCATACTTTTTATATGATAACTAAAAATGGACTCTAAGCATGACAACTAAAAGTTTTTATAAGGAGTGTTTCATAGAAGCAATTTTTTTAGAAAATAAAATTAGAAGAACCCAACTGAAAGTCTTTTTTAGATGTATAAACAACAAACTCCAAGGCATATACCTTACATTTACATGTACATCCTATCATGTATTTAGTTCTTTGTGTATTTTTGTACTGAATTCATCAAAGAACTGTATAAGATGTTATAGTCAGCTTGCAAGACAAGTGTGTGGATCCAATTATTGTGAATAGAAATGATCTGTGGTCTCTGAGTTAGAATGATATTGTCAGCTGACAACAATTTTATTGTTAAAGGGCAGTGTAGTAAAACAAATATCACACATTTTTAGCAGTAAATCATGTGTGGTACATCCTTATGAGTACTTTATTAGCATATGTGCTAAGACGCTGATTTAAAATGTTTCAGAATCAATGGAATGTTTGAAAATTCTCCTTGTTTTAATTTTAATTCAGAGCGTGGGAGTGTTTCCCTTGGAGTGGGTGTAAAGTAGTCAAAGTCTAACCAGCAAGAGGCGTATTGGTGGGTTTTACAGCTCCCTAGATATTAAAACAGTCCAGCAACAATATCACACTGGCGCCTGTGATTGCTAAGACAATCCTATCATTTGAAACATGTACATGATTTGAATGTATATGTTCTAACTCTGGCTTTATGAGTAACATAGTAATTTCAGTTTTATGGTGAGAAAAGCATTGTGTGTTACTGTGCTCTAGTCTTTTGTTTGGTTAACTGCACATATGAATTGCATTTAACCTATAAGAATTTTTGAGGCTGTTTGATTTGTAACCTGTAATTCAAATGCAGATATTTTAAGACACACATTAGAAACTACCATACTTACTTTCTTGAATATGATAGTATTTATACATTTATATATTTTTTTTCCTTCATCAGTTAAAACTCATTGTGAATCAGGGCCAGTGGTCTTAAAGGTCACCTTCTGTAGTGTAGCTATCAAATGTTCTAATTTGTGTTGATATATACCAGTGATTATCAAAGAGTATCAAACTTAGTTTAGTTTTTACTCATTGTAAGTTGGTTCGACTTCATCATATGCCTCTTTACTTAGTGTTTTTCATTTTTCTGCTTTTGTACCCCTATTCATAGCAGTATCATTTGTTTGTCTTTCTGTGATGCTGGTCAAGGTATTTACCCCGTCCCCAAGAAAACATCCTTGTACAACTGTAGTGAGCGAGTTGAACAGATTTCTCTAAATCTAATGCTGCTTTGTTGATCAGTTAGGGCATGTTCTTGCAAACGCTTGCTAGAGGGCACAGTGCTTACAACCTGGATTATATGATTTACTAAGGGTGGACAAATAGACTCATACACTGATATAGGTAATATGCACAAGGGCTCGTCTTAATATTCTAGAGAGATTTGAATCAGAATATCACTCAGTTTAGAATATTCGCTCTGGGATGACATCTTTCCCAGGGCGTCAGAACTCCTACTCCTTAACTCGACTCATCTATGATGGAGGAGGGGCAGCCCATTACACCCCCTCCTATCTCTTAAGGGAGCTGCCAAGAAGGCCTATTGATCCATCCCTCATCTGTAGAAAGGGTCCAGGCTACATGTTCTATTTTTATTGAGGATAAAGAAGCAAACATTAACATTTAGTAGTTGCACTTTCTGAGCAGTTTGCCACAATCCCCAGATGTGTTGAGGATTATCTAAAAAATACAGTACCCCATTTCCTTTGTGTACCTACCAACCCCTGTGCCTGGAGGAAGTAAGTTGGGGCTTCAGTATACTTCCCCCAAAGTACCTGGAACCCTAGTTGTATCCAGTTTAGTCTCTAAGAGCAGACATCTGTCTGTCCTGATCCCTTAGGGTACGTCTATCCTGCAAAACGAGCAGTTAAACATGACAGCAAGTCTCAGAGCCCAGGACAGCTGACTGGCTCATGAGACTTGTGCTGCAGGGCTAAAAATGGTAGTGTAGATGTTCCCGAGCCTGGATTCTGAGGTCACCCCACTTTGTTGGGTTTCAGAGGCTGGGCTCCAGCCCAAGCAGAAACGTCTACACTGCTATTTTTCGTCCTGTAGCTTGAGCCCCAGAAGCCTGAGTCAGTTGATCTGGGCTCTGAGGCTTGCTGCTGCAGGATATTATTTCCAGTGTAGATGTACCCTTACTGTCTGATCCAAAGCCCATTAAAATCACTTAAGTGTCTTTCTAATAAAGCAACATCAGCTGTGCCCTAGCTTTGTGCCTTTATATGTTTAAAAAATATTAGGACATCCCATTTATAGTGCTAAATTTTCCAGAAAGGCAGCTGCGCTTTTGAACTCTGAACAAACATGAGAAATTTCAGCCCAGAAGGCAATTTTCACCCCCGAAATATATAACAGGCCTGAAAATAAGGTCTTACAAGGTTTGCTCCTTTTTTCATTCACTTCAGTGGGAGTGAGATGGAGCCCTGGGAATAAAATTGCTGCCCCAGCCATACCTGTCGTAGCAATTAAATGATACTATAATCAAAATGTTGAAAGTGAGAAATCATTCATTTGATTTTTATAAAAGGAACCTGAAGTTTTGGTTCAGTACAGAATGTTGTGGTTGCCTCTAGTTTGGATGGACTCTTAAGAGAAGTGAGCAACAATGACAGATATTTTCCCAGTTGAGTTTTGCCCGTTTTTATCGGCATAGTCGCATTTGAAATTGTCTTCGTTTACCAGGAATCTGATGCATTGCCTGCACTACTGTACCTGGCCCTTCTTCCCTCACTTTTTGTTTATTCAGGTTAATCAGTTTTCTTTTCTAATGTGGGAGAGCTATTTCATTTGTGTATATATTTATTTAACAATATTTTTTAAAGCTTTTTATTTTTTTTTAACAAGGCAAAAAAGGAGCTCAGCCCATTTTTCCAAAAAGGAGGGGTAACCATCTTCAAACAATGAGTGTAACATAAACATTATACTTAACATTGGAAAAGAACCTGCTTCAGCCAGCTGATGAAGGTCTTTCTTCCCTCTGTGTCTGTGTGTACACGTTTGCATTCTCATTAAGGATTCCCATGTGGAGTTGTTAATCTTTTACAAGTATAGTTTGGAGAAAAAGTTGCTTTAATTTTTTTCGTTGGAAGTTGTTACGAATTTTGGTAGAGGTACATTCAAATAAAAAGAACAGGAATACTTCTGTTTAAAAGAAAAAGTTTTCAGTTTAGTCAAAATCCAGAATTATCAATGTCTGACTGGAAGATGCCCTTTCTTAGTAATTTTATGAATAGTTCATTTGAGGTACATAGGCCTCTGGTCTTGCAAAGATTTATGAATGTATCTAACTTGAGATTACTCACGGGAATAAAATTACATATATGCATGTGTTTTTGCAGGATCAAAGCCTTTTGTTTCCTCTCTTGTGTTTGGATCACAGATATTTTTTCTGTTTTTTTTTTTTTAAACTCTCTGTCATGTATTTTTTCAGTATATGAGAATTAAAATGAGATTTTGGCACAATAATTTGAAACATAAATGTGATTAAATATTAAGATTAGGTGACCAAGTCTGAATGAACTTGACCTTTTAACCAAAACTTGAATCAGGTTCAGAAAGTTTCATTGATATTCTTTTCATTTTCCCCACCGCCTCTGCACTTCCTGGCTTTGACCAGAACCAGCAGAGTCAGTATTAAAATCCTGTATTTAAAAATAGGACAACAACAGAAAAACCCAATTCCCCCACAAATAAAAAAACAAATAAAAATCAACAATAAACAACCCCAATGTCTGTTGCTGTGTTAATTGCAAAGATTAGGTTGGCCAAAAAAAAAGTATTTTCCAAGCTCAGCCCGCATAACGTCCTCCCACATGAGATGCCACTCACAGCAGATTGTGTAGGGTTACCATATTTGAACATTGAAAAGAGAGGACACTCCACCGGGGGGGTATTTTTGCTCGTGCCGCCCCCAGCCCTGCCCCAACTCCACCCCTTCACCATCCCCATTCCAACCCCTTCTCCAAATCCCTGCCCCACCCTTGCCTCCTCCCCTGAGCGTGCTGCGTTCCCCCTCCTCCCTCCGAGCTGCACGAAACAGCTGTTTCGTGGCGCAAGCGCTGGGAGCTGGGGAAAAAAGCGGGCACTCTCTCGAGTGATCAGCATTCACTTTCTTTCTTGAATTATCAACATTCACTCTCTTTCTTGAATGGTCAACTCTTCTTCAGGGAAGCATAATAATGGCAAAATCCCGGACGTTTTTAGATATTTAAAAATTCCACCCGGATGGCGATTTAAGAACTAAAAAGCTGGAGATGTCTGGGAAAATATGGACGTTTGGTAACCCTAAGATTGTGGGATGTTCGAAATATGATTGTGTATGTTCTTCGAGCTCCTTGGGCTTAGCTACCCTTCAGTGGGGTCCAAACACACAGATGGGCTCTTTTAATCTCTCCTCCTTGCCTTCCCCGTGGTAAGGCTGTATGCCCTTCTAGGCTTCTTGAACTTGGCTCTGTCTTGCAGGGAGAGACTCAAATGTCCTGCTGGGCTTTGCTAGGCTTCTTGGGTTTGGCTCCTTCTTGATATGGAGGGGTACAGGTGGAAAGTAGTGGTATTTCCCAAATCCACCCAGTCTTGTTGCCAAAATGAGCTGTCACAGTAAATTGTTCAGATCTTCATAATGTGATCCTCCTTCTCCTTTCTTATGTGCTTTCAACAATTAACGTGGTAACAATATTGATATCTCAAGTATTATCATTGGGCATTCAAGTTACACCAAGCAAGGTTAATGGGAAATGTAGGAAGAAGGGTGGTCTAGGAGAGGGCATTGGACTGGGGGATTTAAGAGACTTCAGTCCAGTTTCTGGCTCAGCTGCTGATTTCCGGTGCGAACTTGGCTTCTCCCTGAGGCCTTGTCTATGCAAGGGGTTTGTGCATAGCAAGCCGGGGTATAAATCAGCAGTGTGCTGCTCACTAATTTCACCCCAGCTTGCTGTGCACTAACTCCATCATATAGACATGCCGTTACTGTATCCTGTGCCTTAATTTCTCATCCGTAAAATGGGGATAATACATCTGCACATCCCTGGGGAGTTGTGAAGATAGAATCCATTTAAGATTTGTGAGGTGCTCAGATACTGTGGTGACCCAGCCCATATAAGTACCTAGATAGACAGACTAACAGATTAATACAGACTCACACGGCTGCTACTCTGCAACCTAGATAGCTTGGTCTCACCTTTCTGACCTATTGTTTCAGGTTCTGCAAACACATATAGAGCTTACTGTGTCAGTTACCTTCCGCTGAAATTTCTGAGGCTGTCTCAACAACTATAAGATCAAGAGACTTATTTAAAAAAATAATAATTAAATCTTAGATTCTGGAAAACAAGTAGGCAGCAGGAATGAGGTGCCTGTATACTGTCACTGCAGACCATCTCAGTGTGAACCCTTGTTATTTATACTCTTGTTATATTTATATATGTTGCAGGATATAGTCAGTATTGAAAGGTCTCAGGAACTCTGTGCTCTCCGGAGTCAATTTGATTTCTGGATCAAAGAAGCATGGATACATTTTGGTTTTGACTAATCCTAGTCAAACCTCCAGCTGTTCTCGTTTACCCAATATGAATCAGTATTTACATAATACAACAGAACTTTTTACCCATATGCATTTTGGATTGTAGGAAATCAAGATGTAGTATGTTCTAAGATGAGCAGTTTTATTTACTTGTAGATGAAAGTTAGCTTGTCTACCCGTTCTGTTTGATCTTAAAGTGTAAACAGAAAAAAGGGCCTGAAAACAGCGTTATCTCAACCTAGAACAAATAAGTGTGGTGATAGCACTGGTGGGCTGGTGGCCAGGGTCCTGTGTAATCTTTCAGGCTGACGGATTTTTGCTTGTTCTTACTCACAAACTGCTGTTATAACTGACCTCAGTCAGTGTAGGTAAATAGAAAGAATGATAAAAACATACCACCTTGTGCTGCCAAGAGACATATTTGCCCTTGTACAGAGAATGCAAAAACGTCTTTTAAACATGATTTCAGAAAGTATGCTTAAGGTTAAGTCTCACTGTATCCAGACAGCCAATCATTTAAATATTTACAGACAGCTACCCCACATTTAGTATAAATCTCTCTCTCTTTTTTTTTTCTAATATAGTTATAGTAATGTAGTCACAGATATTGAATCAGTCTGCTGAAGACAATATTTCTGGGAAATAATCTTGCCTGGGACCAGTCTTGAAATAGTAAAAATTGATTGAAAGTCGTTACTCATTCACTGATGAAACTTGCCAGTAGATAAAAGTGGTGGCAGTTGAATGGAAGGATCTGTGCTCCACTGCTTAACTAGACTATGAAGGCAGGGCTCTAACCAGTGACCTTTGTGACTGTAGTTACATTTTGTTATGACTGCACTAACGACTCAGCCCAAAGAGAGGTATAGGGTAGTTTGCTGTGGGCTTGAGTTTGCCATCTTAACTCGCAGAGTTGAAATCAGTGGCAATTCTTGCAGAGCAAGGCGCCATTCAGGGCGAGGGTGGCAGAACTGGGCCCTGTGCATCTAATAAAAATGTTTTGTGGTGTCAGTGGTTTTATTTTTCTTTCATCTTCACTTGTTACTGTTCAAAGTCTTCCTTTAAATTTCTGGGAAAAAATAGACCAGCATTTGCTAATTTTATACTGGCCCTGACTTCATCATTGCTGTGTCAATGCCTTCTTCACTCATAAAACAATGAAGCCCTTCGGTCATGTAGTTCAAACAATGGTGAACATTACTGTCTGAAGCATTACTGTCTGACAGTATTATGTATAGCATTTACCCCAATGTCTCTGAAACTGAGAACATCTGGAGAAGCCAATCGCTGAGGAAGTGAATTGCAGACAGGACAGGTTAAATTCCTATTGAGATAATGCTGATCATGCTTTTCTGTTGTTTCACTTCACTATTCAGGTAGGAGACAATTCAGTAAAGTTTGTAGAACTTTTCTTACCAGTGCCAGCCTGATGAGTTATTAGTACAAGTAAAAGGCCTGAGACAGCACCAAGATCAGGTGTTTTGATAGCTTGTTTCTTGTAATTGTCATGAAAATATAATGTATGCAGTGTTGGTCCCAGAGGTTAGAGAGACAAGGTGGGTGAGGTAATATCTTTTATTGGAGCAACTTCTGTTGGTGAGAGGAATAAGTTTTTGTGCTTACACAGAGCTCTTCTTCAGGATAAGATATTACCTCGCCCACCTTGTCCCCACCCCTGTGAAAATACAATATCAAACTGTGGACTCTAAGTTTAGTGTACTGAGTGTTGTGTTTCACTGAGTATAGGTTCTACTGATTTTTAAATAAAAAAGATGATTTTAATATAGCTGTAAGTACTGTATGCACAGTTAGTACAGTATTAACTTTTAAAAGCCCTGGAGTATCTAGCCTGGACGTGAACTGTCAGTCATTTCCAAGAGCAGTGGTAAACAAGGTCAGCCTCTGTCCATGTGATCATTTGTGTAATCGGCCTTACCTCTTAACTGTCCTTTTTTTATCAACTGTTTTGAAAATAATCAGTTTTCCAGATGCTGCAGTCGACTCCCTTTTTGTTTTATTTCACGTTAGGCTTGTGACATTGTATATATTTAGTCTAGTTAAGACTGGATTTAAATTTCAGGGGAACAGTGGCAAGGGGGTTAACAAGGAATGGTGGCAAGAAAGTTACCCTAGTTCCTCGTTGCTGGACAAAAAGGAAAACCAAGCAGTATGTTTGTGTGTGTCAGTTATGATGCCCCAGAATCCAATAATTCTTTATGGATTTTCAGAGACTCTGTTCATGTAGCATTACCCTCTGATCACTGCATTCTTGGAGGATTAGCTCTATAGGGCCACTGGCAAATCATATAATGTGATCAAATTCCAGATACTACAATATTCATACTGCCCCATAGTGTTTCTGAACCCAGAAGCAAGGTTTCTCCTTCAGATTTCAGGAGGTTGTGCAGTCACAATATACAAAAGAGATAAATAGATTGGGGAGAAGTAAAAAAGTGGCCTACAAGGGAGGGAATTGAAGAGAGATGGAGAAGGGAATAAGAATGGAGAGAAATGAAGGAAGGGGAGACAAAAATAGTTGGAAAGATGAAAAATGTTACAAGAAGAAGGAATAGTGAGGGCAGGGGAAATAGTGTAATTAGAAAGGATCAGTGAAGCTAGAAAGAAGAGGATTCATTGTATAATACATGGTTATTCAAAGCTTTCTTTCATTATGTATCAGTTAAGAAACTATTTCATAGACTGTTGTATGCCCTTTCCTTTGCAAACACTGGATTATTTTCTCCCAGGAGCTGTTACAGTTTACCAGCATATTTGAAAGCATTGTTTAATTGACTCGGTTGGGAAAATAGTCTGCAGACACTTGAGTTTAAACCAAGAGGAGATATAGCTGTGCCATAAAGTGACTGATTGCTAAATGAATAGATGCTACTACAAATATTTAACTAGAGCAGAAATAATTATGTCAGAGCCAACTTCAGTACTTCAAGGTTTGATTTAGAATTCCTTGGACCAAGGAATGGGAAGGATTCCATGGTCATAGAAGTCTTTTGTATTCTTCCTAAACCTAAAGACCGAGGAGTGTGAGCAGTAGTAGTTGGATAATGTATTTCATCATTACATCAGTACTGTGATACTAGTAAGAAGAGGCGATGGCAGTTAAGCCCAGACAGTAATGTAATCCTTCCAAGAGATTACAGCCAGCAGCAGCACCTGTATGACACTTTACAGCACCTTTTGGGTTGAGAAAATAATGGTTTGGTTCTTAGAAGGTTCTGACACTTCAGCTGGTACCAGATGTGGAACAGTGGCCTCAAATAAGTATTCCAAGAGAAATCCTGAAACATTCTGACCAGGGAATTCTATTTTTGAATCAGCAGTGTTCCAAAGGATGTGTGCAAGCTAGATATTCCATAAAACGAGCACAAGAGTTCCAGGGTGCATGCCCTGCATCAAGAATCAGAGACAACACTGGAGAACTGGATAGCCATATTTCATCAAGTGTTCTGCAGCTAATTCTGTGTTTAAACAGGAGATCAAATGAGCATTTATCTATCTAGCTATATGTATGCAGTCACCCTTTCAGCCATGACTTGCCCATTTTTGTAAAGGGACTGCTCAGTGCACAAGAAACACACTCCTCAGTACTGCAGGCAGGGAACATGCTTGTTCAGACACATAACAAAGTGTGGGGGAACACCCATGAACTAAACAAGTACTAAGGGAGGGGTGGAGCGTGGTGCCAACCCAAAATAATCTGAGAAACCCTGTTTAACCCCTTGATGATCACTTCACTACACCCATAGTGGCTACATTCCTTTGCCTTAAATAAAAGGCTTATGTGTTATTCATATAGAATCATAGAATATCAGGGTTGGAAGGGACCTCAGGAGGTCATCTAGTCCAACCCCCTGCTCAAAGCAGGACCAATTCCCCAACGAAATCATCCCAGCCAGGGCTTTGTCAAGCCTGACCTTAAAAACATCTAAGGAAGGAGATTCTACCACCTCCCTAGGTAACGCATTCCAGTGTTTCACCACCCTCCTAGTGAAAAAGTTTTTCCTAATATCCAACCTAAACCTCCCCCACTGCAACTTGAGACCATTACTCCTTGTCCTGTCCTCTTCTACCACTGAGAATAGTCTAGAACCATCCTCTCTGGAACCACCTCTCAGGTAGTTGAAAGCAGCTATCAAATCCCCCCTCATTCTTCTCTTCTGCAGACTAAACAATCCCAGTTCCCTCAGCCTCTCCTCATAAGTCATGTGTTCCAGACCCCTAATCATTTTTGTTGCCCTTCGCTGGACTCTCCAATTTATCCACATCCTTCTTGTAGTGTGGGGCCCAAAACTGGACACAGTACTCCAGATGAGGCCTCACCAGTGTCGAATAGAGGGGGACGATCACGTCCCTCGATCTGCTCGCTATGCCCCTACTTATACATCCCAAAATGCCATTGGCCTTCTTGGCAACAAGGGCACACTGCTGACTCATATCCAGCTTCTCGTCCACTGTCACCCCTAGGTCCTTTTCCGCAGAACTGCTGCCTAGCCATTCGGTCCCTAGTCTGTAGCTGTGCATTGGGTTCTTCTGTCCTAAGCGCAGGACTCTGCACTTGTCCTTGTTGAACCTCATCAGATTTCTTTCGGCCCAATCCTCTAATTTGTCTAGGACCCTCTGTATCCTATCCAGCGTATCTACCTCTCCTCCCAGTTTAGTGTCATTTGCAAACTTGCTGAGGGTGCAATCCACACCATCCTCCAGATCATTTATGAAGATATTGAACAAAACCGGCCCCAGGACCGACCCCTGGGGCACTCCACTTGACACCGGCTGCCAACTAGACATGGAGCCATTGATCACTACCCGTTGAGCCCGACAATCTAGCCAACTTTCTACCCACCTTATAGTGCATTCATCGAGCCCGTACTTCTTTAACTTGCTGACAAGAATACTGTGGGAGACCGTGTCAAAAGCTTTGCTAAAGTCAAGGAACAATACATCCACTGCTTTCCCTTCATCCACAGAACCAGTAATCTCATCATAGAAGGCGATTAGATTAGTCAGGCATGACTTTCCCTTGGTGAATCCATGCTGACTATTCCTGATCACTTTCCTCTCATGTAAGTGCTTCAGGATTGATTCTTTGAGGACCTGCTCCATGATTTTTCCGGGGACGGAGGTGAGGCTGACTGGCCTGTAGTTTCCAGGATCCTCCTTCTTCCCTTTTTTAAAGATTGGCACTACATTAGCCTTTTTTCAGTCATCCGGGACTTCCCCCGTTCGCCATGAGTTTTCAAAGATAATGGCCAATGGCTCTGCAATCACAGCCGCCAATTCCTTTAGCACTCTCGGATGCAACTCGTCCGGCCCCCTGGACTTGTGCACGTCCAGCTTTTCTAAATAGTCCCTAACCACCTCTTTCTCCACAGAGGGCTGGCCATCTACTCCCCATGGTGTGATGCCCAGCGCAGCAGTCTGGGAGCTGTCCTTGTTCGTGAAGACAGAGGCAAAAAAAGCATTGAGTACATTACATTAGCTTTTTCCACATCCTCTGTCACTAGGTTGCCTCCCTCATTCAGTAAGGGGCCCACACTTTCCTTGGCTTTCTTCTTGTTGCCAACATACCCGAAGAAACCCTTCTTGTTACTCTTGACATCTCTCGCTAGATGCAGCTCCAGGTGCGATTTGGTCCTCCTGATTTCATTCCTACATGCCTGAGCAATATTTTTATACTCTTTCCTGGTCATATGTCCAACCTTCCACTTCTTGTGAGCTTCTTTTTTATGTTTAAGATCCGCTAGGATTTCACCGTTAAGCCAAGCTGGTCGCCTGCCATATTTACTATTCTTTCGACTCATCGGGATGGTTTGTCCCTGTAACCTCAACAGGGATTCCTTGAAATACAGCCAGCTCTCCTGGACTCCTTTCCCCTTCATGTTAGTCCCCCAGGGGATCCTACCCATCCATTCCCTGAGGGAGTCGAAGTCTGCTTTCCTGAAGTCCAGGGTCCGTATCCTGCTGCTTACCTTTCTTCCCTGTGTCAGGATCCTGAACTCAACCAACTCATGGTCACTGCCTCCCAGATTCCCGTCCACTTTTGCTTCCCCCACTAATTCTTCCCTGTTTGTGAGCAGCAGGTCAAGAAAAGCTCCCCCCCCCCCGTTGGCTCGTCTAGCACTTGCACCAGGAAATTGTCCCCTACGCTTTCCAAAAACTTCCTGGATTGTCTATGCACCGCTGTATTGCTTTCCCAGCAGATATCGGGAAAATTAAAGTCACCCATGAGAACCAGGGCGTGCGATCTAGTAGCTTCTGCGAGTTGCCGGAAGAAAGCCTCATCCACCTCATCCCCCTGGTCCGGTGGTCTATAGCAGACTCCCATCACTACATCACTCTTGACCTACTCTATTGACCAGGGAGAAGGGTCCTTGTGCCCCCTACCCACTCCCAGTGATTTCTGTGGGAGTCGGGGATGTGTAAGGCATGCCACCGGGTCCAAAGTGATTGAGAGTCCTAACTTCCCAGTCAACTAGACTGGGAAGAAATGGCATTAGGGCCAGAGGAAAGCCCTGGCATCCTCGCAAAGAGCCTTTAATTTGTAGCTTATACGTTCTTAAAAAATCTTGGGTTTAAAGCTACCTGAACTAGCATGTACCAAAACCAAGGCATGTACATTTCCTGTGTGTGTGAAGGAAATACATAGAATTTAAAAATATAGATGTGAATGTTGAATCTGATGCTGACCTTGCATTATGGAGTAAACTCCATGAGAGGTCTACTGTACTTTTTACTTTATTAACATAAAGCTGTAAACATTATAGAGAATGGTTGATCTTCAGTATCCAAACATTACATCATAATTAACAGCAAATGTAGAAATATTTTATAAATACATGGAATAATAGTACATTAACCTAAAGAACAGCAATAAATTGCAACGCATAGCATAAACTTGCAAACCACTAATGGGGCACTGTGCAGTTTGTTTATACTATGAGCAATCAAGAACTCTGTGTAATGTACAGTAACAGTACAGTGGACAGCAGGCTCGACATGATAATTTAAACTTCTTTCACAGATACACACAACTGATTTTGGAAGCAATTGGGAATGAGATTACACTTGGTCCTAACAGCATCCTGATGTTATCCTGGTCCTTTCCTTTCATCCATTGCTTATTGAAAAGAAGCTGACTAAGGGTTCATTTAAATTGCACACAAAGATTTGTGATCTTGCTATGTGAAAAGAAGATATTTAACTAATGCCCACAAATGAAACTACAAACATACCATGATTTAAACTCTTCCAATCTTCCAATGTGCTGCTGCTTGCCTTATATAAGGGGAACACAGACAATGCAGCTCTTGAAGTTGTCGGAAATGTGTCATATGCAGAAAACACCAATCTGGTATCCAAAATATTTGCCTTGGTCCCTGGAGAGTAGGCTCTCTGAATATATATTCTTTTTGAATCTTTGATAATTAATTTCTATCTCATTTGCGAGTAGCACTTCTTTGTTTATGGAGCTCCTCATAGTAAAGCAACTGCAGCTCTTTACTACCTGGCTTCTAAGTTTCCATCCTTTCCCACCATCACTCATCCCAGCTGGTCACTGCTGTGTCATTGTTTGAGATGGAAGGTAGAGGTCATTTGCACTTTATTTTAAATGGAGCATTTAGCCTGGTGCTACTGCAACCTCTTTTCCTCGAGAGCACGCACATTTACACGAGACTTTATAATTACTTCCTCATTTGTTTCCTGCATGCTGTCATGAGCTAGGATTTTGGCACTGTTTGGGTTGTTTTTTCCCCTGAATATAAAATGAGGAATGCATGCTGAAAACTAATTTAGTATGAAATTGTACATTTCTCTCTTGCTCAGTACAGTGATGTAAAGAGATTATGGTGAAATAAATTAAAACAGATACCAACGGGGGAGGGACTGAAGAGACACATGCAAAGGGGAAAGTGTGTTTTTCAGGTGAGACTCAAATCAGTATCAGTTTGACAGAGAGATTCAGAAAGTATATTCTAGTTGGCAGAAGCTGCAGAGGAGAAGACTCTTCCACCAAGAGCATGAGACTAGAGCGAGGCAGGGGAGACACGTGTTGGATGCGTGGAGGCAGTGAACAGAAGAGGAGAGAGGAAGTTAATAGAGACTTTTAGAAACAATGAGGGGAGTTTTTATCTGAATCTTAAAAGGAATGGCAAGTGCATTGAAGGTGTTAAAGGTGGGATGATCTGCTTAGATGTCTGGCATGTAAAAGAGGGCAAAAAGAAAAGGAGTACTTGTGGCACCTTAGAGACTAACCAATTTATTTGAGCATGAGCTTTCGTGAGCTACAGCTCCGATGCATCCGATGAAGTGAGCTGTAGCTCACGAAAGCTCATGCTCAAATAAATTGGTTAGTCTCTAAGGTGCCACAAGTACTCCTTTTCTTTTTGCGAATACAGACTAACACGGCTGTTTCTCTGAAACATATAAAAGGGCAGGTATCCTTGTGCATATTGGAGACTGGAAAATTAGGTTTGGGGAGGCCATAGAAGGAGTGATTTGAAATATAGCCGCCCTCTGTAATTGAGTATGTTATTTTGTATACAGTTCTTGTGTATGATTCTGACATCTGGAAGTTGCCCATGATTATGGGGTTTCTCTTCTTTTGGCTCTTGTTCTTTTGTATTGGGCCTCTAATCCGTTTTCAGCAGTCTGTAAAGATGAAACTCTCTTTAGACAAACTAGGAGCTTTAAGTGCTCATGGAATGACTATATACCAGTAATACTAGATTCACTGAAAGTGCTAAACCTGCCAGATTTCTAGGACCCTGTTTAACTAGATCATTAGCAGATCATTTGGCTATGTCAACATAATTGAAAAGAGCAGGTGTGTAATGGTATTTTTTGGTTTATCTATGTAATGTTGATGAAACATTTTGTATAGTGACTGTCTGTCAGCCAAATATCTTGTCACACATCACAATACTTAAATCCTTTTTTTATCTCAAAGGTTTCAGGGCTCAACTGCAAACTTGCACTTCAAATACTTGCTGCTTTTGTCTGGAATATTTGGAGTGCATTTCTGGAATATTTGTCAAGATTTTATCAGTGTTTACTCCAATTTGAGTACCTAGTGTATTGTAAAACTGACTTCTCCGAAAGCTTGAAGAATTCTATTTAGCTTATGCTGTTTAATAGTAAAGTGAAAGCTAATCCTTCATCTATATGTTTGTGTGTCATGTTCAATTCATGTACGTATTCTTTTTATCCAGCTTTTACTTTTTAAAACATTTTTACGAACATTGTTTTAGGACTTTTCTATAGTAAATTAAATTAAATTCCTTGTTTTCATGAGTTGTCTGGCAATATGGTGTTGGACCACAATGTGTGTTCCCTTTTATGAAGCATTCCCATAAAGGAGCAAGAATTTGCTTTCTATCAAGGTGTTATGTAAAGCTTAGAAGAGAATTAAATTCTGTTGAGTTTTATTTCTTAATCTATATAAAAGGTAACTACATCAGAGAGTGTTTTAACAAATATATGTTTTTCTTGTGTCAGATCTAGAGATTATATTTAAGGAGAAGCTAAAACAAAGACCCATGCTTCTCAAATAGTTCACATAGTACACGTGAGAGTACTCCTGTGCATAAAAGATATTTGAACTAATCTGGTTCAGGGGGTCTTCCTTTTTTGTTAATATCATAGGTTTTAACAGCTGAGCCATAAAAGTTTTTTTCCCATGGTAGAGCGAAGCAATTTTAACTAAAATTGAAATAATTTTTCAATGATCCTACAAACGGAGGTAGCGTTTTAGGTCAAAAATTTAAAAAATGGCCCCAGATTTTTGGGGGCCTCAGTGGTGAAACCTAGGGCCTGATTTTCATAGATTCATAGATACTAAGGTCAGAAGGGACCATTACGATCATCTAGTCTGACCTCCTGCACAATGCAGGCCACAGAATCTCACCCACCCACTCCTGCGAAAAACCTCTCACCTATGTCTGAGCTATTGAAGTCCTCAAGTCGTGGTTTAAAGACTTCAAGGAGCAGAGAATCCTCCAGCAAGTGACCCGTGCCCCATGCTACAAGGCGAAAAACCTCCAGGGCCTCTTCCAATCTACCCTGGAGGAAAATTCCTTCTCGACCCCAAATATGGCGATCAGCTAAATCCTGAGCATATGCTTAGCACCTGCTGCTTCCCATTGGCTTCAACTGAAGTTGTGGGTTGTCATAAATATAAAGGGAAGGGTAAACCCCTTTGAAATCCCTCCTGGCCAGGGGAAAGCTCCTCTCACCTGTAAAGGGTTAAGAAGCTAAAGGTAACCTCGCTGGCACCTGACCAAAATGACCGATGAGGAGACAAGATACTTTCAAAAGCTGGGAGGAGGGAGAGAAACAAAGGGTCTGTGTCTGTCTGTATGCTGCTTTTGCCAGGGACAGAACAGGAATGGAGTCTTAGAACTTTTAGTAAGTAATCTAGCTAGGTATGCGTTAGATTATGATTTCTTTAAATGGCTGAGAAAAGAATTGTGCTGAATAGAATAACTATTTCTGTCTATGTATCTTTTTTGTAACTTAAGGTTTTGCCTAGAGGGGTTCTCTATGTTTTTGAATCTAATTACCCTGTAAGATATCTACCATCCTGATTTTACAGGGGGGATTTCTTTATTTCTATTTACTTCTATTTTTTATTAAAAGTCTTCTTGTAAAAAACTGAATGCTTTTTCATTGTTCTCAGATCCAAGGGTTTGGGTCTGTGGTCACCTATGCAAATTGGTGAGGCTTTTTATCCAACATTTCCCAGGAAAGGGGGGGTGCAAGAGTTGGGAGGATTGTTCATTGTTTTTAAGATCCAAGGGTCTGGGTCTGTAGTCACCTAGGCAAATTGGTGAGGCTTTTTACCAAACCTTGTCCAGGAAGTGGGGTGCAAGGTTTTGGGAAGTATTTTGGGGGGAAGGACGCGTCCAAACAGCTCTTCCCCAGTAACCAGTATTAGTTTGGTGGTGGTAGCGGCCAGTCCAAGGACAACGGGTGTAATATTTTGTACCTTGGGGAAGTTTTGACCTAAGCTGGTAAAGATAAGCTTAGGAGGTTTTTCATGCAGGTCCCCACATCTGTACCCTAGAGTTCAGAGTGGGGGAGGAACCTTGACATGGGTGCTACTACATCTGAAAATTGGGCCCAGTGTTTCTCAAATTTAGCATAAAAAATGTTCTAAAAAAATCTAGTGACAACTTTTCAAATTTTTGACCATAGTGTTTAGGTGACTAGTCCAAGCTCATGCATTTAGAGTCAGAGCTAAGAAGTCAACTCCTGACACTACTAGTCTTTTCTTCTAACTGCTAAACTACATCAAAATATTTGGCGTGACTATACTATTTTGTTGGTGATTATTTACTTATTATTTGTCATGTTTCCTGAGAATTAAAATGAGCAAGCAAATAACAGGTGCCTTGCCTGCTGTCAAACGTGCAGTTATGATAGCTTCCTGGATGTTTTCTTTTTGGGGACCAAATTCAGTTAAAAAATTACATCAGGCTCCCGTGGCTTTGTGTGGGATTTTGCCCTGCAATTTGTTTTGTTGAGTTGGACCCTTAGAAGAAAAGTTTCAAGACACTTTTGAGAAATAGTCAAAATACTCCTGAGGTATCTTCCAACCCTAATCTTCTTCTATGATTCAAGGTGTGGGACTGTGTTAAATGGTATTAAAGCAAAGATTGTTGATTGCTGTTCACTAGAAAATATAAAATCAAACTATTGACTTAAAAAAGCCAAAGTTTAAGTTAAATGTTTTCTGTTCAGACTTGTCTCTTCAATTATAACATGATACCCAACTTGTTTCAGAAAGGTTTTTAAATGACACCTACATATCTATGTAACTTTGCATTTTTCCAGGTACAAGATATTTCTTTCAGCCATGACTGTCGTTGGGTGGTGGTCAGCACTCTTCGTGGCACTTCCCACGTCTTTCCCATCAATCCTTATGGTGGTCAGCCCTGTGTCCGCACTCACATGTCGCCCCGGGTGGTAAACCGAATGAGCCGTTTCCAGAAGAGTGCAGGGCTGGAGGAGATTGAGCAGGAGCTGACGTCTAAACAAGGAGGCCGCTGTAGCCCTGTCCCAGGCTTGTCGAGTAGCCCATCTGGTTCACCTCTTCATGGTAAATCTCATTTTTCTTCTATGTTGTCAGGCATACCTATTCTGTTGAGTCATTACGTTGCTTTTGTAGTATCCCATGTTCGGTTGTCGTCAGTATCTGAAAAAAGAAAATATTGATTTCACTGTGGATTCCAATAACACTGGATTCAAATAATCTGTATTTCCACATACAGATGATGCTATTAAAAATGCCACTGTGCCTTGTATTAAACTGCTGCAAATACAGTACCTGAAATCTATATTAAAGTATAAATATACAGGGTACCTAGATATTATGGGGATAGGTCCCCTATAAATACTCAAGGCAGAGAGTTTATTACTTAGAACCTACTTAAATAAACTATGGGAAAATCGACATTTTAATAGTCTCCATTGTAAATTAAAAGGTTTAGAGGCTTTAACGTTTCAGATTTTGTT
This sequence comes from Caretta caretta, assembly GCF_965140235.1. Taxonomy (NCBI): domain Eukaryota; kingdom Metazoa; phylum Chordata; order Testudines; family Cheloniidae; genus Caretta; species Caretta caretta. The sequence continues at coordinate 6,666,310 of NC_134222.1, read as the reverse complement.
TCACGGCTATCATGAAGTCACTAATCTGGTCTACATTTAAATGCAGTTATTTAAAAATCTCATTGCTCATCAGCCTGGATGGTTATGGAGCACATCTGGACATCCAGAAGATAAATATGTATTGTTTGTGGGGAAAACATGAAAGCCAGGTGCAATGTTGTGTGTCCCCCTTCCCTCCCCCAGTTTTTTTTCTTTTAGCAGTGTGGTTGATAAATTTACAAAAAAGAAAAAGCCTTCAAGAATTGCCTTTTCACATCCACTCTGATGATGTGTTGCTCTTGGGAGCCGTGAACCTTGGGAGCCTCTTGGGAACAATATAGAAACCATATAGAAAGAAGAGTCCGCCCCAGGGAAATCAAAACTTTCGGGGTGTAATTATAATAGTATCCACAGTCCTAGTTACCCTCAGTTTCTTCCTTTCTGCCCTAGGCAATGAGCTTTGGAACCATCTGTTCATTTTTGCCCTTCTCTTTGATGGTGTAATTTGTTGGCGTGCTGATTGTTGTTTGGATTTAGAATGATTGCTGTTTATTCCTGCTGGTCCCTTGTAAATAGTGAGGGTCACAGGTAATTTTAATTTAACCAACCCAATATCAATCTAATTTTAAAAACTAGGGCCTGTTTGGGGCTCCTGTAGCTCCCCTCCCCTAATAGGAATAAGTCCCCTCTGCTGATGTGTAAGAGGAAGCCTAAGTCTCCCTTATTGTGTCAGCAAGAGCAAGAGGTTAGAAAAGCTAGGGCCAGTTTGAGGGTGTTAAAAGGGCCTTCAGCCAGTCTGAGGGTGTTAAAAGGGCTGGATGGATCATGAACACTAGTGGAAGGGCACAGTACAGGCCCTTGTGAACCCTCACCTTTCCTGCCTTCATGGTTGCCCTCTGTGCTATTAGGTTAGTCTTTGTGGGATTCTTGACACACACAGACCTTTTCAGTGCCTGTTGTTGTTAGGGGACTGAGCACTCCTTCAGTCTAAAAGTTGAGTTTTTTCCCTTTTGGGGCTTCTCCAATGTGGTGGGATTTATTGATTAAAAACCGTGCCCCTATGAATAGCATTTCCTTTATTGCTATTACAGGAGCACCTATCATGATCCCGATGTCCTGGGATAGTCAAGAGGTGGCCAGAAATATCTGTGCCTTCTTATTCCTCCTAGATATATTTATACATACACAGTTATAGCCTATTCCTCTCATTACCACACAGCAGTTCAGTGTGACATGCTTGAAGCAGACACCAGATTGCTGTAAATAATTATTGTAACACATCTAGTCATTTTTGACAATTGACATCGTATAGAGAACAGGAAGGAACTCTCAACTACTGTACCTTTCATCCATCCAAGTCTGTTTTTTGTCAAGAGAAATTACAGTAAGTTGTGTCTTTACCGGTTTGAAGTTTTAAATAGATTTAGCATTTGATATTCAAAAAGAAACTAAGAGGTTTCATTTGGCTTTGATTAGTATGCCCAGAGACTTCTGTAATGGGCAGATTTTCTGAACTGGAGAAAAAGCTAACACATTCGCACCACAGCGTGGTGGTATTTCCAAAGAAACAGAGGCCAGGTAGTTCAAAAGTGACTTGTGAGTTTCAGTGCTTCAATTTGTGGGTGTTTGTTTTGAGACATCTTTAATAGGGCTTGATTTTCAGGGTCTATATGTTTGAAAATCAGGCCCTTTTCAGGCATCTTCATTTGGTGCTCAGAATTGAGGCACTCAGAAAACACTATTTGCTTCTGAAGATCTTGGCCAAGATGTTTAAGTAAATATATCCATCAGTCTCTTAACAGTTCTTAGAAGCCTCGAATTATGGATTCACTGAAATTATACACAGACCCTCATATACGTCATTTGAAAATGTTCTGTGAAAATTATAAACAGTTGCCCTGAATAATTACTTTAAAAAATAAAAGGAGTCCCTTAACTTAGATGAGTGCTGAGTTGGTGAGATGTTTTCCAGAAATGTGGAAGAGAAGCCTTTATCGTAACAACAGTCTGGGTGTCACTGCAGTCAAAGTTATGGCAAAGCGCAGTTGGCAAAAGATTAGCAACTTGTATTGCCGCATGGAGAGCCTGAAGCTTAGGTAGGGATGGGGAATGTTGGGAAACAGGGATTGGAAGAAGGAGGGTGAATGAGGAATTGGGGCTAGTATATCATTAGCCCCTTTTTGTAGTTTAGGAAAGAGGTATGACCATCTGGAGAGACACCTCTCTTGACTAAATGTATATTTTACTTTGGGGTCGGTCAAAGTAAGGAACCAGGGATACTGTTTGATGCTGAAAGGTTGGTGGTTTGCTGTACTGAATTGGAATAGTGTATCACTGGCGAGATGTGGGTAGGCATGTGGAAAGAACACGGCAGCCTTTTACAAGAAAGCAAAAGCCTTTAAAAATGCTTATGTTCCTCTTGCTTCTCCGCCTGCCACCCTTCATGCCACCAGCTGCTTATGTCCACCTAATGCAATTAGCATGGGAGTATATAGTAACTGTGTAGTGTTAGGATGCAGTGGTGTGGTGTGTGTGTGTGTGTTTGTTTGTTTGTTTTTAAAGTGAGGTGGCTCAGTGACTGCTTAAATTTCTGGGCCTTAACTTGTTCTGCTTCAAAATTAGATACAAATGTACATAAGTTTTTTTTTTAAATCAAGTCCTAGAATTAAGATAAAATCAGTTTAGTTCTAAATTATAGGAATTGGGAAACCATTGTGTTATTTTAGATGTTTTTGTTGTGTCTGTTTACAGTTTGAAAAGTACTTAGGTGTGGAACTGAAAGGATACAGATGGTTGATCTGTATTATGTGCCTTTTAAAGACTTTTATCATCTACTTGAAAAACATAATTAACTGAAGTTCACAATGACTTTCATTGCAAGGATTTGGTGCACATGTGTGGCAGCTGGATTAACAGAAAACTGTGATGACTATTTTAATCCACAAACTAAGAAGGATTTAGGATCGTAACAGCTTCTTGGTATAATATACTGTTAAACAGACAATATTATACACTGTTTTCATTTGAAGGAGTTAGTGTTGTCTTGTGGAGCGTGTGAGGTCTAGTGGTTAGAGTAGAAGAGTGGCCTTTGGGTTCTGTACCTAGCTCTACCGCTATCTTGCTGTGTGACCCTGGGGAAGTTACTTAGCTGTATGTACATTTTCCCCATCTGTAAAATGAGAATAATAATCTCTGTTTTAAGGGTGTAGGGTTTAATGAATGTTTGTAAATTGCTTTCAGATCCTCTGCTGAAAGATGCTATTTAAGTTCAAAATATCATATTGAATTTAATTCTGTGCTTCTGCAAAAGATGCAGTATGGGAACTAAGTATGTAATTCGGTTAGTTAAAAACCACAGTAAATTATAAATTAGAACTCTCTTCTTATTTTATATTCGTTATATACTGGGTGAAGAACTTGTATATGTTGAGCAGTTAGCATAGCTGCTTATGTACAGATGTCACAGTAAGTGTTGTTTTACTTATTGATGATGAAATGAAAGATGGACAAACAGATTTTTAGTACAGAATGCTATCCTTGTCAGTTGGCTTTTCTTGATTGTGCAATCTTGATATCATACTTTTAATGAAGGATCACATGCAATTTAGAAATATTTGAGTAAGCTTTAAGATGTAGAAACTTGCCTAGCACTTCAGTAAATTGGTAGACCATTGCTGTTAATCCTTCTATTAATACTTCTTTCATATTAAAATGGTAATGATATAATCCTACCCCGGAAGAATGGATTTTAGTGACCAAAAAGCTTGCATATTACCTTTTGATTGGACTAACAAAAGAATTATGTTCCATTCACATTAACTTGAGCTTGCTTTTTATGGCTATAAATATTTTCTGAGCACAATCCTGGTAATTTTTTTCCAGCTTGCTTTTTAGCTCTAGTGTCAAAATAAAATAAAAAAACTTGCCTTATGTATAGTCGAGAAACAATCTATTTATGGTTTATTCAGGACGATTTACAAATTGTTTACCCACACAATGTAAACCTTTATCAGGGTGGGATTCATCTCTAAATGAATCATGTTTTGGCTTTACTCTTGTTTGCCTGTGCTCCTTTTTAGCAGAATGAAGTAAAGGAAACTGTTCACTAAGAGTTGATAAAGAGATATTTCCTTTGCACCTTTTATAGCCAACACAGATTTTGTTTGGGTTATTTTATCTGTTAATCCACCCATGGTGTATTTTTGTCATTCAGTTGGGTTGCCAGAGAGTGTTGTCAGTGATACCAGAGTTAAGTTAGTGTCCTTTTATGGGCTTTTACTATTATAGGACTATTGTGACATCAGTGGACTGAAAGAGCAGAATTGGGTCTTGCATGGCTGTTTCCCATGTGTGACGTGGGAATGGTAACACTCACCTGTCTCACAGGCGCACTGTGTGGGTTACCGCGTGAAACAGTTCAGGGCAAATGTGTACATGCCCAAGGGTGGCATTTAGCCCTAAAGTGTTAATGCTTCACTTTGAAAATAGAAAGCCCTATGCAGCTGCTCAGTGTTTTTATCATCCAGTGTAAAAATTACAATATAGTAACTAAAAGTTAAAGGTCTTGTTTAACCTACTCATGGATTTTTGCTTTTGTTGATCAGCGATTTTCCTGAGTGAGACCACATCACAAATGTAAACATAAATTAACCACACATTTGAACCTTATACTGTGCAGTTCCACCTACTTAGAAAAATCAATAATAATATGATGATTCTTGAACTTGTTTTCTCTATATCATTTAATTGTGTATTGAAGTTTTTCATTTGGATTTTGTAGTTTTTGCCAAAAAAATCAATCATACACAGATTGGTTCTGTTTTAAATTTTACGCCTCAGCTGAAATACAGTACATAAATTTAGAACTGAGGAAAACAAGTCTTATACATACACAGATTTGACTGTTTAGAAACATTCTACATTGTACAGAATAATCCATTTTCCATTGTGAAGTCTTTTTTATTTTTATTTTTTTTAAGACAGTAGGTCTTCTCACACATCCTAGTCTCTTCTTTCATTTGTAGTGGTTGCTATATCATTAAAGGCAAAATCCAACAGTCTGATAAACGTACGCATCTCAGATTCTTTAAATATTTCCATGTCACTTTTCACTATTTCCCAGAGTGAAACTCCATTTTATTAGAAGAATTCTTATGGGAAAGCAGAGTTGAAAGGAGTGACATCATCAAGCTTTCCTGAAAAACAGATTGGTTTCCTTTAAGTAACACTCACTTGAGAAACCACCTATTTAAAGAGAGGCAGACAAAAAATAGTTTGAAAGAAAATTAGCTGTAGAATAACTTAAAGCACTGGAGGGCAATTCCCTTCAAAGTTTTAACTTAATCGCCAGCACTATAAACAAGAATCAAAAGCAGCCCATTTGAAATGTCTCTTGTAGGCTTTTGTTTTGCCTTCTTGTAAATTATAGCCTTTATCTGGTACAAATAGTTTTTGTAAATTCACAGATACACTAAAGAATGCCATAGTGTGGGCCTGACTCTTTATCTATTTGAAATGCCTATTCATTTGATGAATGCAAACAAGTCACTTTAGATTTGTATTGTAAAAAATATTTTCCTCTTTAAATATGATTTCAGATAATTTATATTCTAAATTTGTCTACAAATCCTTATTTGTTTCTTCTTCACACAACCATTCTTTACATTGGGTGGCAGAAAGAAAGGCCTTCTCCTTTGAACTGAAATGGTTAATTGGACACCCTCTAGAGGGCGATGTTTTCTTAACTTTATCGGTGCAATGAATCCAGCTTCTCTCAGTGTATTCTGTTGATTTAGGTTGATGGCTGATGTTTTATGAAGGCCATAGGAATATTCTGATTTATCATCCGGTTTACCTTGCCTTTCTATGAGTTGGAAACTTCGTTACATCCATTTGTTGATGTCTACTTGAAAAGTTTTAACAGAAATTATTTTGCACGTGCCTCAGGAAGAATTTGCGTCAGGTTACAGTTCATTGTTTTATGTTGGCAAACACTCCAGGCGAACTACTTTTTAAAATAATGTGCTTTTGGTTATCTTATATTTTTAGTCCTGTGCATGCCAAATGTCAGAAAAGTGGACTTTCTTTCTTTTCCTGTTAATGCAAAGGGGATTTATATTGCAGTTGATGTGTGTTACCCAAGTAAATCCTTTGTGTACAAGTTGGAGAATGGACTACTTAAAATGTATCATGATTCAGTTCTTTACAAGTCTTCCTATTCTGAGTGTGTCTGAAGAGGTAGCAAGATTCCTCCACCCACACCCCCCACCACCTTATTCTGGCAGTCTTGGATCACCTTGTAGTAATTGCTACACTGACAGCTGGTGTAGGCCATTCCGTTCTGGAAAACTCCAGGTGTTACGCTGGATCTCTTGGCCAGGAACTTTGTATGGAAAGTACAAAATACCCATCCGTTACAGTATGACAGTGGATTACAAATTTGGAGTAGATGAGAGAATAGACTAGGAGATGTGTGAATGGTTGTTAACTGTAAGCACAAATTTGGGTACTGGCCATCAGCTTTACTGGTTGTACATAAGCTGTATTATGATAACGGATGAAGAATCAGTGAAGTGGATAAGGTTGGTAGTATCTGCTGGGTTGTTGCTACAATGGACGCAAAAGATCCATTACACCAGCTAGAGGAAGTGGAGGATTGACAGGAGACCAAAATTTAGCACAGTAGAAGGTCAAGTAGGGATGTAGGCTGAGAAATTATATCGGGGGGAGCATAAGCATGAGGTGTTTTAGAGACGGGGCTTTTGTAGTGGGTATGGACGTGGATGGGGGAACAAGTGTCAGTTGCAGAAGACAGGACAGATGTCTGATTTGAATGTACATGTGAAAAAGATGTGGTAGCATTCTGAACAGACTGGAGTTTGGATGAGAACTATTTCAGGAGGGAATTATCGTTACTGAGGCAGGGAGTGACAAATGCATGACTGAGCGATTTAACAGAGGAAGTGTCAAGGTAATGACTTATGCAAACTATGTTTTGGACATTTTTGTAGGTGCACCTGCAGAGGAGTAATGGCACAGCAGAGCAAGATGTCCGTGACAGAGCTGAGAGGTGGGAGAAAGGCTAGCGTTGAGAATGGCACTACAGTTATGAGGGCCCCATGGAAGTTTTCTTGCAAAGGTGGATGGTCTCAGTCTTGGTTACATCAAAATGAGGAACATTTCTGTAGGGTCAGATGTCCATTTGTCAGAGGCAGATGGAGCGGGAGTTGAATAAAAGAGCATAATGCAGTTCTACTCTGAAAACTGACCCAGTAAAATGGCATTGTGAGGTTCTTTGTTTATTATTTCTATTTTCCCCCCTCAATTATTTCCTATCAAATGTGCACAATTCACAAATAAAAAGATGTTTTTCCCTCTGCAAATGTGAACTGAGCTGTGAAAGTCAAGTTTGATTGTTTTCTTCTTGTACATCACCAGTAATAAGCTTATTCTGCTGGATTAATCCCTCAGCGACACCCATTATCATCTGATTGTCTCTGATAGAGTTGCACGCTTCTTACTGATTGAAAGTTGGTGAACTAGTATATTGGTGATGTACAAGAAGGAATAGAAGCCAGAGCTTTATAGGCTCTGCAGGAGCAAAAAGTAGTGAAAATCTGTTGTTGTTACTATGGACAGTTGAGGTGACTACACAAAGGGAAGAGAGCTGTTGTGTAATGACTGATTACTTTTTTGTGTATCTGCTTTTCAGAGCAGAACTGCATTTTAAAAGAGAGAGTTGAGTGTCATCAGAATAAAAGCAATCGCCCAGTTTAAACTGTGAAATAATGTGCGTGGGTGAAAAGAAGTAGCCAGTGAAGGGCAGAGTACAGAGCCATAAGGGGCTTTATACAGTGTCAAAGCACAGTTTACCACTGAAGTAAAGAAACAGGGATAAGAGTGAAACCAGGTGAGAAGAAGGGAAGGACAGCCTGTTCTTGAGGATAGTGTGGTCAATAATCTCAAATATTGCTTGGAAATCAAGGAAAAGGAGTACGTTGAGAGAGCTATGATCAGTACAGTTAAGGAGTTCATTAACCACCTTCAGAAGGGTGCTTTCATTGCTGTGAAAGATGTAAAAGCCAAACTGGCATGAGGCAATGATTTAGCGGGTACCCAGGAGATGAGAAGGCTGTTCCTATAATTTTGTGAGAATGGGGTAAGTCTGATGTGAAAGGATATGAGGTGCAGGTACAGTTGTTGAAGGCGGTGTGATAGCTGAGGTTTTGATGAGGTAGGGTGAGAGATTCTTGTTATATAGCTGTTTGTTGATGATGGCAGCTAGAGGGGGTGAGTCGTGGTGAGAAGGGAATAGATGGTATGAGGTTCAGGAGATACCCTTCTCTGTTGTAATCCAGAGGAGGGCACTGGTGCAAACACTTCCTGCTTTCCCCAGTGGTGTATTCCTCTGAGAAACAGCAGCTACCACTGTTGCAGGGGCATGAAATATATAGCCCTTGTGCCTGCAGGGTTGCAGCAAACCCTGTGTGTTTATAATCAGTGATTGATTATGCAGTAAATGGGTGCTGATCTTGTTGTCGTGAATATTTTTTTCTAAAGTATTTAAATCAACTCTGCCTTTTTGGGTAGTCTAAAAATGCAAACATTTTAGGGAAAGAGCTGAAGTTTTAAGACTGGAAATAAAATATACTTGTGTCTTTTAAAAGGTTTATCTCCACTCTTCTTAAATGTGCTGATTTGGCTTATGCTATTTGCTTAGTCTTTGTGGGCTGTTAAAATCAGTTGCTTTTTTCCCATCTGAAGGAAGTGCATCTTTGACACTTCTCATGACCTGAGTCATGATGCTGTCAGAGAGCCAGAAAACATCCTTAGCAGTCATGGGTAAAACAGCAGAGCTGATGTGGGGTGGGGGGAGACAGAGATATTCCTATGTTTTTTCCCCCCCAGTTTTAATATTCTGTGGGTTTTATTCAAATCACTTTTGTTATAATTTTCCATGGATGATATTCGCAGGTTCTCATATGCAATGGTTATCAGAGCACATTGTTTTATAACTTAGAAGAAATAAAGTGTATGCAACCTGAGTCAGATATCTGCCTAGAACTATTTTAAACATCATAATGTTTGTGCTAATTGCTGCAGACATACTAACATGGACATTAGTACAAGGAAAAAGTGGCAAAAAAGCTGCCACAACTTTATTAACATACATAAATTGCCTTGGCAGAATTTGATTTTTTTTAAAATAATTTTGACAGAAAATATCAATGCTTATTTTTAAGCATATTTTAATTTTGATAAATGTCAATTTTCACATTTGCAGGAAAATTATGGGGAAAGTGTCAGACAATCATCATTTAATGACAGACTTTGAGATTCAAAAAGCTAAATCTTAACAACCATTAAACTCAAATTGTCAACATCAAAAGTCAAAGTATACAAAGTAAATATCCTGAAGTCAAACTCTAAGGAGCATTTTTCTTATATTGCCTACCTGTAGATTTTGATTGTTGTTGATGGAGATACTTTTTGTCAGTTTGTGGGTGCATGGTGAAATCGATGGTTATCGACATTTACTAGTAAAAATCTAATCCTTCCATGTCTGTAGATAAGTAATCCTTAATATTAGGTGCTGGCAAGCTAAAAATTGGGTTGGGCGTGCTTTTATCTCATCTTCCTATACTCCACCTAATAAGGTTGTTCTCTACGGCACGTAGACAGGTCATCCAAGAGGCTACGAGGCCAATCACTTGCACATTCTAATGCAGAAGTGACCCATATCTCATGCTGAGGGACTTTTGTTCTCCCACAGCCAAAACTCCAGTAGATCCTAGTGATAAGTTTATTCTATTCTAGGGGGCAGGGAAGCCCCTTGCCTTCAACCACGGCACCAGGACTGAAGGCCCTCATTGTCTAAATTTTGCCCACGTCATCCAAACTTGTTGCAAGGATCCGTCAGTACAAAGAGGCCTTTAAATTTACATACAGAAGGGAAAAATGGAAGAGGAGCAGCAACAGCATATGCCTGTCTCCCCAAGCCTTGCACCACTGATCCCGCGATACACTGCTATAAAACATCTACAAATGGACAAGAAAACTCAGTAAACTCAGTGATTATGAACAGTCAAGCCTGGAATCCATGACTCTGAGCAGAATTGTAGGTATGAACCCTGGTATAGACAGGATGGCAAGCAGCTAAGACCCTCCCTATACCCCCCCCCCCCCCGTGCAGGCTTTTATTAGAGATGATTCAGCCAATGGGAGGCCATTTTAGCTGATTTCCCCGGCAATCACCGATTGGGCGAACCGGCTGAAGTGTCAGTGCTACAGTCTTCTCCTACCTCTGCAGGGAGCTATGAAGCCCACAGCTGGCTATCAGAGGGAGGGGTTTTGTTTTTGTTTTTTCACTTCAGTGCAAGTTTTGCCCTAAGGATTGTAGGTTTGGGCCAACAATATTTTCAGTTAAATGGACCCTAAATGGATTATTATGTCGTCAGATTTTGTTCCTGTTCCTTGATCTACTTTTAGATCCGTTTACAAAGTCAGCGCAAGCTTTTATTTATATGCTCCCTCTTTCCAAACCGAAAGCTTCAGTGCTTTTTTTCATCCATGCAGCTTTTACAAGCAACCTTGTCCTGTGTTCCGGGTGTGAGGGGGAGAGAGGGGAAATTGTCACAGGAACAGATCTTAGTTTCAAGTTTCCAATGAGATATTTTATAAGAAGTTAGCTAAGATCATGGATGTTTCCCTGACAGGAGGTATCACAGCTGTTAGCACGTATATGCACAAGAGCACCAGGGCTACTTCACACACAATTGCCTGTGTCCCCACCCTGTGTCTATGCATGTGCCTCCAAAGATTTCATTTCCATCCCCCCCGCCTCCCTCCCCCCCCAAGCACGTGCAGAAGTAGGAGTATTGGCCAGCTGTATATCACCAGCAGTTTGAGCACAGCTTGTACGGCTCCCATGTGGTGGGTTCTAATCCCAAGCAGAGCTAGAGTTTTAAATGCTTCACCCTTAGGATATATCTGCACTGCAGTTAAAAACCCCTGGCTGGCTCACAGGCTCACTATTTAATTGCGGTGTAGACAGTCAGGCTGGAGCCTGGGCTCTAGGATCGTGCAAGGTGGGAGAGTCCCAGAGGTTGGGCTGCCTGCACCCCAACATGTCTCTGCCACACTTAAACAGCCCCTCCCCCGAGCCCAAGTCAGCTGGCATGAGCCAGTTGCAGGTGTCTAATTGCAGTGTAGACAGATCCTTAGAGGAAGGTGAAGTGAATGGTGTAAATTCCTCTGTCTCTACCCCCCAAGGACTAGAAAGGATTTGAGGGTGTCAGTGACAGTAATTTGTGGTTGAGGCAGTCAGTGGTTTCTTGAAAGTGGAGATAGTGTAGGGAGGGAAGTAGTGGAGGTCTCAGATGGAGAGTGTGTGGATGCGGTGGGGAAGTGTACCAATGGGTGTGATGTAAAATCCTAGAAAGATTGGAGGGGTGAGATCCAGGGCCTGAGGTGAGCTTTCCCTCCACCAAGCAGGTAACTGAGGGTAGAGGAGTGTTTCTTTCCCCTGTGACTGGAGACACTTGGACTGGTGCATGTGCCTCTCAGGGGAATGTTACGAGCACACAGGCTTGTCTGTTGGCATCAGATGCTCCATCTTTTCATACATCGACAAGGAAAGGGTTGCTTTCCCAGTACACTCATGTGAATAGATGCAGCCATTTTATAAAAGGTGAACAAAAAAGCAGTTTTAAACATTATGAAGACAAAAGGCCAAATTCTGCTCTCATCAGTATAAACATTACTGACCTCAGTGATTTACTCTGGATTTACATCAAGGTAAATTTGAGAAAATTTGACCTTGAGTGCCTAATCTTATATAGCCACTGTAGCTAATAAAAGTGTTCACTAGAAATATTCAGACTTAGGCTGTTAAATGAATCTTGTTCCTAGCAGTTTGCTACTTGAAGCAGTTGCTGTGCAATGTTAAGAAGTAGCGGTTATTTTAATTAAGAACTATAAAGTTTCCTGTTGTTGCACACCCAGTTCCCAGGAAAAATTGTAACATTTTAGGGGAGATTTAAATATGTTACATCTTTAAAGAAAAATCTTGTTTGGCAGTAATTAGTGTTGGGTTTTTTTTAATTAATTAAAAATATTATTGAATGATCTGTTAACGCCCTCCCAGACTACTTCTGCGAGCCAGCATTGCTTCCACAGAGTTCTCTATTTGGGTCACAAGGCAGTGTTTCTCACCAGGGTGCTGCTGTTTCCTCTTCCGACTCTAGTAGATTACAGATTATACTGGAACATGTCTGGGGAAAGGTCAGGAACGAGGGTGAAAGTCCTGGAACTGTAGCTGGGAAGCTTTTCATTCTCATCTATGAGACTTCTGGTACTGAATAAAAACCAAAACAAAATAAACTGCCACACGCATGATTTTTTTAACAGCATCCTCTTTTATATTTAGAAAGGATTGTATTTGTCTTGTGTTAAATAATTAGTGAGTATTTGGTTGAGGAATCTCTTACAATAGGCAGCAAATAAAGGCTAAGCATGCTTCATTTTCTCATTGCACAGCCTGCCAGTGATTGTGTAGATTCAAGTTATTGTGTGTTTTACTTACAGTCAGTAAGTTGCAGGATATTAGATATTTGATGTTAACTTTGTTAAAATATTTGGTGTTGTTTGAATTTTAGTCTATTAAGTACAGTAAGATATTAAAAGCAGACCAAGTGCTTTGGAATTTAAATGACATAACTGTGTTACTTATTAGTTTTATTGGAATAATACAGGGCAGAATAAGAACACAAGGAAATACAGGATAATTTTTAAAAAAATCTTACATTGTTTTACTATATAGCTAAGAGAAGCTCAGTTCTGCTCACTTTTTTCTGGAAACAACACAGAACAAGTTGACTGCTTATTATTCCCAATCTACTAATATAAAACCTTATGTAGGGCCAAAACTTGCTTGCCTTACTTATGTGTAAAGTGAAATTTCACAGTGCACACAATCATTCTACAACAGCTGACATTAGCCAGTGCAAGAATACCATATCCAGCTGAAACTGCAGAGGAAATTTAGTAGGTAGAATTATATAATCTGAGTTTGAATTTACCTGGACACTGGTGTTTATGCCCCTTCCTGTATTAAAAAGTGCACCTGTGATTTTAGAGCTTGATCGTGAGGTACTGGGTACCCCCTTCTCTAGTTGATGGTGATCAACACTTTGTAGGTTTGTCCCTTAAGTAACCAGGACTTAATTTTTTTTCTGTTCTAAAAGGTGACATCTTCAGTAGCAAAAGACCCCTCAGTATCCCACCCGACTGCCGACCAAGCTCAAATCTATATTGAGTTCATTGTCAAGTGATCAAGCAACGGATCAACTCATTATGCTGCTTCTTTTTAAAATGTATTACAAACTAACAATTCTAGCATGTTTTGTTCAAAATACGGTTTTCTGTAATGTCTGGAAAAATTCAGTTATCAAAAAAATAGAAATGTGTAACTCGCTCTGTCATTTAAATCTTGCAGATTAACTCCCTACAGTACATTATTCTGGTTTGTACTTTTAAAAGTAAAATAATTGGAAGTTAAAAGTTTGTCTATAGCAGTCATCAACCTAATGTCCAGTTTTCAGAAGTACCTTGGTGCCTGGTGGTTTGCCACTTTCATATATTCTCAGTCACTGCATTCAGCAGCTAAGAATACCAACCCTTCATATTCTGCCTTTTTTTTTTAAAAAAAAAAGGGGGCGGGCAAAGGTAAAACTGAAACGACGTTAGCCTTGCAATGGCATTACCTGGGAGTTGTGGCTGATGTCTTTTCCACAAATGTCCAACTTTGTCAAAAACCAGTAAATCTTGTGAAGTTTATTTTCCTTATAGCATCTGTGTTTTATAATGGTGCTTTTAATTTGTTTTTACTTTGTCTTTTGGGATTTCTTTTGTCCGGCGCTTTCAGGCCTCCCTTTTTTCAGTGGAAGTGAGTATGTTAATGATGACTGCTTTGGGAATATACTCCTGCAAAGTTGACATGACAGCCTGTTCGCTCTGTGTAATAACAAAGCCCATTGTTATTTTCTCTCTTCACTTTTATCCTCAACTTAATCCATTTCTCCTGTGAGTATTTGTGGTATAAAATGCCTGGGAAAAAACATGGCTCAGAACACTGAAAGGGTCATAGGAGGTTTTCTTTTTGCAGACTTTATGCCAGTTGGTACCCAGGATAGAACTAATGAATTATTTTTTCCCATCCCTCAGTAGGCAGACTTTAATCAATGAAATATTGTCCTTCTTAATAAATGTCTGCTGTTAGACTACCTTTTACAAAGGCAAGAACTTCCCATGATTTTCTCCTAATTTCATGGTTTCTTCTCTATGTCTCTGTGTAAACATTCATAGATAAGATTCAGCAGCAGCTTCAACTGAAACAGTAATCCAAAAAGCAGAATTTGGATTCGGGTCAGAACACACTCAAGAAGTTTGGGATTTGGGTTTAGCTTGGATCAGGAGTTTGGATGCTTATCCAATCTTTCTCTTCCTCTTGAATCTGTAAAATTTGGCTGGGAATTTTTGCGAGAGCTTCCTTTCAGGTGGTGTTCTGGCCCTTGACTGGAACCTGGGAGTGCCGAGATACAGGGAAGTGGCACGATGTATATAAAAAAACACCTTAAATTAAAGTGCCCACAACAGATGGTAAAAACAGCCCCTCCTTGCACAGCCCTTAAGCCTGACAGAAGAAAAACCTCTCCAGTGACATCCCATAGACAGATAAATACTTAACCAAAAAGATGTGCCTTTCTCTGTACTCTGAAGGTCAGTAAACTCAGACACTGGCAGATCACCAAGGAAGAGAGATCCACAGCTAGGGACGCTCTAGTGAAAATGTTCTGCCTCCAGTCCTTACGAGGGCACGTCTGTCATGAAGGTGCCAGGAGTTTTTTTTAAGTTCCCTCCAAATGGATTGCTATAGAAGGTATTCTTGGAAAAGTCAATCAGGCAGTACCCTTCCTTTGTTTATGTGCAATTGTCAGTATGAAAACAAGCTTCTGAAGTTAATATGTCATTTCCAGCTAAATTTTCAATGTTTAGGGAAGCTGTTGGATTCTATGCTGAAGGATTCTTCACTATACAACATTTGTTTGATATTTCTGGAGGACTTAAATTTGTCGCCGTGTCCTTTGACAGTTAATCAACAACTGCTTGAGCTGTGGAAATAATGTTGATGCTTGGCTGCATTCTTTGTGCTCTTTCGGCCTGATCCTACTGTCTTGTCCGCAAAACTCCCATTTACTGCAATGGGAGTTGCATGCTTCTAGGGGCGGGAGCACGGGGGATAATTTTTTATTGGGTTTTTGAACAGATACAATAGCGTGCACAAAGTTTAAAAAAACTCTGACCTGTTAAATGTAATCTGTAGAACGCCACTTCATTCCAGTAGTGGATGTACAATATAGGTCTTGCTGAATGCATGATAAAGAAATCCTAGTCACAGAGTGCATTTACTGTATCCCCACGGCTATGCAATTAAGAAGTCAAGGTTGTATCTTTATGAGGGACTGAGGCAACATTGTCCAGACAATAGCGATACCACTTTATAGAACATTTCCATACTAAAACTATCTAAATATAATTCAGATGAAAGCTATTATTATTACTCTTTCTATATAAAGTAGCATTTTTTCTAACCTGATTCATCTGCACTAAGTAGAGCTTATTTAAAAGTCAAATTATCAAGCAAAATGCTCACTCCTAAATAACTAAAAAATTTCTCTTAACCCTTTTGTACCATTCTGATTTTTAATTTCTGATTTGCACCATGGCTGGTGAGTTTATTTTCAAAATTATGTAACTAAATTTTGCTTAAGAGAAAATGTAGATTGATAGGTATTTGGTGGTAGATTAGATGTTTAAAATAGTTGCATCTGTTGTGTTTGGATCTTTTACTTTAGACTTCATTTTTGCTGTGAAACGATGAGTGTTTTGATGATTGGGTTGGTTAATTTTTAATTTAAATTTGTATTCTTTCAGTCAGTAAAACTTTATTTTTAAAACTAAAATATATGAACTCAGAAGATACTTCTGCCCTAGAAATTATGAACAAGTTAAACGCCCTGCTTCTTACCCACTCCTAGTAACGTTGTAACACACCTCTTTCATCCCTAAAGGATAGTGATTTTTGCAGTCTGTAGGCAATGCTTGTGAATAATTAGTTAAACTTTGATTCTGTTCATATATTTATTTTTAATGCAATTTTCAACTGAAAGCAAGGCATACTTTCCTTTCTGTGTAGAGTGTCTGCACTCGGTTATAATGAGAGCACCTTAACTGTAGCACAGTTTTAAATGATAACATTGGTGATGTTTTAAAGTGAAAGTGTTTTCATTAAATATCAAAAATGGCAAAGTGCTTTGTTAGAAACATCAGAAATGAATGCATATAGGATTGCTTTTCCAAGATGGTTTAAAGAGCCAGAAGTCCCAATCTTGAAAACAAACCTCATATCGTCAAGTATCATGTCTTTGTTAATTCTGACTGGAAGTAAGGTCTTAGTTTCTGCAAAGTGACTGCAATATGATTTCAGCAGAAATTAAAGTAGGATTTACAGCAACAGTTCTTTGTACAGTCCTTCTAAGAAAAAGTAAATAAGTAAAAGCTGCTTTAATGCTTTCCCAGAACACAAGCAAACAAGTTGAAAGGAACATTATACTTTGTTCTAATTTATCATCTCTTAAGCATTTTTATTTCCCTTTATATATTTTTGTTCTTTCCTTTTTTCTTCTTGTCTTCCTTTGGTTGTCATTAAAGACACCAGAAAAATGCTTAATGTAAAAAAGTAAAGTAATATATAATGTATCAAAGAACTCAGAAAAATGTCGCTACTCCTTAGATCCTTCACTCTATAAAATACAAACGTCACAGTGACTAACTGGTGTGCGTGTGTGTGAATTGGTATCTTTAAGATTCCTGAAAGAGGATCTAATCCTCCAAACTGCTGAGTGTCCTCAACTGCCCCACAGGATCCCTCAACTTTAATGGGAGTTGAGGGAGCTCAGCATCTTCCAGCGTAGATCTAATGTATGATTACTCACTCTTCCTGCACTCAAAAATCCTATTGAATTCAGTGGCAGCTTTGCATTTGGAAGGCTAATTAATTGCTGCATGGTACTGAGATTTGAGTGCATTGAGTAATTACGGATTCCTTGTATATACTGTATACAAATTACTGTTGCAACAGGCGGATGGGGTTCAGAACTTGATCAGTGCAACGTTACAGTTCATCATCATATTCCTAACAGAAAAAAAGAAAGCAAGGTATAGATATTTGGAATCACTTTTTTAGGTATCACCGTTTTCTGTGTTGAATGTTGCTGCTTATGTTGAATACAGAGTGAGGAACACATTTTTTTAAAAGGGACTTGATGACATATAATAGTAACTAATTACACACAAATGCAGAAAACTATTTTATACTCTTTCCACATGAACCAAGAATGAATCTTCAAGGAAACTAATCAAAGATTTTTTTGAAAAAAGAATTGAAGCCTCAGGCTTAATTTAAACATGAGGGGTTTTTTTTTCCCCTTTCTTTCTTTTTATTTCTCCCTCCTCCCCCACTTTAGTTCAGGAAAATCTCTATAGTTCTAAATGAAGTCCGTACTCAGAGACTATTCAATAGACTGGTTATTCATTAAAGCCCTGCCATTTCTCTTAAAACGTATTGAATAATGCGCAGACTGGATACCTAACAACACAAAATGCACTTTGTAATTTCATCATTTTTTTGTTTGTGTGCTTTCCTAAAACACAGAGTTCTACATACTTGGTAGAAAAACAAACACAAAACCCCAAGCTAACGGTTATATGGTATTAAAAGGAGGGTAAAGGAAGCATTGAGTGTCTTTAGGAAGATGAGACATTCATTAAGATTTTTCCGCCTTCCTTTTCCTATCTTCAATCCATCTGAAGTACCATTATAGCTTTTCAGCCTGCTTCCTGTGAGAAACTCTTTTCTTTGCTGTTATTCTTCCTTGAAAAAAGATGGCTGCACTTCAGTCAGGATTGTATGGATTTGGCCTGGGATTTGTATAATATCTATGTAGAATGCATCAGTTGTTTAGGAACTTAATTCCCAATATGGCTTCCTTTTGATTAAGGACAAAGCCAGCATTTCACAGCATTATAGGAACACAGAAAAACAAGTTAATGATCTAAACCTTTTAATTCACAGTTGCTTGTCTATTTAAAGTACTTTTGATTCTATTATAAACAGACTGGCACCTTTTTGTTTCATTTCTTTCTTTCTTTCTTTGGTTTCTTTACATTTCTTTCCCTGTTGGCCATGAAATTTGTAGCTAGTTTCCTTTTATAACTGAAGAATGAAAGATTGTGATTGCAGAATGATACAGAAAGTAGGAAAGCATATCTAAACTAAGCATATGTCCAAAACAGATCTTCTGTCTTAGTAATTTGAAACAAGTTTAGTTTAGTGGGGGTTTCTTTCCCTTTACTAAATACTGTATTTTGGCTATTTTATTTCTCTTGTTTTGAAAGACAGTGAAGTTTGTTTCTTTTTACAATAAATTCTTGATTTTTCTGTTATTTTAGTTTAACTTTCTTTCATTTTATTCTTTATATATAACTAGCCTGTATTTTTCTATCCTTTCTTCAGTGCAGCAGGTTGCTATTATAGGATGCCTTAACTTCACTCATGGACGCAGCAAAAATGTTCTTTTTCATAACTTCTCAATGTAAAGCACAGTATGAGGTACGGCAGGACAAAAGTTCCTGTCTAGAGTATTTTCCTTTTCCATAGACAATTTGGATTCAGAATCTGCTTCTCCAATTGGACTTTGAAGTTTCTTGATATGTGAAACTTGCTCAACAGAACAGCAGCACCATGTCTCACTTCATTACTATGGGCTACAATTTCTTCATCTCCTTAGATATGAAAAATATTTTTATTGCTGTTTTATCTGCTTCTGTATATTTTTCTATAGTTTCAAGATGAAATCTGTAGAGATTTTTTTCTTTTTCTTCATCAATAGAAGTCTATTATTATTGTATATTTAAAACTGTTAATTTTATATGGTTATCAGAAATGATAAATGGGGAAAAATTTCCAGTAATTTTTAAAATTTTTTCCATCTCTTCAAGGTAAACTAAATAACCAGGATACTTACAATAATTTCACTAATAATAATCCTGGGAACCCACGACTCTTGCCTCTTCCAAGTTTGACTGTGGTGGTACCTCTTGCACAAATCAAACAGCCAATGACCTTAGGGACCATCACCAAACGCACAGGGTAAGTGTATCTGCATGATATTTCTTATTAACATTGTTTGTGGTTGTTTGACAAAATACTCATAGAACTAATTCATGTGGTTAGTGATGCTTTTCTGATTTATGCTTTGTGTTTCCAGTGTACATATAATTCAGTGGCACAAAACTTCGGTCAAAAGTAAGAATAACCATGACAAGTATTAAAAATACATAAAACAGATCTGTCTAAGAATTCAGAAGCATAAATGTTTGTTTGTTTCTTTGTTTGGACACATGGATCATTTTCTTGCAACCACTCCATGGACATATTCTACATTGACATGAGTAGACATTCTGTATAAGGAACAGGTATAAAATATGTCTTGGTTAGGGTGTCCAGATGTCCCGATTTTATAGGGACAGTCCCGATTTTTGGGTCTTTTTCTAATATAGGCTCCTATTACCCTCCCCTCCCCCGTCCCGATTTTTCACATTTGCTGTCTGGTCACCCTAGTCTTGGTCTATATTGAATCATATACTGTGAGCTCTTGAATAGTTTCCACCTTAAATAAAACTTGTTTTAATTTTTTTTTTTAATTTCTAAATTCTTCAACCATAGTGGTAGTTGTCTGTCACATATGGAAAGGCAGCAAACCAGGGTGATTATAGATACATATATAGAAAAATCCTATACACATAGATCTGTGTTTCTAATGTTTTCTGGATAGCATAATTCTGTCTATGCGTACCCCATTGATTCAGGCTTTAAGTAATTTTTTTTATAAAACACATCTCATCGGAACCCTGAGAATCCTCCTCATTTTCACCAGCTTTTACACATCCCATGCACTTAGCACTAAGGTAAGGAGAACTAGACAGATTTCCTTCTGATTGCATTAGTCAGGCACAGGGGTCACTCATGGGTGCTTACAAAGGAACTGTCTTTTTTCCCCTGTGTTCATACAGCACCTAGCACAGTGGAAAACTGGTCCACCACCAGGGCTCCTTGGCACTGTGGTAATTCAAACAATAATGATATGAAGACCCCCTGTTCAGTGGACTACCTCCACAGCACTCCTCACTCCAGTCTCTTAACTTAGTACAGGCTAAGACTCGGGTTTGAAGCACACATATGTCTGCTGCCACATGTTAAAATTCTCCTCTCCATAGCTCTTAAAGGGCCTGTGGAATTTTTCAAAGATGTGAATGTTTGCTCCCGTGTCCTTGATCAAAATTTCCTTTTCCACTTACTGTTCTGCAGGATGCTATTCACTTGTTGATTTTCTCCATCCATCCAAGAGTCAGCTACATTTTAGTAGTTCCGTATGTACAGTATATTATAAAGCACTTTAGGATCCTCTGGTATGAAAAGCACTACTAAATAAGTGTGCGTTGTTGTTGTTATTTATTATTAAATAGGACATTTAATAAGTCCTATTTAACCAACCATATAATGCACACTTAGCAAAGAGGCACAAAGTAAGTTCAGGTTTCATAGATTTTAAAATTTTGGGGTATTTGCTCCTAAAATGGACAATATCAGCTGACCGTTGATATTTTGTGAACTTAAAATAGCCATTTGTCTCTGGAAAAGTCTGAAAACTTCCAGTTTCTGCTGTTCATGAATAAACTCTCTCAATGATAGATTTTTTTTTTCCCCCTCCTTCCTGGAGAAGCTCAAATCCCTGAAGGTTCGACAGTTAGAGTTTTGTTTTAAAAGTTTGACTCTGTCATTCCCTTATTGACTCAGGCTTTTATATGTATGAGAAACATGCTTATGTGGATACACTAGCACAACTCTCTTCCTAGTCATGGAGTTTGGGGGCTGGCAAGTAAGTACCAGCTTACCCCCCTTACTTAGTTCCCTGCTCAAAGCCACATTCCCTAGATTTCACATGGGGACAGGTGAATTTCACCTTAGTGCCCTTCAATGGGAGTTTTACTTGAGTAAGTACAGAGTAAGGATTTCAGGATTGTGACCTTTATTCTGGTTAATTACTCATTCTCTGGTATGATGTCTGGGATATTTTATAAAATATATTTATTATTATACTTTACATTAGCTCTACAGGTATGCCTGGCAAGGTCCTAAAGGTCATATAATCTAACCATCCAGTTGTGTTCCCATTGATGTGAATGGGAGTTTTGTCTGGCCTTAGTGCCGAGCAAAAGCTGAACACCTGTGATACTCCTTGACTTCGGTGGGAATTGTAAGTGCTCAGCACCTCTGATGATTTGCCCCTGAACTGTGCAGAGAATTGTAGACAGAACGTGTGGAACAACAGAGAAGCAGGAACAAGGAAAAACTGGAGTTTATTTCTTCCATGCGTACATTGCAGGTGTTTTTTGTGCAATATTATCACAGATGAGGGAGGAAAATGGAGCATGGAGATGAATGCTGGAAAGAAAGTGAGCAAGGAAGAGGAGAGGGAGGGAGGGAGACTAATGACCAGGAGGAGGGAAGGCATAGCGTGTGCATCAAAAGAGGAACAAGTCACGAGTGGGAGAAGGAGACAGAGAGGAGTTGAGCAAAAGGACTGGGAGGAGCACAACAGTGGGAGGAGGAGGATCTGAGAATGTAGGTTTTGGCACAGATGCATAGACTCTTAAAGATGAGTATAGGGAGCTTGCACCACAGTGACTGGCCCCTTAGGAACTGAGAGCAAGAGAGATGATTGAAGGGGACAAGAAGCCAGTGGAGACATGAGGAGGGGAATAACATGATTGGAGTGACAGAAGGGGAAGACAGTAAAAGTCAGCTTTGTGGTGGTGTTAGGCCCCACTTATTTGCTTTGCAGCAGTAATTTTTGCTGCATTTTCTGAGGCCATGTACAAGGAAAAAAAATGTGATGGTGATGCCATTGAAATTTTGTACAAGTAATGCAGAAATAACTAAAATCTTTCATTTTATTTCTACGGATTATTTCGTACCTATCTTAAGTGTGTAGTTCATGCTCAGATTTTTCCACATGTAAATTTCATATTCACAAACGTTGCCCTATCCTATTATTTTGTGTATTTTTTTTTAATGAATTGAGCATAAAATATTCAATGAGGCTTATGTAGGGGGAAAATGGTCATGGAAAAGACCCCAGCTATGTAAGTACAATTTTCATGAATGGGCTGATAATGTTCAGCAAATCCTGTGTAAATGTGTAATACTAAGCTTATGGCTGCCTTCTTTTGTTCTGTGTCCAAAATATTTGATGAAAGTATACAAAATTAACATGAAAAGCTGTATTTACAAAGCAGAGATTTAAGAGGAATGCCTAGGATCCAAGAAGCCTGGCATGCCTAAAATGGCCAAATTGAGACAGCAGCCTTAACTTAAACCTCCAGGGGGCAAAGCGTGTGTTTGACATATTTAACATCTGCCCTCATATTTCTAGAAACACATAGCAATGTAAGTCTGTACGGTGTAATATTTACATAGGACAAGGACCATCTGCCTAGCTCTAAGAAGTGTAGGAGGCATGTATTACTACAAATGGCAAAAGACAGATGTATTTACACCTACGTGGTCAGCACCTTTAAGCAGTGCTTCAAGGAAACAAGGCACTCTTTGGAAGCAGCTGCTTAACCTTGTGATTGTGCAGTGATCAGAGAAGGAGGAAGTGCTTGAAATCAGTTGGATTTTACAACTACTATACAGGGGTCATCAAAATTGATTCTTTCTGTTGCTTTTAAAAATCAGATTTAAAATCTATTATGGTACAATTCAGAAATACAGAAAGAAAAAGCAAGATTAAAACAATAACAGATACTTCCTAGTTTTAGATTTGTCTGCTTTACTATTAGCATCTGAAAAGCCCCTCTTTCATTAGAACACTTAAGCATCATTTGTAACTGGATTCATCAAGCAAATAGTTGTTGTTTTTGTTCTAGTTTTTCGCAGGGCAACAAAATGTTTTTTCATACAAAAAGATTAATCAGTGCCTTTCATATTATTGATCTCAAATCAACCTGTTCTTTTCTTGGCAACCAGGGAGGAGTAAACTTTCAGAATGAGTCCATAGTTAGCCCCATGGGAATGAAATACAAGAATCAGGAGTTGCGTCATTACCAGGGTGACCAGATGTCCCGATTTTATAGGGACAGTCCCAATTTTTGGGTCTTTTCCTTATATAGGCTCCTATTACCCCCCACCCCCTGTCCCAATTTTTCACATTTGCTGTCTGGTCACCCTAGTCGTTACAGTGTTTATCACTGGAGCTTTTTTTGTCAAGTAAGCATGCAAAACTCAGAACATTTTCTGACCACTCGTTAAGCTCCTTTGTTTTGAATGCAGGTTACACCCCTGTTGTTAAATACCTGAGGGTGAATTTACCAAGAAAAATGGCATCCCTTGTTTCCCATGACTGTTCTTTCTTTGGTCTCCTTCCTTTGCTTCTTCCCTCAACTTTTTCATTCCCCCACCACTTTCTTTTAAACTGCCTATTCTCCCGTCTCCATTTGGCACTTCACTCTTACCCCATTTTTTTATAAGGCTCTTGACTCGCTTTCCTGCAGTTTGTCATATCAACACTTTAACACGACAAAAGATTCCCCAAAGGGACTCTCTCCACTTTCAAGGAAGAAGGATGATCTTGTAGTTAAAGCATGGGTGTGGGGGCTGGGAGATGTAGGCTCCATCACAGATCTCCACTGTGTCTTTTGGTAAGTCACTGAACCTCTGTGTGTCAGTTTCCCCATTAATACTGACTTCCCTTGGAAAAGTGTGGTGTGGCCTAATTCATTAATTTTTTTGCAAAGAGCTTATAAATCCTAAAAGGGAGTTTTCTATATAGGGACAAATGATTTATTTCCTGAGAGAAGCAATAGAAAACCAGACAATCTGTCTGTCTGTCTTGGGACCATTAAAAAAAAGACAGCACTTGAATGAATTAATTGGAGGAAAGCTTTGTGTTTGCAGTTGGCCTATTATAAGTACATCCTGTTTCAGTGGAGTGAATTGTATTTAGTTCCAGTTCATATGAATGTGGTAAAATAGATGAACTGTAATAGAGAGGAAGAAATAAATGATAAAGTAATTGCTACAAAGGAAAACTCTTGTAAATGTTTGCTCCTTTGGCAGCAGCATTTATTTTAAATTTCTCAAGGGATGGTCATTTATGTTGGTATCATACTTCAGTCACAAATATAACATAGCTATACTGAAACCCCCATATGTCAATTTCTCTAGTAGTCTCTTGCCAAAACAAAGCCGCTCAGTGCTCCTTACAAGAACAGGAACAAATCTGATTTTTCCTCTCTGAAAGGTTTGAGTTCATATATGTGAAACTTTATCCATTTCCCCTCCTCCCACTTCTTTTTATTATATAAAATAAGGAGAGGGAAACGTAGATAGTCTCTGATGTTGAAATGGGCTAAGATTTTATCATTTTAATGTTTCCCATCTCCTGTACTGTTTGTTCAGAAAATCATTGATATCTGTTTGATGTGATTTTGACTCAGAAGAGCTTAATTTATCCCAGGTCCGATTTAGTGATGCAAACAAAAATAAGAAGAGCAATATCATGATCCAATTACGTAGGCAACAACAACTGAAAAAAATCAAGTATGCTTTAAAACTAAATCCAAGCAAAAGCTTACAAAGACAGTGATCAGTGTGCCTGTACATTTATTGAAAACTTTCTATTTTGGTCACATTTTTCAAACATGGTTATGTATCATCTGAAGAATTAGTATACTAAACTTTGGTAATAAAGAAGCAGCTCTAACTCTTCGTAATTTGTATGAAGTACTGTGATTTATCCCTCATTTTGCCCAAATGTCACAATTTCTTTATGAAATATCAGGGAAACCTGATAGTAATGGGGGGGGGGGGGTTAGGGTAAGTAGATATTGTTGAATTTATTAAGATCTTGAATAATTACATATTTTTAAAAAACATGCTAAAGCAGCAAAATCAAATAAGTTTTGGATTTCTTAAAACTCATGATCAGATTGAAAACTAGGTGAAAAAATAAAAAATACTGTTTGACTCATAATCACCATCATTTAATGTGTTTTCCATTGGGAGACAATTCCCAATATACTGTCTTATGTGCACTTGGCATTCGAGCCACTGCAACATAGAACTTCAGTGGCTTTTTTTTTTTTTCTGCCTTGACATTGCTGTGTTATTGTCACCCAGCATAGCCATCTGGTGCTGTCAATTCAAGGATGGGTTATCTTGTAATTTGTACATTGTCTTTTTTTATTAACAAACCAACCATGCTGTGTGAAGCAAATTGTAGAACATGTTCCGTTGCTTGTGTAAAAGATCACAGAAATGAGTTGTAAATTAAGGAAAGCAGGGAGCCGCAGAACAAAAAGGGGTTACTGCTGTGCTATCTGACATGTGTGCAGACTTTGTATTGAGAATGTAAGCAATTTTTTAAAATGTTACGGCAGTTTTTCTGTGCTACAAGAAATCTAATCTGAAAAGGTGCGGTTTGAGTTAAATCTGTGTTGGTCACTTAGTTTATTCTTGAAAAAGGCAGTGGTAATTTTCATGATTTAAAAAGATCTCCTGGTAACTTGTTCAGTTTAATAATAATTTATAGAATTTTCAAACAAATACTTAATTCTTTCAGTGTCCTTGTGATCTTAGATAAGTATTATTTTCCCTGTTTTTACCAATGGAGAAACTGAGGCAGAGAGGCAAACTGATTTGCTTTAGGTAGGACTCAGCCAGGATTACAACTCAGAAATTCCTAGCTCCTAGTCTCATGATTAGACCACTAACTAATGGCTCTACAGATTTAGGCCAGGCAGATCCTTGGCTCTTGAGTATGTTGGTAATAGGTTGTGAAGAATAATGGAGAGTTCTGTTTTTTGTCAAAGGTTTCTTAAGTGCAGCACCACTTCGTTAATCTGTTGATGAATCCTTGGAGTGCCTTTTGGGACAATAACTTGCTGTCTATGTTAGAAGTCAGTTCATCCAATTAAAGTCAGTTCTAGCCAGCTCTAGGCACCAGGAAAGCAAACACATGCGTGGGGCAGCACAATTCCAGGGGCGGCATTCCGGCCATCCTTATTTTCGCTTGGGCAGTTGCACTCTTGGAGCTTGGCGTGGCAAATTTTTTGCTTGGGGTGGCAAGAACCCAGAGCCAGCCCTGGTTCTAGCACTATTCTAGAAAGGCTAGGCATTTCCTGTGGGGCTGATGGTTCCACCCTAGTGGACCTTGACGCAGAACTGGCACCCGAGTAGGCAAGTGGATGAAAACAGTTTAATTAAAGGAGACGTTACTATATGTGATAAAGCTGCAGAGCTTGTAATACCTTTAATTTGGTCGTTGACCTACAAAACTAAAACTTGTATTAATACGAAAACATTATAATGTATGGGTTACTTCATTGCCCTGGCAATTTTCTTGTCCTTGTTTGGATAAGTACATCTTCAGATCCCTAAGCATGCAGGTGTAACATTTTTGTTTTCTTTAACTTTACATAACTACTTTCTTTAAAAGACATCTGTGTTCAGTGGTATTGCTCTCATGTCAAATTGGTATAAATTGAAGGTGAAAATGTATAGCTCCATGCCTAAAATTCCCCCTTGTGATAGCCTTTTGTTTTATTTGGGTGGCTGAAAATATTTCACTTCAGTTTCATTTAGCAATTATTTGTCCTTAACTCAAGGTATAGAAAAAGTAAGGACACATCTGCATTTAAAAAAATTGACTACAGCAATTATATGGGTAGTGCTAAATGCCCCAAAGAAGGATTATAGAAGCCCTGAGCACATAACTAGCTTTAAATTGATCATCCCCTTTTTTTCAGACTGTATACAAATGTCAGTATGATTATGGCTTATGCCAGGGTGATTTAAAACAAACAAACTGATTAAAAAATTGATGTGGTGGGGGGGTTGGTTTTAAAAACTATTCTGTACATTATAGAAAATAGTTTTGAAAACTGATTTTGTGCTGTAGAAAGAATTTTAATAAGTGGCCAAACATATTAAGTTGTGCATCGGTATTAGATTTTATATCGGATGTTGCATTTAAAATTAGTGATTCTTTTCTTTGCTGCATTCCAGACTAGCTTGCAAGGAAAAAAGACTAGCATGTCATGCCACTGTTATCCATTTTAATTTCCAAGATTGTGTTTTTAAAATGGGGAAGAGGGAAGAGGGAGAACTTCCCTAAAAGATGGTGGTTCTACCTGAAGTTTGTTTATTGTAGGACTGATCTCTTCCTGGCAATTATTTTTTTCGACTCTCGTTGTCAAATTTTAAACATTTAATGACAAACACCCACACATCTGCTGCCGTTGATGCTAATTTACTTTGTTCGTCTTTATTATTAATAAATTATTAATTATTAATAATGACTTGAATATTGTTTTAAGGCCTGCAACTCTGTGTTTCCTCTGTAGTGCCTCTTACAAGGCGTTGCCAGAGCATTTCAAAAAGGAAAACTATACTGTCGAACTTTTCAAAATCTGTCCATATTAAAAGTGATAGCAGCATGTGGATGCTGTATTTACAGCAGTTACTGCATGAAGAGCCTGATCCTGTAAACACTTGATTCCGTGGGTAGTCACATTGATGTCAGTGGGGCTACTGACATGAGTAAGTGTTTGGATGATGTGGTCCTCATCAGCATGTTTGTTACATTAGAGTTCAGCATACCTTCAGGGGCCTTGCAAACAGTTATGAAAATTATTTTATTTACCTTTACCTTAAATCTTAATAGCATGATATACACTGTACTTGTTGCTAATGAGTTTTCATCTAATTTTTGTGCATTTTTCCCCTTTACATGAAGACCTTACCTGTTTGGAGCAGGATGTTTTTCCATAAAAGCTCCTTGGTGAGTTCTGAGTTCAATCCCAGCATGCCTATAATTCATTTGGTGTACTCACTGAAAATAACTTTACATTCAAATTGTTTTTTTAATGCATGGGCTGATCCATAGGTGGAAGCACTGTATACTTAATCAGCTGCTTTTAAACGATGGATAAATATTCGCCATCAAGTGTTCAAGAAACAAATATGTGCACTGTTTCTCTCATGATATTTAATATTTTAAAAATAGATATTTTAATTAATATTTGAAGTAGCCAAGATGTTAGAAAAGATTAAAAATAACTTGGTTAGGCAAAGGTGAAAACAATATCTGTTCTAAAAACATAATGCCTCTCTTTCTCTCTCTAACACACACTCACACACACACACACACACACAATGTCGTGTCTAAACACTTTCCTTGCTTATGGACAGAAGACACCAGCTACTACAGGTTTCTCTGTAGTAAGTCAAATTAGGTAGTAATAAAATATTATACCAAGCGAAATGAAATAACCATGTAATAATGACTAACTATGTCCCACTCAGGAAACCACTTTAAATTATGAAACATTTTAAAGAACACTAAATAAACAGACATTCAGAAGTTCTTCTCACTATGTCAAAAGACATGTTGTTTCTTAATAGTCGGCACATCTTTGTAATAAAAACAATACATTGTTTTAAACATTTAACATTGCAGATTATTGCCACAACCAGCTCCAAAAATACTGTACGGGCATGGAAGCATTAAAAATAATCATAAGAAGTTATTCTGTGCAAGAGACTGGTGCAGCCTGACTCGCAGTATTGTGTACACTCCTAGTTACCTTATTATAAAAAGAGTATGATCAGGTGGGTGCAGATTTAGATAAGTAGAATGAGAGGGGGCTGTGAGGATTTTAGGCAGAAGATTTCAAGAGCTATTGGGGAGTGCGTACTGTAAGTGTGTAGTGATTTATATATGCAGCTCTCATTACCACGAATAGGAATTGTTCACATACAGCCCTGTTACATCCAGATCAGAATATTATGCCTCAATCTATATTCTGTGACAAATTGGGCATTAAGAGCCTCATGGTCTACAGCATTCTTAAGAGAATAGAAAGGATAGGTACTGAAAGGGATATTTGAACAAGCTCAAATACAAGAACAGTGGGGCACCAGTTTCTATTAAGTAAAGGCTAAGAACAAAAGAAAATAACATGGAATTTCCTTATAGTGGGGATAGTTACTATGTGAGGGTTATACTAGTGTCTGTACTGTAGCATCAAAATAGTTTTAAAAATATAAATGAATTATGAAAGCATTTGTGCTGCAGATATTACAAGAAATAATAACTCAAAGTAATGAAGAGTTCCAGATAGGCCCTTTTGGGGTAAGGTAACCTGTGTTTTTGCATACATACTGAAATTGTCTTCTAAGATTCATTTGTAAATGTAGTTTTCCATGTAGTTGAGCATTCCATCTGATACTTTTTCCCTAATAACTATACAGGCATCAGACAAAAAGTTTTGAATGTGGATTATCCAATAAATGGATGCATCAGTAGCCTAGATTCATAAAGCAGGCTCCCCTAGCTTTAACAAAGACAGTCATGGACACTTGTCAACGAGAAATGATTTTAGAGTGAAACAAGATTAAAAGACCTAGATTAAAGAGAGGAATACATGAAATATAATAGACTTAAAATCATTGCTTGTCTTTTACAAGACTCTTTTGTGGTCTGTTTGATGCCAGTGTTGGCGCACAAGAAAATAGTCTTTACTTGCCTACACAGACATTGGGACAAAAATATACACTTGGGGGCAGGGAATGACAAAGATGTAGGGCATGTTGTTTCCATTAAAATCTTAATGAGACTTCAAATTATGTCGGCAAAATGAGCAAAGATTTGACAGTTTATTGTCTGTTGAATTTAAGGGCCTGTAAATGTTTTGTGGGTAGTTTTTCTTTGCTCCATGGAATGGAAACTGGCATCATGTCTTTATTTACTTGATTTTAGGCAAAACACTATAAACTAATTTATGTACAACATTTATAATTTAAAATCATCATGGTTATTCTTGAGAGAGAGAGAGACAATTTTTGAGTATTCTTGCAAACGTAACTGTAAATTTCATGCAGTATTTTCCTGCCGGTACTTTGAAAGACATTATTTACCAGTTTGTTTACTAATTTATTGTTGTTATATCTTTTTCCTTCAAAATTAAAATACATTAACATTTTAGAGGTTTCAGTTGTTCACCAGTTTGTAGGTTACAGATAATAATTGTCAGTTGCTGTCTTTGTTAATGCAACAAACATGAAAACTTATTCTTTGGTAACAATTCTAAACAGGTAGAATGAGACTAATTAACCCAAATACAGTGTAAATTGTAGATCAGTTCTATTATATCATATGTATGTAAATTATCTCTTTTACCTAATTAGTAGATTTTAATCTCCTAGATTGACGCTAAAAATATACAATAATGCAATATAAATGTCTTAACTTCTTTTGCTTTTTAAAATGAATTTTAAAAGAATTTCATTTATGAAACCACAATTTTAAGACTCATATTTAAAAGGGTAAAATTTATTTTTCAGACAGATGTAGCTTTTTGAGAAACCCACTATGCCTGTTTTTGGTACTGTATAATTGTCTGCTTAGATAAAAAATATTTTATTACTTATAATCCACCTTAAATCTTACTCAGCGAAACAAAATAGAAAATCAGAATGTTTAAATCACTGCTATGATCCTTTTATAAACACTTTTACTGTGATGCAACAAAAAAGACATTTGTAGAAGTTAAGTGTAAGGATTTGTTACAACAATCAGCAATTATCTTTAATTTCTAAAATAATCATTTTTCATGTTATACTGTTGGTATGAAGAAAGCCTACATTTTATTTCTCAAAGTCTCTTCTTTGCAAGATCTGGGAAATGGGGCCTTTCTCTTGTTTATCAACTGCTTGCTCTTTTAAGTCCTTTTCTAGTAGCAATTGCTCTTCTTATTTTTCCCAAACTTTACCTGCGTTTCAGTAAGATATAGGTTGTCAGTCAGGAACACCCAGATTCAGGAAAGCGTTACTATTTGAAGTCAGCACCTTGTCTGGCTATTCCAAAAGAAGGACTGGAGACATTTGACATGGGTTTAATCAGGCCGCAACTTTATTATTAGATGTCTGGGACTACCCAACAGATAAAAATGTGCAGTGCAGGTACCCCCATGTTTATTCCATAATTACCTGGGGGACTTTTACCAGCTCCCCCTCTTTTTTCCTCCAGGTCTCTCCATCTTAAAGGTGCAGGGCGGTCACTAATGTGTGTTTAACTTTAAATTGAAGTCAATGGGACTTAAGTACTGTCCTGAATAGAGCGAGATTTAAGTGTATGCTTAACTGCTCCCCTGAATCAGGACCTAAATGTAAGGGGAAATTTAAATATTTATTGTGCAGCTTTGATACTACTCAAAAAGTAGGGTGCTTGATTCTTTTTAACATTTTAACTGGTGAACTCGTGAACATTTTTAATTTTAATCTTCTACTAAGTCTAATAAGAAATTATTTAAGGCGCTATGTCCTAGTGGTTAACTAGGGGACAGGAATTCCTGTGTTCTGTACCCAGCTAGGTCACTGTTTCAGAAAAAAATTGCTGGCATTCCTTTGCTTCTCTGTAGGACGAATTTGGCTTTTAATAGATTTGCTGCGGTTTTCAATTGGCGTAAGAGTAGGCCCAGTGCTTGTAGAGCACTCAAAGATGTGGTATATATAGGGCCCTGTCTTGCACTACTAATTCAGACAAAACTTGCATTAGAGTTGAAGCAGGGTGAAGCCCAGAGTGCTAAATGTTTTATTATTGTTGTGCTCAATTGTGCTCCTGAGATCCACATGCAGAGGGGATCCTATTCACATACATCTCCCTCCCATGCATAAAGGCAGTGTCTTCCCCCAGACCCTGAGGCCAGAACTAAGAAGGGATTTGTGTGGTAAGAGGTGCAGGTGGAGGACATGCATTGTCTCACTCACGCCCACTTCCATACCCCTACTCTTGCTTGCTGCAGAGCTCAAGCTGAAAATAAAAAGTATCCAGAGTCAGAACTCCATTTCCATAGGGTGTTATGCCATGCTGCTGCTGGCTGCCAAAGCGGCTCCATTTGAGCCAGAGCATGGTGAAGTGGTGTGGGGGGCCCAGGACCAGTGTAGATGAAGGTAGGTGGCCCTGGTCTCTTGTAGATCCCTGGGATCTGTAGGGTTTGTGAGTTGGGCCTACCGCCTGTTCATTTGGAGGGGCAGGTGAGAATACTCCCCAGCACCACTAATGAAATAATTAGGAAGAAGTCTCCATCAGAGAGAACCTCTAAGAGATGTCCTCCACTTATTTGTCCTTTCCTGCAGATTGTCCCACAGGAGGGGGTTATGGGTCCCATTGTTGTTTGTTGTGTCTTTTCGCCTTGCTGGTCCATGTACAGTAGTTCAAAATGACCCAGACCTAGAAAAATAGGATCTTTGATCTTTTTAGTATCTGTTAAATATAGTGCTATCATCTGTCAAGGTGACACATTGAAAATAAGGACAATGTATACTTTATACCCATTAGTTTCCCATCTTGTTTTATAAACGGATTGATGCTTTTTTTAACTTTATCTTGTTGCATCATATCCCTTGTAATAAAAATTATGGTTTAATGTGTTGAAAGTTATTACACTTCAAATATTCATTTAAATTTATTTTTTTTTAAGTGAGGCCAATTGGCTTATAATTTCAGTACTGAAAGAAATTTATGAGGTGTCGACAGGTTAAGGGGGAAGTAAAGAGCAGGAGTTCACAGTAGAAACAAGTTAGTCACCACCTATCGTCACCATTCTTGTTTTGTTATCATTTATGAAGCTTGAAAAGTTGATCATGTACACATAATAATTAGGATTTATAGTTTCCAAGAAGATGTTAAAAAATTCACAATTACATGAATATATATTTCTTTAACAGTTTTACCACATATATCAGTTTGGAAAACCACAGGACTCTAGAAGTCCTTTAAGGGAAAGTAGTTTGGGAATGTAGTAAAGATAACTCTCTGGTAAATTAAGACTGGGGTAACATTAAAGATTCCAGTGTTATAAAACTTTCCAGTATGGATTTGTTGACATCATTATAATTTTTTCAGAGATATGTCTAAACCAAATATGATACAGGTTTTTTTTTAACTGTACTAAGTTTAACCACATGAGAACCATGTTTTACAAGGTCTCCACTTTCTGTCTACAAAACATCATTCTTGAACAGAAAATGTTTTGCCACTGAAAAGCAGCACTTAAATGCATGCCTTGAAAGATGTATGTTGTAAAGATATGGTGTAAATATAATGTAGTTTGTATCATTTCCTTTAAATGTGCTTATATTTGTTTTTGGACAAGCATAATTCTTTGGCAGTTGGGGTGGAAAAAGCCCCTGTAGAGGTTTTCATTTTTTATGATTAGAAGACCAGTTACTGTAAATTCATAAAACTCTGTTGAAGCCAATTAAGTTATTCCAAGAGCTACACCAATGTAACTGAGAGCAAAATTTGACCCAGAGTATATTTTCCTCTTTTCCTGTCTTTTCATGTATATTTTCCCCCAAAAAATGTTTTTGTTGTTCTCAGATTTTACTATGAAAATATTCACAATTATCTGCAAAACTGATGACAGGAAGAAATTAATACATCTCAATCGTACTCGCACTCAATTTTTGCTTCATATGCAACCAGTCATATGCAAGTTACTGTCATACCAGACTCTCCTGTTTCTATATGAAATACAATCACTTATTGATTGAGGTGTATTTCAATAAATAGCAATATTCATATATGCATACATTTAAGCTTCCACTTCCATTTCTGCAGGGGACACTAATCGTGTTAATAATCTATTGATACCTTTTCATTGGAAGTTAAGGAACTAAAAAGTAGTGATTGATACATTGTTTGTTATAGAAATGGTAGAAAATCTTGCTTTTATAAGCTATTTTTTTAAAAAAGTATAATAAAATCTAGCAAACATTTTAATATTTCAATGCTAGTTCTAATATTTTAATGTAGATTGTAATAGTTCCTTTGGAAACAAGGCAGTTTAACGATCTATAGCTGGGAACTTTTTAGAACACAGACTTTTGACCCAGTAGTCTGTAATTAGAGTTGTAATAGTCTGATATGTCAAGTGCTAAATGGTAGATCAATATTAGGGTTATTGATACAATACATTGTAATTGCTCTTTTGGGGCATTCTGGTCTCTCACATATGCAAGAGAGCTAGGGGCCTGATCAGAAGCCCACAGAAGTTCCTTGGAGTCTTTCCAATGACTTTTGTGGCTTTGGCACAGGCCCTAAGTCAGTGCAATGAAGAGTCTTTTGAGAAGTTTTTCAAAACAAAACTTTCTCCTATGTGACCACAGACTCGTGTGTGTGACCTGCAGCAAGCAGCTTAACGTCTCTGTGCCTCAGTTGACCCACCTGTAAAACCGGCATAATACAATCTCCCAGGGGTGCTGGGAGGCTATATTACTGTTGTCTATAAAGTCCTTTGAAATCTTTGCCTGAAAATGCAATAAAATTGCAAACTATTAATCTTTTCTCTCAATCTTAAAAATTACAAAGCCGATTTCCCGCAATATGTTCTACAAAAATATTCACTCCTTGGATGAGTTCTTGTTGAAGGCACTTCTTCCCTCCCCACATCCGCCCTTCCCTCCCCTGCTGAATTTTAAATGCTTGGAAATAATGGCATGACACGCTCCAGGGACACTACTTCATTTCCCATCACACTGCAGCTTCATTCCAGCTTCACTGTGCACCCAGGAAGGGCTGGAAGGGCTTGATCCTTTTCTATTGATGTCAGTGAGCATTTTGCTATTGACTTAAAGGGGAGCAGGATCAAGTTTTAAACAAGACTACTGGAGATATAGGAGGATGAGAATGCCTTTGGGAGGGCAGAGCCTATTCATGAAGGGGCAGAGAAGGCTGTTTGAAGCCCAGCTCAAGGAATCCTTCTTGTTATATTTGCTTTTGCTTATCGTAACTTGATTTCTTAATTATGTTGATTAAAAATTTGCTTCTGTTGAAATAAATCCTTACTGCTGGTTCATTTCTGCTGAGCCACATCACCAACTGATAAGTGGTTAATAATAATAAAAAAAATTCTGACTAATATGAACGACGCAAGTACCTTTATAATTATACACCAGATTAGGGTTGTTTTATTATCCATTGTTTTTCTGTTTGGTTTTCTGCCACTTGAGCCCATGATAATGCAATAAAAATAGGGTCTTGCTTATACCTATGGGCTTGAAGATCACATCATGCAAAAATTAAGTGGAATGAGAACAGGGAATATGATAAATTCAAAGCTCATGGGAAGGATGGTGTTTTGTGGCTCAACAAAGCCAGCAAAGGGGGGAAGGTGGCAGTCCAAAGGAGTCTGAGAGAAACAGAAGAAGAGAGAGGGATGGAACAGACAGATGAGGGAGAAGGGAGGCTGAGACTGTGGTAAAGGGAAAATTGCATCTCAGGCAGCCCTTTTATTTTGTGGTTAAATTAACTGAGGAAATGAACATTGCTCTGAAAATGATTCTGAATGCATGTAAAACCGAACATAATCCTCCAACGTTGGGGTCTTAATTAATCTCCAGATTCCTGGTTTAGATTGGCCTTTGATCAATTTCACCCAGGCAAAATGATAAAAGCACGTGTTTTTTAAAGGACGCAAGAAGGAAACAGGTTGAATGGTATCCTCGCTGAACCTAATTACATACCATTGGATCTGCTACATGCACTCTATAGTGTCCTAGAGGACAGCATTTCTTAATTTCATTCTATGCCATAGTGTTTTTTACATAGCATTATTATTGTACATGTTGTCTCCATTGTCTTGTATCTGCTGCATGTTCCTTCCTCTCGCCTCCTTGCCCCCATCCCATTACTCCCACAGCAGAATTGAAACCAAACATAGATAACTCTGCACTGCAGAACATGTTAGGATTGTTTGTAAGTTTCTCCTCTTTAAAAATGCAAGAAAATGGCAACCAACTAAAGTGATTGACCCAGAATCTAAACTTTCTTTCCCCAGAGACTCAATAATAAGATGTGTGAAAATGTTTGCATTCAATCTGGAAGTTGTTCCTGATGATTGCAGATCTGCAATTCTGAGTCTTTTAAACAACTTAAACAATTCTGCATTATTAGACAATCCTGTTCTTAAAGCTCAGCAGTTAAGGAACACTTGGGGCATGATTTTCAGAAACTGTGAGCACTCACAATTCCAGTTGAAACTAGTGGCAGCTGGAAGCGCTCAGTAATTCTGAAATTCAGGGCCTTGGGACTTGGAATGAAAGTTGAGTGAGACCTCTTGGATCACTAGTAAATGTAACTTTGAGAATTACCTTGTGTTAATTTTACTTTGTTTTTATTTTAAGCAAAACCAAACCAGCTCCACAGATTTCACCTAGTAAATCTGTGGGAGGAGAGTTTTGTGTTGCTGCAGTCTTCGGCTCGTCAAGATCCTGGTTTGCAAACAATCCGGGTCTAAAAAGAGAAAAAGGTTTGTTCGTTAGAAAATAATTAGGTTTTCTCTTTTGTATTTATCTTGGTTTTGGTTTATCTCATTTTAAAATAACTCCTGACCAAATACTGGGTATCTGTTCTTTTTACTTGTTAATTATCTTTGCAACTGTGTATTGTGTCTGTCAAACTTCTGGAAGTCATTGGAAACTGAGGGCATCAGGAGTATTCCATTACGATACAGGACCAAGAAAATAAAAATTGCAAAATAAATCAATGACTTTATTATATAAAGTCAGTGACTTATTTTGCAATTTTTAATGACCACAAAGTCACTTGTGATCCTGTGCTGTTCAGAGATGCGTCTGGTGTGCTACTCAGGAGTGGCCCTGCAGCCATTTTGGAAGCTGTTCCATAATTCTAGGGTGAAGTACCTGTCTGAAGTAGCCACCTAAACATAGATTTTATAATATGTGACTACCCAAACACGGCCCATTCCTAGGAGACAGTCAGGGAATCTGCCCCATTTCATTGCCCTATATGGTAATTGGACCTTTGTGAATGTCAGGGAAGAAATATGCATGCTCTGTGCTTTACTTCCCCATACCTCTCCAGAATCTCCCCTCATGATTTTAATTTGACCAGGTCAACCACGAGCATTTATGAAAAGGGCAAATACATTTTTAAAATTTAGGAAAGCCACTGCTATTGTAGATATTTTCTGTTTCTGCTATTCTGTTGTAATAATAGCTGTTTTCTATGTTTTCTTGCCCCATAGATCAATCAAAACAGTTTGTGGTGGAATCACTGTATATTATAAGTTGTTATGGTACCCTGGTAGAACACGTATTGGAACCACGTCCACTCAGCACTGCTCCGAAGATCAGTGATGACACTCCTTTGGAAATGGTGACCTGTCCGAGAGCCAGCTGGACATTGGTTAGGTAGCTCATCCCTTTGCATTGTTCTTCTCTTTGTCCTTATTCAACGCGTGCTGAGCCCATTTTAGGAAGGGGGTGAATGACCTCAGCCTGTATTGACTTCAGTGGGAATTGAGGGTGCTCAACTTCATTAAGCACACCAAGCAGGATTGAATACTTGATAAGGACCAAATCCAGATCTTTCAGAAGTCAGTAGCAAAACCTTTTATGACTCCAATCAGATCAGAATTTGGTCCTATATTTTTAATAAAGCATGAAATTCTACCACTCCATCTAGACACACAGTCAATCTACACAAGTTTAGAGTTAACTGTTGAATGGTGTAGAAGTCAATGCTAATTTCCTTTTAAAATAATCAAATATAATTTAGCTTCTTTTTATTACTAAGACTAGAAACAGTTAATTATTCTAGCAGTGAAAATATAGCATTGAAGTTCTGCACTGAGATGTATGACTGGAGTGTGCAACATACAGCAAGAAGCTAGGCAAGACTTCCTGTAAGTAGTTGAACGTAGAATCTTATCAATCATAGTTGAAGAAATTAGTCCTGACTTGTGGAATAAAACAAACAGAAATTGATGAGAAAATATTGTCAGTGCTTTTGACATTTTAAAATATTTTCCCATTGATTTTTGTAGGCTCCGATATTCTTTAGTACTACTCATTCCTGGACTGGATTAATCAATATTTGATTTACCAAGCTATTTAGGAGTGGCCAGCCCTAATTAAAATTACAACACGGTCTTCTAGACTATTATTGTTGAAATGAGCAGGTTGTAATGGAATTGCAAATTCTAATTGGATCAATAGTCAATAACTTTACACAGCTCTGTTTTCACAGTTTTGTAGCTGCTTGATTTCCTTATAGAACAGTAGAAACTGTAGTATAAGGAAACACAGATGTTCCCCAGGTTCTGCTGTGTGTTAATATTAAACAGTGCTAGCATGACATAGAGTTGTTCTAACATTCATTCACCAACATGTTCTAAACTGTCTTGATCCCTTTATGCGTTCAGTATATAGTACTGTCCACAACAACGTGTCTGCACCTCACAGTCTGTGTGAGTTGGTCACACTTTTCAACTGACTGCTGTGTATTTCAGTGCTTGAACAAGCTAATTTAAATAATTATAAACATTGTACAAGCTTGTGATGACACAGACACTGATTTACATTCTCTGTATTAGCTTAAATATTAATATTCTTGTGTCCACAGAACTCCTCAGTGGAATGAACTGCAACCACCATTTAATGCAAACCATCCATTGCTTCTAGCTGCAGATGCAGTGCAGTATTATCAATATCTGCTTGCTGGCTGTAAGTAGCTTAGCACTTTTTGTACATGCAAGTTTAATGTGAAATGGTGACTTTCTAAAACAGTTTCTTAACTTACATTCTTGAGACAAAATAGCATTGTTATCAACAAGCCTTTTTTTTTTTTTAAATCCAGTGTGCAAATACTAGTAACTGGGGAATGTTTATTCTGTAAGGCCATGGATGTGGAACGAATGATGATTTAGACACTTCTCAACATGAAAAATTCAATCAAATACAATTTTAGAAGTGTAGCATCATGCTGGAATTTATGTAGTTAAAGTTGTGTCGGATGTCTCAACATTTCCATTACAAGCTCCTATTCTAATGAAAATAGCCATTTATAGCTCAACCAGAAAAATTTGCTACAGGTTAAAAATATGCCATAAAAATAGGGCTGTCAATTATTAGCAGTTAACTTAAGCGATTAATGTAAAACAAATGAACTAGATTTTTTAAAAAGTTGCGAGTAATCACAGTTTTAATCACACTGTTAAACAAGTATAGAATGCTAATTTAAATTTATTATATTTTTGGATGCTTTTCTACATTTTCAAATATACTGATTTCAATTACAACACAGAATGCTAAGTGTACAGAGCTCACTTTATATTATTATTTTTTATTACAAATATTTGCACTGTAAAAAAAATAAAAGAAATAGTACTTTTCAGTTCACCTCATGCAAGTATTGTAGTGCAGTCTCTTGTTCTACATTTGTAAGTTGCACTTTCATAATATATTTTTTTCCACATAACTGCACTCAAAAACAAAATAATGCAAAACTTTCGAGCCTACAAGTCCACTCAGTCCTACTTCTGGTTCAGCCAATCACTAATACAAACATGTTTGTTTACATTTACGGGAGATCATGCTGCCCACTTCTCATTTACATCACCTGAAAGTGAGAATAGGCGTTCACATGGCACCGTTGTAGCCGGTCTTGCAAGGTACATCTAAACATGATACGGCATCTCCTAAATGCTTTCTTGAGTTGCCCCATTGTGTCTAAATGCAGGAGAATATGTAGTGTATCTCATTGTTGATTGTGAATTGTTTTCTCTGAGTGTTCTGTTTTACCATGTGACAACCTTTATTTACTGGTTTGTTTCTTTGGTGGGTCCAGAGGAGGAATTGGGGAGTGGACCTCTGGAGTTCTGGTAGCTTAGAACTGAAGGAAGCAGTTCTGTGGAAGTAATTTGCCAAGAAGGTACAGTTTACTTCAGTATGGGATCTCTAGCAGAGTTTTCACACAACCAAATGTACTCAGAGTGATAGAGTATTAGGTAGGGTTTCATGTAGACTCGAATCCAGACAATAAGAGAGAGCTTCGTACATCCCAGAGATGAGTGCAAGCCAGAGAGAATATGCATGTGGTCTCCTAAGATCTTCAGACTCCTACAGCCTCTTTCTTTCTCTTGCTTGTATTTACTTTCCCTCATGAGTCGGGTGCTTGCTGACAACTCAGCTTGTTGACATTCTTCCCACTCCCCTGGAATTCCTGATTGCTGGGCTATTTGTAGCCCAAATCTCAAGCGGCTGCTTCCCTCTAGAATCTTGGCAGCATTTCCAGAGATGTCTGGCTACCTGCTACAAACTGTGTGAGATCCATGACCTCATCACAGGGAGCAAACATATATTGCATTGTACATTCAGTAACATTACATGCATTTTCTTTTCCTTAGTATAATACAAAATGGGAAGATTATTATGGGAAAACAGAGAGTCTCTATTTTCTCAATTGGGTAGCTGAGATTGAAATTATAAAATAATCATCTTGAAGTTATATGAAGAAGAAACTCTGCATAGGTAAAGATGCTCCTGGGGAAACTAGACCCTCTGCTTAAATGACAGTGCAAACAGTGCCAGCGTATTTAAGCAATTAAAAATGTAAAAAGTGGATATCTGGGTCAAAAGATTATAAGTCTGAAACATGACTGGTAAAAGCAACATCAGCGCCAAGTTAGGGATATTACATCTACCTGTCCTCCTGTTGCATGCTTTGTGGAACTCATAATATTGGAGAGGATTACTTTGGTTGGGAGAATATTCAGAAGGCCTAGTTAAATTTTTTGTTTTAATTCTGCATACCTTTTGTTCTGTAGTTTATACTGTATTTTCTAGATGCAATATCCTTTCATATTTAAGATGAACGTGTTTTAGCTCTGATAGTTCAAAATGTTGTTCACTCATAAGGGATGTGTTTTCTGAGGTCCAGTCTTAAAAACCCAGTTGAGAATTATGATTGTGAAATTTTCATTTGTTTCATTTGAATGTGTGAATTGAGTGACATAGACCGTGAATACAATTGGGAGATTATAATTCGGGTCAGAAAACAGTGATGTAAGTGGAAATAGTAAGGAAATTGTCCATCCTGGGAAGGAGAGTGGGAGAGGAGATGTAGAGCTACCTCATAATCCACAAACCCAAAAATATGGTGCAGACTGGTAAACAAAATTCTACCTTTGTTCCACAGAAAAACCCTCCTGAGAGTCTTTTTTTTTTTTTTTTACACCTCATTGGCTGATAAACAGACATTAACTTTTAACCTCCCTTTCTTACAGGTATAGTGCCTTTCTATTTAATATCAAATGTGCTGTTTTGTTGGGGTCAGCAAAAGTCCTGTATACTGTTTAAGTCCCAGTTAAGCCTTCAAAATAGGGCTTACATGGGATTTACACAGTGCACAGGTTTTGTGCTTGCTCCCGATAGGAGTGAATTCCATCTTAATTAAGGAAGAATTACGAATGTTTTTATTACATCAGTTTGTAATTCTGCTACATGACAGTCACTAGGGATGTATCGAGATTGTATTGTTAAATTCTGTATCTAATTTATGTGTGAAAACTGAAAAAGTACAGATGATAATCAAATATTTTTACAACACAGGCAGTAAAGTGGATTCATTAATCCAATCCAGTGTTTTGATAGCAGACCCACTGCAGTGTATAGTCTATTTGCAGCAGACATCTTTGGAATTATCTGGTGAAGGTTGCTATGGAAAGGATGACCAAGTTGTAAATTAGCACTGCTTTTGCAAGAGCAGAGAACAATATAAAACCTTTCACCACCCAGAGAAATTACACTGAAAATGATTTCATAGTAGAGAGAAAATGCTAATGAACACAGAATATGAATTTGAGGTTTGTAAGAACAGAGAGGTTTGATTTAGTCTATTTTATGGACTGAAGGGAAAATGGTTAATTTAAACAAGTTTTATTTGGAATAAAAAGCTCTGGACAGAATAGATTCATTGCCCCAATTCCCATAAACAATTTGGCAATAGCAAATTTCAGACTAGTACTTACAAACTGCTACTTAGGTGGTTAGATTTGATCACCTTTCTTTGGTCAGCATTCCCTTTGGAAGACATTGTTCATATATATCATTGTGGGAACTCCATTAGACAAATTACTGGTATATGTTGTGCTTCATGAAAGCAAAGGAAAACACCGAGAAATAGGGCAAAACTGTACAAAAATGAATGCATTAATCTTCTCTCCTCCATAATAGCTTCTGTAATACACAAACAGGCATCTTGCTGGCATTTGGCAATGTGTTATTTTCAAATAAAAGTACATGCGTTCTGATTTGTTTGAGTTTGAGGGATTCTTGTGAGGGTGCATGTTGGTTATGCACTATTTAGGATATTGAAGATTAGAGAGGTCAACATTTTAAAATATAAGTGTCTGAAGTTAGGCTCCGAGGTAAATATTCATGGGTGCCAAGTACCCATAGCTTCAACTGAGGTCAACAAGAGCTCTCACTATTCATCACCACTGACAATCAGGCCACTTATTTGGGTAACTAAATCTGGAGTTGTGTTTCTAGCTCTAGTGTTTGTACTTTTTGTCCATAGCCTCCAATAGTTCACAGTGCAGAGTAACTGGTTAGTTTCATAACACAGGGTGAGATAATTGCTTATGCACAGTATGCTCATGCTGCTGATGGTTTGTTACAGTTTTGATACCCTGAAATCTACTTCTTATGCATCCTCTTCTGGTGTTGTCATTACACATCTTTTTGGCAATAGGACCAAGAAAGAAGCTTCATCTGCCGAAGTGAGGAAAAATAAATGTGAGTGCCCCAAAGAAGTAATGTAGGTGGTCATTAAAATACTCCACTTGCTTTAATGGAATTAATATTTGGAAGAAAGTGTCTCATCTCTTCCCCATTCTTATGAGCAGGACATGGGATGCTGTCTCGTATTTTGCCTCTTTCCGGGAATACATATTCTCTTGTACCGTTAATAATGAATATGCCCGTATCAGGGAAAAAGCAACAGATCAAGAAGATACATGAGCCTTTTGTGGAATAAAAAGCATTCAATGTGTAAGTTCATTTTTATCAATAGATTTTGTTCTATAATGCTTTCAAGGTTAATGCTTTGTGCAATTATTTAAAAATTGGAGAACAATGGGAATAGCTGGTTCCTGAGCCAATAGAAATCTGGTCAGTAGAAATTTTAACTTGCTCACTCCAGTTATGTTTGTGAGTTTATGCAGTTTGTCTGTTCGGGCCAGACCTACCTTTTTTCAACATTTTCTGTTCATTTGTTCTTACATCCTCACTGAGTACAAGTATTTTCACTACACACTTACATACATGCAGAAATTTTTACATTGCATACCGTTATTCCAGTATGTGTCCAGAAACACAGAAGACTGATTTCTGAATTTAGGTAACTTTATACAGAACAGTTTTATTTATGTACTTTTTCAATTTCTGATTAGACTAGTAGTCATGTATCGTATAAATGGGGTGAAAATAAAATCCTGTTATCCATGTATGGGAGCCAGATTCATCCCTGACCTTGAAATCAGGGATGAATGTGGCCACATTTTCTACTTTAATAAATGCTTAAAAAGCTACACAACTCAAATTGCTTCTTGAGAGAGCCTTTTAAAGAAAGAAAAATATAATAAAATTCCACATTGAGTATATTTTACTATTTTGAGATACCTTCCTAATAACTTAGTCGTTGTACACATAAGCAAAATGTGTGCTATAAAATAACAGCTAATCTAAAAATGCTAGCTAAATGTGTATTAAAAATTCATTTGCAGAGTTTGAGTTACCTTGATTTTTTTTTAAATCAAATTTTAATTAAGGTAAGAGGGAACAGTGTAAGTTGACAGATCTACTACAGGCGTATAGGGGAAAAAATTAAATCTTAATACTGCAGATTTAAATCAAGAAAATTGACAATAAAGAATAGCATTAACAGAGAAAGTACTGTTCTGAATTTTGTGTGATATATTTGCTTTCCAATTTTATTATGCTCTGATTTTGAGGCTATGCTCTAAAGTCCATGAGCAAGTAGGTTCTATTAAACAAAACAGGATTCACAAGAAAAAAAATACCTGTTTGCTTTTTCCCTAGGAAATATATGCTAAAATGGAATTATCTGGCTCTGCTTACCTGCAGTAATGTAATGGGTTGACATTAGCTGTAGCCTGTGGTTTGATGTGCTATCACTTCCGTCAGTAAGTTTAATTGCCAGCAAATGGCTAAATGGGAGTTTAGGGTGAATGCTACAGCTGTCTGCCATGTTAGTGGTAAAAGGAATTCTGGCGCCGTTTCAGGGTCACTATTTGTATCTGTCCATCAGAGTTACAATACAGCAGTTTCTCTCGGTTTCAGTCTTTCTGTATAGCATTTCTGCCAATTGTTTGGCTCCATTAAGTGTGCAGGGGAAATAAAAGCCTGAATGACCAAGTCACAGAGGGCTATGGATAGACCCTTTCTTTGTCCACACTCAGAACATTGCATTAGGTCTCATTATCCATTTATAATAAGTGACCTTTGCCCCCAGGTCATTGAAAAATACTGTGTGTGCTTTTCTAACACAGGGTACCTCTATCAGCAGACGGATAGAACAATGAAATGTCTGGTAGTCTGGTTGAAGGATATACTTCGAAGGTTTTTGTAAATATGCAGTTTGATGCTAAAGCAGAGTAGCAAAATCTTATTCTTTAATCTTTGGAAAGTTCAAAGTAGGCCAATAAGATCTTGGTTTCTGTATGACAAGAGAATGGTTTTAAAATAGTGGATTTAGTTATTTATGTTCAGCTTTTAGCTATATTTTTGAAAAGATTTTAGTTATATTCACAGTTATATAAAGTTATATGCCCGGTTAAAAGGAACCATTGTTTGAAGAAATATTTTGTTGAACAAGTGTCCACGACCTTTATCCCAAGGGTAGTTGTAAGTGAGTTTG
Organism: Caretta caretta; assembly: GCF_965140235.1. Taxonomy (NCBI): domain Eukaryota; kingdom Metazoa; phylum Chordata; order Testudines; family Cheloniidae; genus Caretta; species Caretta caretta. The sequence goes on along the minus strand of NC_134222.1, from coordinate 6,621,338 downwards.
CACAGCTGTTTGATTGCTTTGAGGTCATCTGTGACATCTGCTGCAAAAACCTTGATCCTGACTATGTGATACACTTCTACCTGAGCTCTCTAATAGTCAGTGTTCCTTTTATCACAGCATTGGAGACAAATGGGGAAGCTGGGTGAGGAGGGAGGTGGACCTCTCTACAAGTTCATGGCTCCTAAGTGACCTGCATTTTAAATTCATAACCTGCTGACCTACAGGAAACATCAGTATCCTGCTGATAACTGCTTCAGGCTTCTTACAGATTTGGTCAAAGTAGGAATGTCAGAGGACCAAGAATCGCTTTAGTTTATTGATGGAACAGATTTCATTTCAGGTGTAATTTTCTTAGGGTTCACCCTGCACAGGGCTTAGAGCTGTCATGATTTTAAGGACTTCGATATCAGTCATTTGAAGCTATGTTTTATAGGCTTGCTGGTCGTAACACATGCTGTTTTCACCTCAATTGCTGGTACCGCTGTTGCTGCTACCAAGAATGTGCTGCTGCCCACTTTATTTCTGCTTTGACCTCTCCCATTCCTCCCCTTTCGAAACCAATCTCACTAAAGCAAGGAAATTCAGTTATACGTTTTGCTCTTCCGATGTGTCATATGTGTGACGTGTGTAACGTCATCTGGTGTGATTAGATTATTGATATTAATAATAATAATCATTTATTTCCTGTCGCACCCAGGGGCACCAATCCGGTTCAGGTCCCTGCTGTGCTATCCGAACTATAGGCAATATACAAATACATAGGAAGGCACAGTCCATGACCCCAAGGAGCTTACCCTGTAAAGAACCTGACTTTCTGCAGAGAGTAGCTAAGATTCATCCTTTTCTATTCTCTAACTGCAGCTTGCTTCCTCTAACTAGTACTCAGGAATTGAGACGTGGCTCATAAATGTGAGCTGTTGAGGCAAGCTGTTGAAGTGTGCTTTATTTCTGTGACAAATAATTAGTTGCAACCATGAAACTATTGCAGGTTTCTTTCTAATGACTAATTTTAGTTCAGGTACTGGTGGGTAAAGCTTTACACAAGCAATTTTTCTCTTTTGTGGCATTTACTCAGCTAACCACCACCTCCTTATATTGCATACTTGCATGCATATAGGTACTCGTACATTGCATTCAATTAAATGTCTGTGGAAATATGTAAGCCTGACTACAGTCAGAAGCCTACACCTCCTGTTCCTTAGTCCTCACCTTTCCAGTCACTGTATATGCTACTTATAGCATTACTGTGTGGCATGAATGTGATAGTGTTTCAGGACATTTTGGTAATCATGCAGTAACTTCATTCTGGGTTCCTTGGCCTAGATCACCTCTGATAGCGGAACCTAACAAAAGTAGCACAGATTGCCAGTGCTAATGTTCATGTTTCTTTTCAGCTAGTAAGTTGCTTAGGGACATACCTTTTGAAGCTACCTACAGGTAAATGGCTAGTTTCTAATTTTGCCATCATAATAAATTGCCAGGAGAAAAACGAGATGCTGCACCATTTATTTATTTCCATTAATATTAAAGCATCCATTCATTGTCCTAGGGGTTTTTACTATGGTTAATGCATACGAAAAACATAAAACTAGCATACATGTTGAACTGCTTATGCATCTTCAAGCAGAAGTCACCTGCCGCAATAATGATCATTAGAACCCCAGCACTACACCTATAATCAAAGCAATTATGTGTTTAGGATGTGAATTTTCTTCAGCTCCAAATCCTGATTAAATCAGTGTCAGGTAATTTTTGTTCTTGACCTGAAGACTTTAGAGCAACTTTATGTGTGAATTTAATAGCATTACAGATGATATTGTGCACAGTGATTTCTAGGTTGTTGACTGGGCCAAAGTGACCAGATACTTGTTTTATTGATATATATCGTATAAGAGAATGTGTAAATGAGTTTTCCAGGGCCTATAGTAAAACCAGTGTTTTTCAACCTTTGGTCCACAGACTCCTGGGGGGGGCGTCCTGCAGACTGCGTATAAGGGGTCTGCAAAAGGTTGCTGTTTTCCATAGATCAGTGGTTTTTAACCTGTGACCCATGGATCCCTGGGAGTCCACAGACTATGCCAAAGATTTCCAAAGGGGTCCCCACCTCCATTTGATATTTTTTTGGGGTCTGCAAATGAAAGGTTGAAAACCATTGATAGAAACCTATGGGGCTTAAGAACACAGAAGACCTAGAAAGAGAATCCCATGATAGACAGGGATGACAGAACCTTCTTGTTCATTCCATATGCAATGTTTGATGGCACAGGAAGGATTCAGACTGAGATAGAATAGGTACCCTGGAGAAGTATTCAAAATGTGGAATGATTTTAATCCTGATTTTGTATAGTTTATTGTGCCTTTTGTTTGATGAGAAAATTCCATTAAAATGAAGCTGGAAGCTGTATTTATACTGAAGTAGAATGCAACTCCCCATTTCCTTCAGAACACACAGTGTTAAAATTACATTTCTAGTTTTAGTGAACCTCCACTGATAGTGAGAGGGACAGGAAAAAGTGACTGCAATGTAAGAGGAAGTTCCACTGTATTATCCATCTGTGTTCTAGCAGTTACATTGAGGGGACTTTTATTTTCTGTTTGACAGACCCATATAAAAGTAGATGTTATTTGAAATGCTCTTACTGCTAGGCAGGTACACTGATTTGTACTGATAACTGATGGCATGATATGCTTTTGTAGCTTCAGAGAAAGTCTTAGTCTTTTCTTACAAGAGGATGCATGGTATAGGGTTGGAAGTCTAAAACTTCAGGGGTGAAATCCTGGCTTGGTTATTTCAATGGGAAAACTCCCATTGACTTCAGTGGGGGTGACATTTAATCCCAGAATTCTACTCCCAGTTCTGCCACATGACTCACTGTGTGACTTGGGCAAACTGCTTCCCCTGTTTGTCTGAGTTCTGTAAAATAAGGTGATGTTTACTGTACCCACCTCACAAGCGATGTGAAGTGTTTGTATAGTGTTTAGAACATGTATAGTGCTGCATAAATGCTAAGTATAATTTATCTTTTGACTGTGCTGTGTAAATCAAACACCATAATGATTCTTGTTGGGGTTCTTTTAATGTGGGCAATTTATTAATTTCCCAATGACTCGCAGTTTCCTCCTTAAAAATGTATTTTAATACAATATTGTATCCGCTCCATTGATAAGTCCCCAGTAAATCTTACAAAAGCTGAAAGTGAAATCGTTTTTTTCAATCTAGTTGCCCGTTATTGTGGAAGGATGGTCCAAAAATACCTCCAGATGTTTGACACATCTGAGCCTAACACATTTAAGAACAAGATTTACTCTAAATCAGAACAAAAATAGACTAAAATGAATGTATTCAAATTGAAGCAAACTCGGACCCTACATAAAGTTTCCTCTCGTATATAGTTTTGTATAATTTCTCTCTTATGACCATGGCAAGGGGCACCTTCAGGTTCCAGGCAACAGTTCAGGCTCATCAAGAACAATTTTATGGAGAGGCCATGCAGTTGTCAGAAGCACGCCTCTGACAAGAATTAATATATTAACTGCTCTGCAGCACTTTTTGACAAATTGCTTACTAAATACATCAAAATTGATTGGACGTTCTGTGTTTAAATTGACGAATGGCTACATTAGGGGAAGGAGGGAAATCCATTAATTACAGCTGCCCTCAACCATAGGAAATGTAATCATATAAATATAGATTTTGTTAAAGCAAAAATCTCTACTTGATTGTAGTGTTGCTGGTAAGTGTACTTGCACCTCATTGCTATTAAACCTCTAATAGGAGGCTTCAGAGGCAGTTCTTACTAATTGACTTCTGAATAATCAAAAGACCATTTCTATTGTGTTAAAAGAAATGATGCAGTGTTTACTTATCTCATGACAGCCACGTCTGAAAATGTATTTGTTCCATAGTGGGTAGAAGCCTGAGTGGAACCATTGAAGCTGGTACCCGTTTCATTCATTGTTCATCGCGGGATGCTGTTTGCTTTATATGACCCAAACTCTAGAATTCAAAGGCATGAACCAGGTCACTCCACTCAAATTCTTTGACCTCCTACTTTACAATACTGGATTGATTTTTATTATTTCTGTAAAGTAATTTGTGTTTAAGGTATGCGTGAAGCTGCTGAGAATTAGGTTTGTAAACTCTGTAAGACACACCTTATAAACATTTACACCCAGATTTACAGCTGGCATTGACTTGGGCCAGTATAGTATATCTTTGCTCACCTGTAGACCAACTGTTGTGCATTTCACTTTTAGTGCCTTTCATCCAGGGATCTCAAATCTGATTTGCTAAGTGTTCACTAAGTATTGTCTCTGAAAGGATTGTGTTAACTCTATTTAACTGTTTGGTTAAGCTAAGTGATAACACAATCTAATAGCAAAAAGAAAAGGAGTACTTGTGGCACCTTAGAGACTAACCATTTATTTGAGCATGAGCTTTCGTGAGCTACAGCTCACTTCATCCGATGAAGTGAGCTGTAGCTCACGAAAGCTCATGCTCAAATAAATTGGTTAGTCTCTAAGGTGCCACAAGTACTTCTTTTCTTTTTGCGAATACAGACTAACACGGCTGTTACTCTGAAACAATCTAATAGGTAGTCTGGAGTCTCTGTGGTATCACATTTACAATTCGTCCTCTCTCAAATGCAAGTTAAACACCAGCGGCAAAATTTAAATCTTCTCTGAACAAGAGTTGCCAAGTCAAAAGTCAGTATGTGGAAGTGGGGCTATTCTAACAACCCGGACATGTATGACTGTTCTGAAACACAGACCATGGAATGTCTGTCAATGTGTCGGCTCCTGGAGGAATCGTGCACCATGGAAGATCTCGCCAGGCATACAGAAGGGGCCATATCATGTGCCCGACACTGGAAAAACCTATGATTGTGGTGGAAGGACATAAGAAGCAGCAGCTAGGGTATCATAGTTAACCTTTTGGTAGTTTCCCCAGTATACTGTTTGAAGGTAGGGAATCACATTACATCAGTGTGTTGGCATTTTACAAAAGCAATCAACAGCTTGGATGATGTGTACTTACCCAGCTAGATATATACTTAACCTTTACAGTCAAAGTGGAAAATTAAATATTCATATTTTCTGGATTCTCCCTTTGATGTTATGTTTGTGTTTGCTGAGAAGCATTGCCTTTAGCTAGTGTTGTATTCTTTTCTTGAAATTATACTTCATTTCTGCAGCATAATTAAGGAATGCAACATACTTTTCAAGATGACTCGCTGTAGCTACAAGCCAGTTTAAAGTAAAGCTTCTTTCCAAAGGCTAGTCCTTTAGCTTGGAAAGATTCTGAATTATTCAGAAGCAGTCTAAAAATCCTAGTAATTCTGGAATTAGTTTTATAATTCCTCTGAAATCTGGAGAGGGTGTTTTTTGTAACCCAGCACAGTGAGGCTTCTGATCCTGATTGGCGTATCCTGTTGCTACCATAATACAAATAACAGTAATAATAATAATAGTGGAAATAAATATATTCTTGTATTTCTTTTTTAAAAATAAGTATTTTAATAAAATTAAAGTGATTTCAAAAGACATCTAATTTTTAGAAATTTGTTTACACTTATTTTTAAAACAGTAATGGATTTTTAAGATTTTCGGTTTTATTTTTTGACTACAGTTTTTAAATTTCCAGATGAAGCAGAACCTAGACACACTGCTCCTCAGAAAATTGATAGTTGGGTTGGCTTTGGTTTGTTTCAGACCTTCTGTAGTCGTTGATAACATGCTGAGCATTTTCATGATTATAACCCAGCCTCCTTCTACGCAGTCAGAGATTAAAGAGCCTCTGCCCACAGGTATAATACTTTGTTAATGTTTCCTGGCTTCTATCTTCTGTTTATCTCCGCTACAACATTTATTTTTCTCTCAGTGGTATGTAAGCGTTAGTCATGGTCACGTTTCTCTTGTCCTCTTCATTTCACTTTGTCCTCATCATGCCTTTCATAGGTGTCTCAGAGCCAGCACCTACCACAAAGAGTATTGATTGTAGCACAAGAGAGCAGTAGAACACTCTACATGCTCTTCCACAGCTAACAAACCTAATCTGCCCTAGTTAACATTGTCACTGTAACAAGAGGCTTCAGGGAAGGGGAAGACAGGTTGCTTAGACCTGGGCTACACTAGGGGGAGGTTTCGAACTAAGATACGCAACTTCCGCTACGCTGTTCGCATAGCTGAAGTCGAAGTATCTTAGTTCGAGTTACCTGGCTGTCCTCATGGCAGCGAGTCGACCACGGCAGCTCCCCCATCGACTCCGATTACTCCTCCTGCCGAGGTGGAGTACAGGCGTTGATTGGGGGATCAATTTATCGCATCTAGACGAGACACGATAAATCGATCCCTGATAGATCGATCACTACCCCCCTAGTGTAGCCCAGGCCTTAGTTTTCCTTTATCTGCTTAGAACAGCACTTTGCATCTTGAAGTTCATCATATTCTCTCTTTACTCTGAACATATTTGGTTCACAAGCCATTTGGAATTATTTAATTGTATAGTTTATTGTATTGTAAAGCAAAATTCTCCTTTTGTGATCCACGCTGTAGGTATGTCTTGGTTATTCCATTTTTATCCTGTGTGCAATGTGCTAATATGTGCAGAATATGCCCTAGGCATTTGTAGTGTTGATGAGAGCGAAGACATGTGCCCAGATAATTGTTTCGTAATGTAAAAAACAAAATTAATTGAGACATTTGCCTTTTCATTTTCTCTTTGAAATGACGGGAGATGGTAAAAGGGATTTGCTCTACCATTTTCTCAAATTATAATTTTGCTTGTTATTTCATTCTCTGATAAACCCTGGATTCATTACAAACTGTTTGATAACTTTTTTTTACTGTGTAAACCATGTGTTTAAGTAGTGTAATAACATTTTCAATGCACATTTTATTTCTTCCTCATTTACCTGATTTACGTTTTTACTTTAATTGTTTTGTATCGACAAGACACAGGCAACTATGGGTTGTTGAACAAGTACGTTTATATAGACTTTTGATGAGTGTCCATGATATTAATCACAAAAAGTGTGGAATAAAGCTTGGTACACAGTCATTTTCAGAGAGTTAGGATTTTCATGTTTGCTTCATTAACCATGAGGGCATAAAGATTAGTGCTTTCTTGTCCTGACATAACTGTTTGCATTGTAGTCTAAATCACCACTCATTACATAAAAAAGGTTTTTAAGTGGAAATGTTAGTTTGTATTTTGTGTGAGGGAAACCAAATTTCCCTAACTCTCTAACCTTGTGATGGCATGGAGGTCACCTAGGCATGCCTCCTTTCAGTCGGGCATGGCACCGCAGTTGGGCCATGCCTCAGTTTCCCCTCTCAGGAAGTCAATTTCTCCGCTTCCTGCCCTCTCAACTCAATAATATGCTGCTTGGGGCTGATTAGTTATAAAACCTCATACAAAAGAGTCCATAACAAAAGTCCCAAAGAAACAAAGGTTCTTCTGGCTGTCAGGGTTCCTCTGCAGCCTGCCCTCTGAGTTCTGTTTCCAGTCCCCTCAGGGTGACCTCTCTGTCTCTCTGTATAGCAAGAATCCCACCCCTCCTCCTGGGGCTGCTTAGTTCAGGCAGATGTTACGTCTCTCTTTCGGCCAGGAATCTCAGCTTTTCTTCTGGAACAGGATGCACTATAATGAAACAGCCACTCTGTCTCTCCAGCTGGCAGAAGACCCCGCCCTCCACCTGGAGGTGGGTAATTGAGAAAATTACTGTCCCTCTCCTTAAACAATGAGTCTCCAGCTATCCTCCCTCAGGGGAGTTGTCATTTAGCCCACTGTAGGGCCTTAGCCCGATTTTTCCTCAGCTGGCGCTTTTCCCTCTAATTAGTCCTCTGAGGCTCAGGGTTCAGCAGACCATCTTCTCCTGCTGGCATCTGCCCTGCTATGAGAAGGGAGTCATCTTTTATGCTGGTCCCCTCCTCCCAGCTCATTCCCAATTGGCTAGGAGGAAAGGGGAACTTAGCCCCACTCTCTCTGCAAGGCTCCAGGCCATGAGCCCTTAAAGAAACAGTAATGGGATTTCTTCCCGAACATTTCTTATTCCTGGAACCATTTCCTCTCTCCCAATATCTCCCAGATCTCTGTGTGTGTGTATGATAGGCTCTTTTAAAGTCTTAAAGGGCCACGTTGTGTGGTGGGATGGGCCAACCATTAGACATTACTGCCCTTAAGGAGCAGACAACCCCGTCACAAATCTGCTTTTCACTTTTACTGATAAGTGAAAAGTTAAGTGGTAAAAGGAAGGAAATTTTATTCTTTTGCTGAAGATAGGTCTCAGCTGGATAAGTAAAAACAGGGCAAGTGTCACTTCACAGAAGTTGTCTTACATGGAAGTGCAGCTCTTCAATGGCAGAATGTGTAATGTGTTTAGCCTTGATGAACATTTATGTAATAATCCAGTAAAAATGGACAAAAATGCACTAAATTCAAGTTAAATTCTCAAAGTGCATAAGAGGTATTGGAGCAGTATATACATGCTTGGATGTATACGAGGCCACATCAATGTGGTAAGTATTTCCCCATCCCAGTCTTCTTTTCAAATGCTAAATGCTGGAAACAGCACTGTGTATAAGAATTAAAATCTTTCAGATGTGTACAAACAACAATAATGAACAAGAGCACATGCTGAAACATTTCTTTGCTGTTCTTACGTGGTCATCTGGAACTTCTTAGAGAGGGGTCCATCAACACTGAGGGGTCAGTTTTCAAAGCGGTGTACAGGGATTTAGCCGCACGACTCCTATTGACGTTAATGGGAGTCAAACGGGTAAATCCCTCCGCACCGCTTTGAAAATTTACTATTAAGCCTCTTGACTTCTCACTACATACTTTGATTGTAACACTAATCCATGGTTAACATAATTTTCCCGACAATAATGTCAAACATACTTTTGAAGTCAGTGAATTATAGAAATAGTTACCTCTTCCATAATTCTTTAAAGATGGCCATCAGATGGATTTCACAGTAGGTCTTTGCAACTGAAATTATTTTTTAATACGGGAAAGAAGGTATTTATTGCTCATTGGTAGAGAATTGATAGTCTGCTGCACACCCTAAGTATCTAAAGTTTTAGTTCCACACCAATGCAACACATTGTAAGTGGTACAGCACATTCTAACTGTGCCCAGGAAGTGTTTTCCCCCCTATTTGCAATAATGTAGAAAAGGAAGCTGGAGTCAAGCACAGTGAAAATTACCTATCTTGTAACAGAATTGAGAGAAACGTTGAAGCCTGATTACAGATTGTTACTTTTAGTGTTTAAATTCCATCAGTCTGGTAGACTGCAGCCTTGGCTACCTGTTTTTTTTAAAGAGTCATTAAAAATATATAAATAGTCACCAAAGCTCCTGAGAACTTCATCTCCTACTCAGATATTCCCTTTAGATTATAAACTGTGTGGTACGGGGATCAAGTCTTTTATGTCTGTAAAGCACCTAGTAAACTTTTTTTATATAAATAATAAATAATTAAATACTTCTATAAGCTAATGAATGTGGCACAATAAATTTGAGTTGGGTTACAGAATTCTCTACTAATTATATTATCAGAGGATCATTCATAACATGGAAAATGTTTTTTTTGTTTGTTTGTTTGTTTGCAATTGGGGATGAGCTTTTCATCAAGAGAAAAAGAAAGGAGATATTTGTGATCACTTGAAATTCCTTTTTAAACAAGTCTACAGGAACAAGGTTTTTATTCTGTTACAGGGAAATTTAGTTGTCCTTATTTTTATATATATAATCAACTAACATACAGAGTATACTGCCATTTAAGATTTCAAAGATAGTATTTTCCAAAAGGGGAAATCTAATCTTTGTTTCACTCTATGACTGTATCAGCCAGTGAGCCAACAATCATAACTGTGTGATGGAAGAAAGAATTTAGGAACATGCATTCACCATAATTATGCTACAAAGATTGATCAAGAGCTATTAGAATTCAACTACTTGACAAACTTGCATTGATAAACTCTGGGGAGCATGAAGCCTTGTACATAAACCTACCTAGTGCAGGGTGAGAGAAGTTCACTAAGGTCTGAAAAAATCTTACCTGTTGAATTGAATGAAAAGTTGCATCAAGGAGACGTGTACAAGAACCGGTATATTGGCTCTTCATTTTTATTCATTGTGCATAACATAACTAATGCCATGAGTATCAACAGTAATATAGTGATGTAGATCACCTGAAATATGTAGCTTAATCTTAAAAGAAGTTGTACTTATGAAGAATCAGTTGAGGTGTATGTGATTTGTTCATTTCTCTTCCTGCCTCCATCCATTCTAAATATAACTGAAACTTCAAAGAAAACGCTTTGAAATCAGATTAAAGGGCCATTGTGCACACATCTCCCACATATTGTTATCAGTAGAGTTTGCCCATGGACCAAGGGTAGATGTATGCCTCTGGAGATTAATTATGAGTAAATTTTCCATGTCTTAGCTGGACTTTGGAGTCTATTGTAATTCATTTAAAATTGTAAATTGTGTGTGTGTAAGTGAAATAATGGGAAGACTTTTATGTGGCTTTTTTCCCTCCAAACCTCTTTGTTTGAAGTTAATTTGGATGCACTTTAGCTGGACATTTTTCTTGCACTAGCAGTTGCACGTACAAACGATAGAATTTATAATGGCCACTTCCCCATTATGCCTTAAAATAACATTACCTCAGTGTTTGCAATAACCTTAACCCTGTATCTCTTACAGGGAATATCTAAGAGGCACAGTAAGTATGTAGGGTTGGGTTTTTTTAAGTTACCTAAGAGCAACAGTTGTTTGTGTTAAGCATCTGTGCAATACCTGACTGTCTTGAATGAATGATACATCTTGTGGTTCACAGTATTTGGGGAGAGCAGCGGCCTCTAGTTCTCCTTCTGCTCAGGTGGATTGGGAATGGGTGAGCTGAGCAGAAGGAGAGTAGGAAGTAATCTAAAGTAAGGAAGTAATCTACACCCGGTATAGGATGGGTACAGGTTACTTATTCCTGGAGCAAAGGGAAAACCAGGGGCCATATTGTGACTCTGAGTCATAGTATGGTCCCTAGTCTGCTCCTGAGTCCAAATCTATCCCTATGGCAGTGGGAAAGGTTTTAAAGAGTAACCACTGTGCATGTGGAAACCCATTCATTCTTGATTTGCACTCATAAGTGTGTTTTAGAGAGGCAAGGTCTGTCATTTATATGCACGAGTGATTGTGCTCAGATGAAAGCTATGGTGCAAAATTTGGCCCCAGATGGTTAATGACTGCGTACTGTCCGTCTTCCGCTATACACATTACAATAGCTTGTTATACTAGAGTACACAAACTAAACTTCAGTCTGGCATGAAATTTGAAATTATTTGAACTCCAGATAACTGTAGGTTTGTTAAAGAAATCCAAGTAACTACAGCAAAAAGTTAAGATTATATGGTTCAGAAATAATATGCTTTACTGATAGAAAACAAAGCACCTGCAGTTGTTGGGGCGATATCTCTGTGCAGTCATGAAATGCCCTTTTCACAATTATAAACAGTCTGTGGATGTTCTCTTATGAAAAAATAATGTGAGTAAAGTGAAACTAGGTACAAGATGAAAAGGAGGACTTGCGGCACCTTAGAGACTAACCAATTTATTTGAGCATAAGCTTTCGTGAGCTACAGGTACAAGATGTGAGTTACAGTTAAAAAACTTTAATAACTGGACATCTCTTGTATCCAGGATCAGGGTGCAAGAAAGGGCCTTGACTGATGTAATACAGAACGTGAGCAAAATTTGGTCTTTTTATATCTGATACTGGTGCAAGTACGTTCCTAAAGAACTCAAAAATGTTAGCTGTGCTGTTATTAGTGCTCAATCACGCATCTCATTAATCCAGCTTTTCATGAGATTACAACTTCAATATAAAAATTCCCTCTGGGCTCAAATTGTTGTAAACTTTCCTCGGGACTTTAATTAACCTTATCTTGGAACTGTGTATTTCAGTAAATAATGGGAAAGTTCATTTTTTGTGATGTACAGATGCACAAGTCTCAAGTAATATACGTGCTCAGTTTTCCATAAGAGTATTTTCAGTGGACTAATATGATGACATAGCAGTGTTGCTGCTGCTGGCTATATCAACGTTTTTGCTGTTAGTCACTGAATAGCAACTTCACCGATCTTGACAGCTCTAGTAGTTGCCCCTGGGAAGGAGGAGGAGGAAAAACAGTCCATAAAGTTCCCATTGGTTTGAAAGCAGAAACATCTGCTGGAGTTATGAACCGTGTGTGAGCAGAGTTCCATAACAGGAAAGCCTGCAGTTGATCAGCTGTGCCCTCAAAACAGGCATTACTGCAGTCAATAGAATTTATTGCAGGGAAAGTTTAGGAGATATGGAGAAGATTAGGGGCAACAGCAAAACGTGTAAAAATATGTTTTTCTTTCATTGGTTGAATAAATAAGGCATTACTATAGCCAACATTGTTTCATGTTTATATATTGGTGGTGAGTCGTGTAGGTTTTGCAATCTTCAACAGATGTCTAACTTCTTAATATTAAGGTTTTAGTTTGAGATAGTTTAAATCATCCTTAAGTTGTTGAGTAAGATCGACCACTGTGGTAATGATATACGTGAATACAATTTTACTATTGTATCCTGAAAATGCATGCTGCTTAAATGATGTCCTTAATTACCTACTGAACATTATATTGATTTCAGTGAATGTGGCAGATGCTTAGCACCCCATGGACGAATCTCAGCACCTTGCAAAATGAGGCCCATAAAGAGTACAACACTGAATGTAATCTTTAAAAAGTTAGGCCCTGGATTCATTTTGCTATGTTCCAGCTTTCAGAATGAAGTCATATGGCGTTATGAGGGTGTCAGAAGCAGCTCCATAGTTGAGTTGTGTTAAGATATGCACTTAAAACTGGATTAAAAGCTCTTTATTTCACATGATATAAAGGTTTATGAATACCCTGTGCTGTTTGTTATAGAGGCGCCATTCTCTGTTTATGGTTACAGTTGTGTCTGCTTTGCTATTATAAACTCCTATTATTAGGGGGTTTACAACATGGTTATAAAAATCTGCAATGAGCGGAAGCCTGGTACATAAAGGTCAGCCCTTAAGCAATATTTTTAAATCATTTTTAAATGGTAATTTTTAGGTTATGCAGATATAAAAATATTAGTTTTAGCTTTAATTAAGGTTGTTCAGTGGGTCTTGACATAAGTGCAAAGCTCTTGTCTTACCAAAGTAAAAATATTTTTCAGTCACATTTACTTCTGTCTTTTCTTAATTGAGTCATAGAATCATCGAATATCAGGGTTGGAAGGGACCTCAGGAGGTCATCTAGTCCAACCCCCTGCTCAAAGCAGGACCAATCCCCAACTAAATCATCCAAGCCAGGGCTTTGTCAACCCTGACCTTAAAAACTTCTAAGGAAGGAGATTCCACCACCTCCCTAGGTAACGCATTCCAGTGTTTCACCACCCTCCTAGTGAAAAAGTTTTTCCTAATATCCAACCTAACCTCCCCCACTGCAACTTGAGGCCATTACTCCTTGTTCTGTCATCTACCACCACTGAGAACAATCTGGATCTGTCCTCTTTGGAACCCCATTTCAGGTAGTTGAAAGCAGCTATCAAATCCACCCTCATTCTTCTCTTCCACAGACGAAACAATCCCAGTTCCCTCAGCCAGCCTCTCCTCATAAGTCATGTGTTCCAGTCCCCTAATCATTTTTGTTGCCCTCCACTGGACTCTTTCCAATTTTTCCACATCCTTCTTGTAGTGTGGGGCCCAAAACTGGACACAGTACTCCAGATGAGGCCTCACCAATGTCGAATAGAGGGGGACGATCACGTCCCTCGATCTGCTCGCTATGCCCCTACTTATACATCCCAAAATGCCATTGGCCTTCTTGGCAACAAGGGCACACTGTTGACTCATATCCAGCTTCTCGTCCACTGTAACCCCTAAGTCCTTTTCTGCAGAACTGCTGCCGAGCCATTCGGTCCCTCGTCTGCGGCAGTGCATGGGATTCTTCCGTCCTAAGCGCAGGACTCTGCACTTGTCCTTGTTGAACCTCATCAGATTTCTTTCGGCCCAATCCTCTAATTTGTCTAGGACCCTCTGTATCCTATCCAGCGTATCTACCTCTCCTCCCAGTTTAGTGTCATTTGCAAACTTGCTGAGGGTGCAATCCACACCATCCTCCAGATCATTTATGAAGATATTGAACAAAACCGGCCCAGGACCGACCCTTGGGGCACTCCACTTGACGCCGGCTGCCAACTAGACATGGAGCCATTGATCACTACCCGTTGAGCCCGACAATCTAGCCAACTTTCTATCTACCTTATAGTCCATTCATCCAGCCCATACTTCTTTAACTTGCTGGCAAGAATACTGTGGGAGACCATGTCAAAAGCTTTGCTAAAGTCCAGGAACAACACGTCCACTGCTTTCCCCTCATCCACAGAGCCAGTTATCTCGTCATAGAAGGCAATTAGATTAGTCAGGCATGACTTTCCCTTGGTGAATCCATGCTGACTCTTCCTGATCACTTTCCTCTCCTCTAAGTGCTTCAGAATTGATTCCTTGAGGACCTGCTCCATGATTTTTCCTGGGACGGAGGTGAGGCTGACTGGCCTGTAGTTCCCAGGATCTGCCTTCTTCCCTTTTTTAAAGATGGGCACTGCATTAGCCTTTTTCCAGTCGTCCGGGACTTCCCCCGATCGCCATGAGTTTTCAAAGATAATGGCCATGGCTCTGCAATCACATCCGCCAATTCCTTTAGCACTCTCGGATGCAGTGCATCTGGCCCCACGGACTTGTGCTCGTCTAGCTTTTCTAAATAGTCCCGAACAACTTCTTTCTCCACAGAGGGCTGTTCACCTCCCCATGCTGTGCTGCCCAGTGCAGCAGTCTGGGAGCTGACCTTGTTCATGAAGACAGAGGCAAAAAAAGCATTGAGTACATTAGCTTTTTCCACATCCTCTGTCACTAGGTTGCCTCCCTCATTCAGTAAGGGGCCCACACTTTCCTTGACTTTCTTCTTGTTGCTAACATATCTGAAGAAACCCTTCTTGTTACTCTTAACATCTCTTGCTAGCAGCAACTCCAGGTGTGATTTGGCCTTCCTGATTTCACTCCTGCATGCCCGAGCAATATTTTTATACTCTTTCCTGGTCATTTGTCCAATCTTCCACTTCTTGTAAGCTTCTTTTTTGTGTTTAAGATCAGCAAGGATTTCACTGGTAAGCCAAGCTGGTCGCCTGCCATATTTACTATTCTTTCTACGCATCGGGATGGTTTGTCCCTGTAACCTCAATAAGGATTCTTTAAAATACAGCCAGCTCTCCTGGACTTCTTTCCCCCTCATGTTATTCTCCCAGGGGATCCTGCCCATCAGTTCCTTGAGGGAGTCAAAGTCTGCTTTTCTGAAGTCCAGGGTCCGTATTCTGCTGCTCTCCTTTCTTCCCTGTGTCAGGATCCTGAACTCGACCAACTCATGGTCACTGCCTCCCAGATTCCCGTCCACTTTTGCTTCCCCTACTAATTCTTCCCGGTTTGTGAGCAGCAGGTCAAGAAGAGCTCTGCCCCTAGTTGGTTCCTCAAGCACTTGCACCAGGAAATTGTCCCCTACGCTTTCCAAAAGCTTCCTGGATTGTCTGTGCACTGCCATATTGCTCTCCCAGCAGATATCAGGGTGATTGAAGTCTCCCATGAGAACCAGGGTCTGCGATCTAGTAACTTCCGTTAGTTGCCGGAAGAAAGCCTCGTCCACCTTATCCCCCTGGTCCGGTGGTCTATAGCAGAGTCCCGCCACAACATCACCCTTGTTGCTCACACTTCTAAACTTAATCCAGAGACTCTCAGGTTTTTCTGCAGTTTCATACTTGAGCTCTGAGCAGTCATACTGCTCCCTTACATACAATGCAACTCCCCTACCTTTTCTGCCCTGCTTGTCCTTCCTGAACAGTTTATATCCATCCATGACAGTACTCCAGTCATGTGAGTTATCCCACCAAGTCTCTGTTATTCCAATCACATCATAATTCCTTGACTGTGCCAGGACTTCCAGTTCTCCCTGCTCATTTCCCAGGCTTCTTGCATTTGTGTATAGGCACTTGAAATAACCCGCTGATTGCCCCTCTTTCTCAGTATGAGACAGGAGCCCTCCCCTCTCGTGCGCTGCTGCTTGTGCTTCCTCCCGGGATCCCACTTCCCTGCTTACCTTTAGTTTATAAGGTGCCTTCTGCTCCCCCCAGGGGGTACGGTTCCCCTGGTGTGAACTCCAGAGACCTAACTTGCAAGCTATTGTTCACAAACAGGTACATGAGAGAGAAGTTTCACCTGTCATGTTATTCTAGGCCCCTGCATTTTGCTCCTTTAAAATCTCTAGTACTTCCTCCAGTATAAAGTTGCAGTTGCAGGATAATGCTGCCGTCACTAGGAAGTACAGTGACAGGATGGTAATGACCCAAGGACCAGCAATCATGAGATTATATTAATCCTTGCAGTGCCAATCCCGGTGAAGGATGAGGCATCACTGCAATTTCTCTTTGTAGCAGGCAAACTGCAATTTTTGTTCCCTGAAATTATATGTAAAAAAGATGTAAATATTGATGGCTTTGAAATTTCTCTAATTCAGCAAGAGTTAAGTAGCCTGAGTGTGCAAATTGAAGAAGTGGAGGGGTTACATTTTTTTGTAGCAGCCTGTGCATGCTATTAAATTAGGAAATGGAAATGAAACTATTAATAAGCTAGCAAAAGGACCTGTTTTTCCCCCCTGTAGAAGAACAGTTCTCTTGTTCCTGTCTTTTGGATGACAGAGAGACATAAAACTGAAGTATTAATGCCTCTTTAGAAATGTAAGATCCCATGACACTTCTCAGAAGAGATATGGTGTTGATTCCAATGATATGGCCAAATTCCAGCTAAGGTACTCTGCCTACCTAATTTCCTGTAATAGTTTCAGCTGATATAAACAGGTTTCAGAGTAACAGCCGTGTTATTCTGTATTCGCAAAAAGAAAAGGAGTACTTGTGACACCTTAGAGACTAACCAATTTATTTGAGCATAAGCTTTCGTGAGCTACAGCTCACTTCATCGGATGCAACAGAATGTTACACAATCTTACCCTGTTAATCAGTTGTCACAGAAGTTGTATTTTACTGGTGGATGAAACAATCTCTGTGTGTAGCTTGTATATCGGTTTAAAGGTCAAACTCTGCTCTCCATTACATTCATGCAGCCTCATTGGGTGCAATCTTGTCAGTTGTAGATGACTACATAGGCTGCTCTTTGCAAAAGCAGGACAGTGATAACAAAATGATCCAGCAATGGTATTCCTGGAAGAGAATCAACAAGGAGGATCCCACTTAAGGAAGTAGCATAAAATGAGCAAAAGAAGCAAAGACAGGTCTTTTTAAGTCCATAACAATCTTTATGGGCCGAGGCCTGTAAAAACTTGTGCATGTGAAGAACTACTGATTAATGTACGAGCTTTTTTTAGTTAGTTCAGGAGAACCCCAAAGCAATTACAAATGTAGGGCAAGTTCTGTTCAATTGCATCTTTTGTTCCAAAATATGTGTTTTATATCCAGCTTTTCATAATAATAAAAATAATCCCATTTCTAACTAACTGCACAGTGGTTGCATGATGTGTACCTCTGTCTAATCTGCCTATTGTCTTTCCTAAAAAGTTGCTCTAGTTTCTCCCCTTTGGCGCTAAACAGCCTAGATCTCTCATGTTACCTGCCCAACTGTACATATATCACTCTGATAAAACATTAGCTATTTAGGTACATAGTACAAATAACCAGTGTGTCATGTTTTTCATGAATAGATTGTTGTTACTATTTTAAAATTTAGTAATTTTATGAAATGGCTGCTGAGATGTAAATAATCTACTCCCACCTGATTAAAAAGAAACCAGTCAGTTGCCAAATCAGCTTCAAATAACTGCATTAGTGCCATGATGAGATGATCATATTTGTTCCTGAAGCCAGGGAAGAAACTAAGTATTCAAGGTCGGTATGCATGCCAGTGCCTCAGGATAGGTTTTGTCACTGTAGCTTAACATAGCTCAACTTCTCTTAAAGTGGACAATTTGAAAAGTTTGTGCAGCAAGCTTATATCATTGACAGTGGCATTTGTCAGTGTGAAATCCCTCAAGACACATGGGAAGGGCTGTCATCTTTATTGAAGCTATTTTGTATGCTTGTTTAGAGCTTCAGGCTGAAAGAAGAAGAGCAAGTTGGGTTATCATAGTGTCTGCCTAGGAATAAATAATATGAATGCTTCTAAGTTTTCAGAAGAGGAACTTCTTTAGCATTTACTCCATCTATACTCAGACTGATCTTGCTCTGTGTTTCAGTATAAACAGTCAGAGCTTTGTGAAAGAATGGATATTGTCATACTAACATATATATGAGAAGGTACAGTTAAAAAAAGCTGATTGAGAAATCTAAGTTCTTTTATCTTCGTTCTTTTCACAGTGGTTCCACCTGGGAGTCCTGGACCTATTACACGACATGAGTCTTATGATAGCTTAGCGTCTGACCATAGTGGTCAAGAGGATGAAGAATGGCTTTCCCAGGTATGGGTTTTGGGTTCTGGGAGGAGGTGGGGGGGCAGTTCTATATCCAGTTCTGAAGAGAAATGCATCCTATCCAGTACAAGTGAATTTCAAAGCTTTATTTAAAAAAAAATGCTAAAAACCACAATACAGCAATATAATGTGTAAACCTAATTTCAATCTTGACCTAAGTGGAATCAGTTTGATGGTCTCAGTGAAGTCCTAGTGGATAGGTGTCCATGTTTTAACAAGCATAAACAAAGCCCCCATCCTGTTGGTCCTAATTACATCCTTGGCAATCTCTGCATGGATCAGGAAGGACTGAATTGGTCATGGAGAATTATCTGCCTTCCCCAACCCTGCAGACGTTGTCCTTTTTGGTCAGGGTTAAACAAGGTTAGTATGGCAAAGTGAGACTACTCTGTTGTGACTTATGCTATACTCATTCTGCCCTAACATAAGGCTGGAGGGTTAGTTGACTAAAGCATTTCTTTTTCTCTCTGACCGCCAGGCACCACCTTTCTCCAGCCCTAAATCTGTTCAACTGTTGCTGAATACAAACAAATGCACATAAAATGTAAACTTTCAAAAGTAATTGCCCCTTGACTTAGCTACTGACTTCTGAGTTAATGTTTCCCTCTGTAACAATAGATTACATGTTGTAAGAGTGAATGTTTCTGTTGTCTGAGGTGTTATCAATCGTTAAAGAGGAAAGTCAGATCTCTGAACTCAGGATTTGGCCAATAAGTGGAGACAGAATCAATTTTCAAATAATTTGGTGTAAACTATACATGTATTTGTAATTTTGGAATGCATTCTGTACGGTTGGGACCATAAACATTTGAAACAAATTTAAGGAAACAGAAAGCAAATTGCTTTTTAAAACCTTTCTAGGTCATCTTTAAGTCATAACACTGAAAAATAAAGATTGAAGATATGATGTAATATCTTTATAACTCAGTTATTTTTAATGCATTGTCTAATGGTTGATAAACTCTGTTGTTATAGAATATCCTAATTTAAGACTGGAAGGTTAGTTAACTGTCGTACTTTATGATGATCTCAATATGAATGAACTATTTTGCATACTAAGCCAAACCTTTACGTTTTTACTCAGGGAATATTCTCATTACATTCAGTGGGCATTTTCCCTTAGTAAGAACAGGGTAAGGATTTCATGATTTGACTCAATGCAAAACCTCAGCTTTCAAACACAGGATATAAATAATAAAGTGAAATTCAATTTCTGTAATTATTTTAAGATTGACCTCTGAAATTTATTTTTGTAAGGGTTAAAAATGGTGAAAAATAATGTACCAAAACAATTATTCAGCACTTTCACAATTCATCCTGACAGGCAGCCTGAATTTTCTTCAGCTTGGATACATTACTATGTAGGTGTCGTACTTCCAGTGCTTCTGTCCAGCTTTCACATTTTAATTTGGCAATATAATATATAATATATATAATATATAATATATATATTATATAATATATATATATTATATAATATATAATATATAATATATATATATAATATATAATATAATAATAATATTTCAGATATATTGCATTGCCTCATGGATATGTTGAGGATCTGCTACATCCAGTGACTTTTAAACCATATCTAGTATATTCCTCAAATAAGATTGCAGTCCTGCAACAGGTCTACACAGTATACATCTGTGTCTCAGGAGCCCCAGTGACTGTAGGGATCCATTCACAGGGATCCAATTACAAAACCGTGGCCTAAGATTTCAGTTTTGGTTTCACATTGATATGTCAGACCCGGTTGTCTCTATCTTGTCACAGCATAAAGACAAACGATGAAATCCTAGCCCCGTTGATGTCAATGTGAGTTTTGTCATTGATTTCAATGGGGCCAGGATGTCATCTAGAGTTTTTAATAGTTTTCCAAATACTGTAACTACAATGCAAATGTTATATCATAATCCACGTTCCAACATCATTTAGTTACTTTACAACTTAGCTCACATTACTTGTTGGGTTATTCTTCATTGTAGCAGGTGGCTCACAGAGCAAGAATAAAGTGGACATATAGCATATAGGATTGTGTGTTGCTAATCAAAAGATGATTCAAAATAGTAATAGGAGGACAGCTCTACTCAAGTCTTGTCATAAATACCCTGTAATAGAGCAGCAAGTATATTTTATATGAAAAAAAAATTCCCAAATGAGGTTTCTTATTACACAAAAAGAGAAATCAGGAAGTGTACCAGGAATGCTTAGTTTTTGCTAAGTGAAAAGAGTGATGATATCTCTTTTGAACATGAAGATCGTAGCTTTCTCTAAGCAAGCCACTTTAGATTAAGCCCAAAGAGCATGTATGTTTTTCAAAATTAAAGTGTTGTTATCAACAGTAACAGCATGCAGTGAAAAAACACTGCCCTTCACTTCAACTTTTCAATTAGAACAGTGGGTAATGTGTGCTGTCAGTGTGAAGTAGATACAATATGTTTGTCCTGCACACAACAGGAGAGTGAATAGGAACATCTGGCCATAGCCTCGCTAAAATTTCAAAGGCATCTGTTTACCTCTCGGCTCTGTGACACTGATGGTTTCAAGCTTAAAATATACAGAATGCTTTATCTGTGGCCTAATTTACATTTCTGCATAAAAGCTACTTAGATTGACTGTAGAGGTTTATAATTTGAGTTACCCCAAGATAAATGGAAATATGGAGGTAGTACTACACAGACTATGCTTTTGTCCTCCCAGGCTTGCAAATAATTGCCTTGGAACAATATTTTTTAAGCCTCTAAAATTACCTTGTGTAAAAATCAGAAGTCACCTAAAGCACAGAAATTTGATAATAGTTAGAGAAAAGTGTAAGATGCTAAGCAGCAAGGCACATCTATATGTAACAAAACTACCGAAAGATGTCTTCAGTATACTACATTCTATTTGTTTACGGAGTAATTTATTGTTTTAATAGAAAATGGTAGGAATTTAGTAGGCTATTTGATTTTGTGCTTTTGAAAATACCTGTTCACCAAAGTTTAAAAATCAGAAACTCTAACAGGAAAAGAAAACATTAAAGTGTCTTTGCATATGCTGTTGTTCTTAACTAGTCTTAATGGTCTTGTACTCATGGCTGGGTTGGCCTGTTCATTCTAAGGGTTTACTTTCACAATTACATAACTTTTCAAAACAAAAATGACTAATTGAAATTCTCATGCTAGTTTGCATTCTTAGAGATCACTTTGTTAAAGTGTTTGAAAAAATTGATGATCATCTGGTTTTGAGGTGTCAGTATGAAAAAAGCCATTTTTCACGTGCCCAAAAATATTTTGCATGCTCTTTCCTGTTTTGCTTACTGAAAATGACCTATTCTGTAAGATTCAGACAGGCCATGGATTTAGTTTCCCATTAAGAGCAAGTATCTTTTAATTCAAGGAAGAAATTTGTTTAAAGTTATTTGCAAACATCAGAAATTTGCACTTTCTATACTCTCCTCTCCATTTTAAAGTATGTATGGAAGTATGGGCCTGAGGTTATGTATATATGCACTAGTACATGGAACATAAACCCTTTTGCTTTTGCTTAAATGGTCAGACTTTCAACTGAATGCATATATGTTAAACATTTAGCTGTCTTGCTAAAGTAAGTGTATTGTAGATATGTGGTTGTATTGTATATATGTGGTAATGTGTGTATGGCTGGAGCTGTATGATCTATTACAAATGATGTTGTTTTTCGGCAAGATGGTCTCTGCCAGCAGTAGCTTCAGAAATGCCAACAGTAATTATCAACTTTGTTTTGAAATACAATTCACACTTTATACATGTGAAGAAGTGCTTTTTACAGTGTGAACTTTCAGAACGATGCACTGAACAAAATTGTAACAGCTTGCTCTTAAAGAGAGGTCTCCCTGACCTGGTCAGGATTAAAGTTGTTGACAAAGATGTATGGGGGAAGGTTTTCAGTTGCTTCACTTGGTCTAGGTGGACAGAGACTGAATTATGTTCTTCTGTTGTTGTCACCAAAAATTGTAAACTGTTAATTTTGTAGCTATGGAATTCATTTTGCAATGGTAAGAACAAGGTAAAAACTTGGTCATATGAAATGACAGTCATGGTGAATGTCATGGGCTCCCGAACAATGTAAGAAGATTCAGAGATTTTGTCTCCTAGAAATTTTTATAAAATTGAAATGATCAAGAGAAGTTGTTTTCTGATCTTGAGCAACACTTAATTTTCAAAGTCAGATGGCTTAATAACATTTCTGACTCCCGCATATAGCTGCTCAGATTAGCACGGAGGTTTAAAACAGGAATTTGGGTGCCTAAGTGCCCATATGAACACGCAGATACAAGGTTTGGACATGATGTGTAGGAGCCCAGATTTGAAAATTTGATTCACTGTAGATTTTTTTATTTTGAAGGGTTAAAATGCTGTTAATTTCTAAAATAGTTTAACCCAGAATCCAGTTTAGGTTCTACACTCATTTAATTCCTGATCATTGGCTGAATCCTTCAAGGTGCAGAGTGTCTCCTTGTCCATTTCTGAGTGCCTTCATCTCCCATTGACACCACGGGACTGAGGGTTCTGAAAGCTTTGTAGGAGGCCCTTTATAGGATCAGATCTTATATAAGCAAAGCCATTCTGTATTTTGCTCTGTTGAAATGTCTTCTAAGGAAATGGAGCAAAATGCCTCTCTCCGGTTTGGTTGCCCTGGGATTCTAGAGGGCTCATGAGATTGAGGGAATTTCTCAATATGGTGTACAATATTCTTCTAGGTTGAAATAGTGACTCACACTGGACCTCACAGACGCCTATGGATGGGCCCCCAGTTCCAGTTCAAAACGATTCATCCCTCAGGTCAAACAACGGTCATTTCATCCAGTTCTTCTGTGCTGCAGTCACATGGTCCAAGTGACACCCCACAGCCTCTTCTGGACTTTGATACAGATGACCTTGATCTCAACAGTCTCAGGTAACAGTAAAGTTAATTTTACAAGAATGTTTCATAGTTATTTACACACAGATTAGCCAATTGCTCAAATAAATTCTTCCATGTAAATACATAACTATTAATATCAAGTTTGTTTGGATCAGATGCTTAGACTATCACATGCCTTGTTAATGATAAAAATTCATCTAGGACAAAGTGATGATCAGAATTTCTATCCAAATGTCTTTAGTGATCGCCTAGATTCCCTTCTGTTGCCGCTTCTTGCCTGAATAACAATGGAATATGTGCAAAGTCCAGTTGTCTTGTTCTGTTGCACTTAAGCTCTAAAATGTTCAGTGCTTCATTGCCTTTCACAGTTTCTGCATTGCTTAGCAACATCATTTGCTATAACATGACTAGGAGCATCAGGGTGTAGATTTATAGCCTGCTGACTATAAAGGGGTCAGTGTGTTGGAACACTAAGTGAACTACTGGAATGTCTTTTTTCCCCCTTTTCCATCTTCTTTTCTTTCCTCGTTCAGTGTATTATGTAAAATTCTGGTACTAGATTTGAACCTAGAGATGCCTCGAAAACCTTTTCCCTCATGTATGCTTTTTTTGTCATTGGCAAAATCACATTGTATGATGGAAGTGTGTTTTTATCTGCCTCTGCCAACAGCAAGAACATCTCAATACAACAAACCAAAAGTCGCTCCTTGAGTTGGTTCATGACTTCTGTTTCTTCTTAAAGAGTAACTCATAGCCTTGCCTTTTTTCAATTTACTTTGTATGGGTTTGCTTTGTTTTCCTCCATTCTTATTTTTGATTTCCTAACATTATTAACCACTTTCTGGGAGCAGCTGACTTCCTTGTAATGTTGCTAATAGATTATCAGAAGGTGTCAGAGTGAGACCTAGTGCTGTTACTCTGCTGAAAATGGGTATAATAAGTAGTTCATCTCAATATGTTTCCCCAAAACTTTCAGATGTTAGTTGTTCTCAGTTTCATTAATTTAAAGTTATCAGTCTTTGAATGTGGGCTTTCTGGGGGGAGGTTGTTAGTATTTATTGGTAGGCAGTGATTTTTAAAAAGTTGCCATATTCGTCATAAATTTCTGCTTCCTCTATGATAGCTAGAAAGAGTTAACAAGCTTAACAAGTCTACGACTTTCAGAGCCAACAGGTGATTCTGGAACCTAAAGTTTCATGGTATTGGCTCTCTGGGATTTAGACCGTATTCCCATCTCCCACGAATAAAACAGTGCAAGTGTGGAAGATGACCAACCCTGCTGAACATTATGCAAACTCTCCTGGGCCCTGAACTTGAAGTGAATAATCTTTGCTCATGTGAGTAGGCCCATTGCCTTCAATTACATTGCCCCCTGTGTAAGGATATTCCGGATTGGACTCTTAATGTGTATACCTGGCTTTCTAAGGTTCTTTGGAACCCAGCCAGCTGATGTCCCGATGCTGGATATTTAAATAATTATATGTATATATATAAAAATAATTGATTAAATGAAGAAAGATGTATGCTGGCAGGAGAGTGGGTAGTTAAAAACATAACATTAAACATTAAACATTCCCTCCTCACACAAACCAGTTTTGCCTGCCGAGCCAAAGGACTTGTACCATACCTGTGGGCAATAAGGGGAATTTGTGGAGCTAAGGTTTTCTTTTTTTCTTTTTTCTTTGCGGCTTTCTAAGAGCTCTAATCTTAAGAAAAAGTATGGAGATACTTAATTTTCATGAAATTTATCATCCATTGATTGGATCCACACACCAGTGGAAAATAAAAGCTTTCAACGCTTGGTTGATTTTAGAATAAATAGTTCTTTAATTGATTGGACTTGTTCAGTTTTCTTGATTTAAGAACGGCCTTAACGAGCAGTGATTTTGACGTAGGTGACACATATGATTTTAAATTTTAGGATTCAGCCTGTTCGCTCTGAACCTGTTAGCATGCCAGGATCATCACGTCCGATTTCTGATCGCAGAGGAGTTTCAACGGTGATCGATGCTACCTCAGGTAGAAAACACGTGTTTTGATTGACATTAATGGCATTTGTCAAACTTTTATTTATTTGCTTAGTAACATGTTGTTACTAATCAAAGCCATATATTTAAAGAGCTGTCAAAATTTTCAGATCTACTGTAGGGTCTGTGCTATCTTATATTTAATTAACTTATATTGAAAGCTACCAGGATGATGACTCATTTTGCCTTTGATCATTTGAATGTGAAGTAGCAGTACTGGTATAAAATCTAAATACAATATATGTGTTCAGTTTACTTAAACAGAATATCAAAGTCCCTGATCTAAAGAAAGAGAAGGTGTGTCAGGGCTAACACAGGAATACTTTTATTAGTGAAAGCATAAAGTTTAGAAAATCATTACACTAATAATCTCTGTCTATCAGGGTTATAAATTACCTACCAATGAAAAATATCCTTGTATATATTAGCAATGTCTGTGAGCAAACAATGCCTATCAGATAAACTAATCAATGTTTCTTTAGCAGGGATATTTTTCACTGACTCTTTTTGCAATGGAGAACAACTTTAAATAAACCATGATTATTTCAATATCAGCCTAATAATATATGTAGTATAAAGTTTTCTGCCCTTGTTTCTTAGTGCCATGGTATGCTATGTATAAAGAAACAAGGGCAGTGGGGTTTTACACTCCAGTACAGCTGTATAGAATGTGAAGGTTGCACACAGCAGGATTTTGTCAAATAAAATCTCTCACAAGTAGAATTATTAAACACACAGCATTAGTCAACCAGTCGAGTCAGAGAGGATTTTAATCTTTAGCGATTTGAAAATCCCTAGAGACTGCTGATTGGATTGAGGTTTAAACTGTAAAAGGAAACTGCAACACATAAAGAAACTGATTTGTGAAGGGTGTTTTAAAGAGAGTTAAAATGAAAGCTCCTGTTCCGGACTCTGTTTGCTATAGATATAAATTCTGAATCCAAGATGCTACTTTTGTGTGCCAGATCTATTTATTTTGGTGTCTTTTTCTAGATCCGTGTTTATAATTAAGTGTAGCAATTACACTCACACTCCATAGTTAAGGTTATATCACCACCGACATATAAATCCCTATTTTCAGACATTTTAAAGTTGTTAAATTAACTCTGCTTGAAACTAGGCAGACATCTGGGACTGCGTCCTGGGAATATTTTTAATAAATGTATATGAAATATTGAGAAAATTGTCTTGGCTATATAGGGAAACCTAAGTATCCAAACCGATGCATTTTTGTAGTAGTTCATCTGAAAAATGTCATCTTTTAAAAATAAAATTTAAGAGATTTAGATCATCATGGTAATCTCGGTCAGTATATTCGAAATTTTGAAAACCAAATTATTAATGTTTTAGGCTATTCCACCCTACAAATCCAACCATGGCAGCTGTCCTGCATATTTAGGGGCATTTGCAGGGTGGCTAGAACAATACAAATAACGAACTGTGACCTAAGTCCTTAGCTAGTCTGTAACATGATTCTATAACCAAGTTGTTCCATCTACACTACAGACAATAAACAATGCAAGCAGATGGCTAACTCTCTGTGCTAAATAACCCTCTTCTGTAGTGTAGATGGGGCCTTTGTTTAAAGGGGCTCATATGCATGTGATGAAGCTTTTTTTGGTAATGCTTGTAACATGTGTGTCCACATTAAAATTAGTGTATATTGTTATAAGTCTAAAATATATTTCTCGTACAACAATACAGTTTTGTTATAATACTTCATAAGTTTCTTACAAACAATACATGGATTTTGCCAGTGGCATGCTGATAGCAATATTTTATTTAAATCCACTTCCAAACAGTTTGGATTTGCAATGATTTTTGATTCAGAGACTTTAACCTCTATTTGAAGCCTTTGTATTGGCTGAGCCCTGGTTCTTTCCCATGCAGAAACTCTTTAGTACAGATAGATGTGCCAGATTACATTTGATGGTTTAGTGATGTGGCCTCTCCTAAAGGGTTAAGGAGATACAAGAAAATGCATGCACTTTTTCTCAAGGTTTCATTCTGCACTTGAAACAGAGTCCAGCAGATGAGAGACAGACTATTTAGCACTCATTCTCTCTTCCTCTAATCTTTTCATTTAAAAAAAAATGCTTAATGGATGTGTGCAGCAAATTACATTAAACTCAGTTTTGAATGTAAGGATTTTATTTTAAATACCATTCTTGAGCTGCATTAAATTTTTGTCTTCAAAAGTCCAGTACTGCAAATATTCTTATTTCCTGCTGATATTACCAAGGCACGTCCTAAATGGCTTACATTCTTTATGAAAACAAGTTTATTGGAAAATACCTTTTTAGGTTTGAAAGGTTTTTTTTTTTTTTAAGTAGGTCATAAATTTTTTATTACCTAACCTGAACCAGGAAGTGATTCTTCAGTTCTGACCCATACATTTGAGTCTGTTGCACTTTATGAAGATGCTTATCTGGTTGTTTGATTGCCTGTTGCTTAGAGATGTGACGAGTGTGGCGCCCCTCTTATCAAGTGCTATCACTTGGTCTTGCCATCAAAAGATTACAAGTACAGTTTATCATCTTTGATTATTCTTGCAGCGCATTTAATAGCTCACACACACTCAACCTTGCCCACCAACCCCCTGCTGGTGACAGCTCTGTCTTTGTGTTTAAAACGACAACAGTGTACATATTTTTATTATGATAACTTTTATAGGTTATGTCAGCAAAACCATGCTATCATGTAATATGTTCTGGCACAGAGGATTTAAAATAATTCTTAATTTTAAAAAGTATAGGCCACCTGCAGTGATGTAAATCAGGAAGATCTCCAATAAGAGGCAGGGAGTTGTACCAAAATAAAATCAAAGTTACTGAATATAGAATCAGGGCAATTTCTGTAATAAAGAAGTGAGATCTAATTATTATGTTAGACAGAATTTAGTAAATTATATTTAAATTATGGAAGGGCTATTTTTAACAGCAAAGATTGGAGGTAGGTTTCGTTGGGTTTCTTTAATGAAAATGACTTTATTTGCTCAATTTATATTTAAATCCTTTTGATCGGTTAACATTTTGATAAAGAGTGACCTTGGGTAGAGTTAAACGTTAGGGTTTACCTTTTGGTAAAGGATACATGATTTTTTGTTTGTTTTGGGGTGGTTGTTTTTTTTGCAGTATGCAACCAAATTTGCATGCATGTGTTGATTTCAGTCCCTAATGTTGACGCTTGTTCTGTTGCTGCAATCTGATGAGGATGTTGTGTTTCTGAATCACTTGTTTCTCTGCTCTGAGAAGGTTCTGGGTATTGGTGACTATGGAGAGCTATCCCCAGGCTACATGTGCACAAAGAGCAGACGAAATACTGCCTGTATCTTGGAGTATCTCCTTATTGTGGAAATCTGATTCACGTGAATATACATAGCAGTCTAGGTACAGAATTTGGTGAGGTGCATAAATACTCCTGTTCATTATCATCTTCTATTATAGAGGCCCTAATTCATGCATCAGGTTATATTGTGCACTAGGCGCTCTCTCAAAAATCATTTATTGCAACCTGCCCCTACCAGAAAAGCTTGTATAAAACGTATATATTGCCTATTCTACAAATACATTAGAAGCAACAGGAAGACCAAGGACAGGGTGGGACTGTTACTCAATGAAGGGGGAAAAACAATAACAGAAAATGTGGAAATGCCAGAGGTGCCAAATGACTTCTTTGTTTTGGTTTTCACCAAAAAGGTTGGCGGTGATTGGATGGCTAACCTAGTGAATACCAGTGAAAATGAAGTAGGATCAGAAGAGGCTAAAATAGGGAAAGAACAAGTTAAAAATTACTTAGACAAATTAGAGGTCTTCAAATCACCAGAGCCTGATGAAATGCATTCTAGAATACTCAAGGAGCTGACGGAGGAGATATCTGAGCCATTGGCAATTATCTTTGAAAAGTCATAGAAGATGAGAGAAATTCCAGAAGACTGGAAAAGGGTAAATATAGTGCCCATCTATAAAAAGGGAAATAAGGACAACCCAGGGAATTACAGACCAGTCAACTTAACTTCTGTACCCAGAAAGTTAATAGAGCAAATACTTAAGCAATCAATTTGAAAACATCTAGAAGATAATAAGGTGATAAGTAACAGTCAGCATGGATTTGTCAAGAACAAAACATGTCAAACCAACCTGATAGCTTTCCTTGAGAGGGTAACAAGCCTTGTGGATAGGGGGCAAGCAGTAGACATGATATGTCTTGATTTTAGTAAGGCTTTTGATACTGTCTCGCATGACTTTCTCATAAACAAACTAGATAGAGCTACTACAAGGTGTGTGCAAAACTGGTTGGAAAATCATTCCTAGAGAGTAGTTATCAGTGGTTCACAGTCATGCTGGAAGGACATAACGAGTGGGGTCCTGCAGGGATCAGTTCTGGGTCTGGTTCTGTTCAATATCTCCATCAATGATTTAGATAATGGCATAGAGAGTACACTTATAAAGACTTATAAAGTCTGCAGACGATACCAAGCTGGGAGGGGTTGCAAGTGCCTAGGAGGATAGGATTAAAATTCAAAATGATCTGGACAAACTGGAGAGCTGGTCTGAAGTAAATAGGATGAAATTCAATAAGGACAAATACAAAGTACTCCATTTAGGAAGGAACAATCAGTTGCACACATACAAAATGGGAAATGACTGCCTAGGGAGGAGTACTGCAGAAAGGGATCTGGGGGTCATAGTGGACCACAAGCTAAATATTAGTCAATAGTGTAACGCTGTTGCAAAAAAAGTGAACATCATTCTGGGATGTATTAGCAGGAGTGTTGTAAGCAAGGATTCTTACAACTACAATACCTACCTGCTGAAATAAAGAAACAGATTGACAGAGCCAGAAGAGTACCCATAAGTCACCTACTACAGGACAGGTCCAACAAAGAAAATAACAGAACGCCACTAGCCATCACCTTCAGCCCCCAACTAAAACCTCTCCAACGCATCATCAAGGATCTACAACCTATCCTGAAGGACAACCCATCACTCTCTCAGATCTTGGGAGACAGGCCAGTCCTTGCTTACAGACAGCCCCCCAACCTGAAGCAAATACTCACCAGCAACCACACACCACACAACAGAACCACTAACCCAGGAACCTATCCTTGCAACAAAGCCCGTTGCCAACTGTGTCCACATGTCTATTCAGGGGACACCATCATAGGGCCTAATCACATCAGCCACACTATCAGAGGCTCGTTCACCTGCACATCTACCAATGTGATATATGCCATCATGTGCCAGCAATGCCCCTCTGCCATGTACATTGGTCAAACTGGACAGTCTCTAAATAAAAGAATAAATGGATACAAATCAGACGTCAAGAATTATAACATTCAAAAACCAGTTGGAGAACACTTCAATCTCTTTGGTCACTCGATTACAGACCTAAAAGTTGCAATTCTTCAACAAAAAAACTTCAAAAACAGACTCCAATGAGAGACTGCTGAATTGGAGTTAATTTGCAAACTGGATACAATTAACTTAGGCTTGAATAGAGACTTGGAGTGGATGGGTCATTACACAAAGTAAAACTATTTCCCCATGTTTATTCCTCCCCCCCACCCCCGTTCCTCAGACATTCTTGTCAACTGCTGGAAATGGCCCACCTTGATTATCACTACAAAAGGTTCCCCCCCCCACTCTCCTGCTGGTAATAGCTCACCTTAAGTGATCACTCTTGTTACAGTGTGTATGGTAACACCCATTGTTTCATGTTCTCTATGTATATAAATCTCCCCACTGTATTTTCCACTGAATGCATCCGATGAAGTGAGCTGTAGCTCACAAAAGCTTATGCTCAAATAAATTTGTTTGTCTCTAAGGTGCCACAAGTACTCCTTTTCTTTTTGCGAATACAGACTAACATGGCTGCTATTCTGAAAAAAGACATGAGAAGTAATTATTCCACTCTACTCTGTGCTGATTAGTCCTCAACTGGAGTATTTTGTGGAGTTCTGGGCACCACATTTCAGGAAGGATGTGGACAAATTGGAGAGAGTCCAGAGAAGAGCAACTAAAATAATTAAAGGTCTAGAAAACATGACCTATGAGGGAAGGTTGAAAAAATTGGGTTAGCTTAGTCTGGAGAAGAGAAGCCTGAGAGGGGACATGATAACAGTTTTCAAGTACATAAAACGTTGTTACAAGGAGGAGGGAGAAAAATTGTTTTTCCTAACCTCTGAGGACTAGAAGCAATGGACTTCAATTGCTGCAAGGGAGGTTTAGGGTGGACATTAGGAAAAACTTCCTAACTGTCAGGGTGGTTAAGCACTCACAAGGTCCCTTCCAGTCCTATGATTTTATGATTCGAGCCATAAAACTCTTAAGTATGTCCGTGCTGCTGTCCCTCAGTAAGTGCTCAGTCTATTTTTTTCAATGTGCCACCTTTGCTGGACGTTCGCTAAGCATGTAGCACAAAGAGATTTCCATGAACTCCTGGGTGCGGGGGTTAGAGTTGTTGTGGGGTGTACGGTATGAATCTCCAAGCTGTGATTCAGCATGCAGCAGACCCAGGGGAGCTGATGAATGTGGGGCTAATGAATTACAAAGAGCTTCGACAATTTCATTTGATAGTTTGTAAATGGAGTGAAAGAGAGCTTGCCCGCTGCACAAGTAGAGTATGCAGGCCTACATCTCTATAGCATCAGTTGTGTGGTCACCATATTATTGTGAATATTTACTGTGAAATATAAACACCACAGCTAGTTCTTCTCAATACCATATAGTGAAAGGAATCTTGTCCAGTGTCTACGTTCAAAGATGTTCAGAGCTTAATATCTGCTATTTAGGAGTTCCATTTTCAAAAGTGACTGAGGGTATGTCTACACTACGGAATAAGGTCGAATTTATAGAAGTCGGTTTTTTAGAAATCGGTTTTATAAATTCGAGTGTGTGTGTCCCCACAGTAAATGCTCTAAGTGCATTAAGTGCATTAACTCGGCGGAGCGCTTCCACAGTACCGAGGCAAGCGTCGACTTCCGGAGCGTTGCACTGTGGGTAGCTATCCCACAGTTCCCGCAGTCTCCGCTGCCCATTGGAATTCTGGGTTGAGATCCCAATGCCTGATGGGGCTAAAACATTGTCGCGGGTGGTTCTGGGTACATATCGTCAGCCTCCCGTTCCCTCCCTCCCCCCGTGAAAGCAAGGGCAGACAATCATTTCGCGCCTTTTTTCCTGAGTTACCTGTGCAGACGCCATACCATGGCAAGCATGGAGCCCGCTCAGGTAACCGTCACCCTATGTCTCCTGGGTGCTGGCAGACGCGGTACGGCATTGCTACACAGTAGCAGCAACCCCTTGCCTTGTGGCAGCAGACGGTACAGTACGACTGGTAGCCGTCATCGTCATGTCTGAGGTGCTCCTGGTCGCCTCTGTGAGGTCGATCAGGAGCGCCTGGGCAGACATGGGCACAGGGACTAAATTTGGAGTGACTTGACCAGGTCATTCTCTTTAGTCCTGCAGTCAGTCCTATTGAACCGTCTTATGGTGAGCGGGCAGGCGATACGGACTGCTAGCAGTCGTGCTGTACCATCTTCTGCCGAGCAGTCATGAGATGTGGATGGCATGCAGTCCGTCTGCTGCCAGCCAAAGATGTAAAAGATAGATGGAGTGGGTCAAAACAAGAAATAGACCAGATTTGTTTTGTACTCATTTGCTTCCCCCCCCTCCCCTGTCTAGGGGACTCATTCTTCTAGATCACACTGCAGTCAAGGTGCAGCGAGGTAAATCTAGCCATGTATCAATCAGAGGCCAGGCTAACCTTCTTGCTCCAATAAGGACAATAACTTAGGTGCACCATTTCTTATTGGAACCCTCTGTGAAGTCCTGCCTGAAATACTCCTTGATGTAAAGCCACCCCCTTTGTTGATTTTAGCTCCCTGAAGCCAACCCTGTAAGCGCCCCTCCCAGCGTCAGAGCAATGGCAAACAATCGGGCATCTGAGAGTGCTGTCCAGAGCAGTCACAATGGAGCGCTCTGATGGGGCTAAAACATTGTCGCGGGTGGTTCTGGGTACGTGTCGTCAGGCCCCCGTTCCCTCCCTCCCTCCGTGAAAGCAAGGGCAGACAATCATTTCGCGCCTTTTTTCCTGAGTTACCTGTGCAGACGCCATACCACAGCAAGCATGGAGCCCGCTCAGGTAACCGTCACCCTATGTCTCCTGGGTGCTGGCAGACGCGGTACGGCTTTGCTGCACAGTAGCAGCAACCCCTTGCCTTCTGGCAGCAGACGGTGCAATACGACTGGTAGTCGTCCTCATCGTGTCCGAGGTGCTCCTGGCCGCGTCGGCTGGGAGCGCCTGGGCAGACATGGGCGCAGGGACTAAATTTGGAGTGACTTGACCAGGTCATTCTCTTTAGTCCTGCAGTCAGTCCTATTGAACCATCTTATGGTGAGCAGGCAGGCGATACGGACTGCTAGCAGTCGTACTGTACCATCTTCTGCCAGGCAGGCAAGAGATGAGGATTGCTAGCAGTCGTATTGCACCATCTTCTGCCAGGCAGGCAAGAGATGGGGATGGCTAGCAGGCGTACTGTACCATCTTCTGCCAAGCAGCCATGAGATGTGGATGGCATGCAGTCCTTCTGCACCGTCTGCTGCCAGCCAAAGATGTAAAAGATAGATGGAGTGGGTCAAAACAAGAAATAGACCAGATTTGTTTTGTACTCATTTGCCTCCTCCCCTGTCTAGGGGACTCATTCCTCTAGGTCACACTGCAGTCACTCACAGAGAAGGTGCAGCGAGGTAAATCTAGCCATGTATCAATCAGAGGCCAGGCTAACCTCCTTGTTCCAATAACAACGATAACTTAGGTGCACCATTTCTTATTGGAACCCTCCGTGCAGTCCTGCCTGAAATACTCCTTGATGTACAGGCACCCCCTTTGTTGATTTTAGCTCCCTGAAGCCAACCCTGTAAGCCGTGTCGTCAGTCGCCCCTCCCTCCGTCAGAGCAACGGCAGACAATCGTTCCGCGCCTTTTTTCTGTGCGGACGCCATACCACGGCAAGCATGGAGCCCGCTCAGCTCACTTTGGCAATTAGGAGCACATTAACCACCACACGCATTATTCAGCAGTATATGCAGCACCAGAACCTGGCAACGCGATACCGGGCGAGGAGGCGACGTCAGCGCGGTCCCGTGAGTGATCAGGACATGGACACAGATTTCTCTGAAAGCATGGGCCCTGCCAATGCATGCATCATGGTGCTAATGGGGCAGGTTCATGCTGTGGAACGCCGATTCTGGGCTCGGGAAACAAGCACAGACTGGTGGGACCGCATAGTGTTGCAGGTCTGGGACGATTCCCAGTGGCTACGAAACTTTCGCATGCGTAAGGGCACTTTCATGGAACTTTGTGACTTGCTTTCCCCTGTCCTGAAGCGCATGAATACCAAGATGAGAGCAGCCCTCACAGTTGAGAAGCGAGTGGCGATAGCCCTGTGGAAGCTTGCAACGCCAGACAGCTACCGGTCAGTTGGGAATCAATTTGGAGTGGGCAAATCTACTGTGGGGGCTGCTGTGATGCAAGTAGCCCACGCAATCAAAGATCTGCTGATATCAAGGGTAGTGACCCTGGGAAATGTGCAGGTCATAGTGGATGGCTTTGCTGCAATGGGATTCCCTAACTGTGGTGGGGCTATAGATGGAACCCATATCCCTATCTTGGCACCGGAGCACCAAGCCGCCGAGTACATAAACCGCAAGGGGTACTTTTCAATAGTGCTGCAAGCTCTGGTGGATCACAAGGGACGTTTCACCAACATCAACGTGGGATGGCCGGGAAAGGTGCATGATGCTCGCATCTTCAGGAACTCTGGTCTGTTTCAAAAGCTGCAGGAAGGGACTTTATTCCCAGACCAGAAAATAACTGTTGGGGATGTTGAAATGCCTATATGTATCCTTGGGGACCCAGCCTACCCCTTAATGCCATGGCTCATGAAGCCGTACACAGGCAGCCTGGACAGTGGTCAGGAGCTGTTCAACTACAGGCTGAGCAAGTGCAGAATGGTGGTAGAATGTGCATTTGGACGTTTAAAGGCGCGCTGGCGCAGTTTATTGACTCGCTTAGACCTCAGCGAAACCAATATTCCCACTGTTATTACTGCTTGCTGTGTGCTCCACAATATCTGTGAGAGTAAGGGGGAGACGTTTATGGCGGGGTGGGAGGTTGAGGCAAATCGCCTGGCTGCTGGTTACGCGCAGCCAGACACCAGGGCGGTTAGAAGAGCACAGGAGGGCGCGGTACGCATCAGAGAAGCTTTGAAAAACAGTTTCATGACTGGCCAGGCTACGGTGTAAAAGTTCTGTTTGTTTCTCCTTGATGAACCCCCCCGCCCCTTGGTTCACTCTACTTCCCTGTAAGCTAACCACCCTCCCCTCCTCCCTTTAATCATTGCTTGCAGAGCCAATAAAGTCATTGCTGCTTCACAGTCATGCATTCGTTATTCATTCATCACACAAATAGGGGGATGACTACCAAGGTATCCCAGGAGGGGTGGTGGAGGAGGGAAGGAAAATGCCACACAGCACTTTAAGCACAGCACTTTAAAAGTTTACAACTTTAAAATTTATTGAATGACAGCCTTCTTTTTTTTGGGCAATCCTCTGTGGGGGAGTGGCTGGTTGGCCGGAGGCCTCCCCACCGTGTTCTTGGGCGTCTGGGTGTGGAGGCTATGGAACTTGGGGAGGAGGGCGGTTGGTTACAGAGGGGCTGCAGTGGCAGTCTGTGCTCCAGCTGCCTTTGCTGCAGCTCAACCATACACTGGAGCATACTGGTTTGGTCCTGCAGCAGCCTCAGCATTGAATCCTGCCTCCTCTCATCACGCTGCCGCCACCTTTGAGCTTCAGCCCTGTCTTCAGCCCGCCACTTACTCTCTTCAGCCCGCCACTTACTCTCTTCAGCCCTCCACCTCTCCTCCCGGTCATTTTGTGCTTTCCTGCACTCTGACATTATTTGCCTCCACGCATTCGTCTGTGCTCTGTCAGTGTGGGAGGACAGCATGAGCTCGGAGAACATTTCATCGCGAGTGCGTTTTTTTTTCTTTCTAAGCTTCACTAGCCTCTGGGAAGGAGAAGATCCTGTGATCATTGAAACACATGCAGCTGGTGGAGAAAAAAAAAGGGACAGCGGTATTTAAAAAGACACATTTTATAAAACAGTGGCTACACTCTTTCAGGGTAAACCTTGAAAGTTAACATTACATACATAGCACATGTGCTTTCGTTACAAGGTCGCATTTTGCCTCCTCCCACCGCGTGAACGGATTTTGGTTGAATGCCAGCAAACATACACTGCAATGCTTTGTTCTACAGTGATTCCCCAGTACGTGTTGCTGGCCTGGAGTGGTAAAGTGTCCTACCATGAAGGACGAAATAAGGCTGCCCTCCCCAGAAACCTTTTGCAAAGGCAGAACCGCAAATGCCAGGGCAAAGTAATCCTTTCACATGCTTGCTTTTAAACCATGTATAGCATTTTAAAAGGTACACTCACCAGAGGTCCCTTCTCCGCCTGCTGAGTCCAGGAGGCAGCCTTGGGTGGGTTCGGGGGGTACTGGCTCCAGGTCTAGGGTGAGAAACAGTTCCTGGCTGTCGGGAAAACCGGTTTCTCCGCTTGCTTGCTGTGAGCTATCTACAACCTCCTCCTCATCATCTTCTTCGTCCCCAAAACCTACTTCTGTATTGCCTCCATCTCCATTGAAGGAGTCAAACAACACGGCTGGGGTAGTGGTGGCTGAACCCCCTAAAATGGCATGCAGCTCATCATAGAAGCGGCATGTTTGGGGCTCTGACCCAGAGCGGCCGTTCGCCTCTCTGGTTTTCTGGTAGGCTTGCCTCAGCTCCTTCAGTTTCACGCGGCACTGCTTCGGGTCCCTGTTATGGCCTCTGTCCTTCATGCCCTGGGAGATTTTCAGAAAGGTTTTGGCATTTCGAAAACTGGAACGGAGTTCTGATAGCACGGATTCCTCTCCCCAAACAGCGATCAGATCCCGTACCTCCCGTTCAGTCCATGCTGGAGCTCTTTTGCGATTCTGGGACTCCATCATGGTCACCTCTGCTGATGAGCTCTGCATGGTCACCTGCAGCTTGCCACGCTGGCCAAACAGGAAATGAGATTCAAAAGTTCGCGGTTCTTTTCCTGTCTACCTGGCCAGTGCATCTGAGTTGAGAGCGCTGTCCAGAGCGGTCAGAATGGAGCACTCTGGGATAGCTCCCGGAGGCCAATACCATCGAATTGTGTCCACAGTACCCCAAATTCGAGCCGGCAAGGTCGATTTAAGCGCTAATCCACTTGTCAGGGGTGGAGTAAGGAAATCGATTTTAAGAGCCCTTTAAGTCGAAATAAAGGGCTTCATTGTGTGGACGGGTGCAGGTTTAAATCGATTTAACGCTGCTAAATTCGATCTAAAGTCCTAGTGTAGACCAGGGCTGAGGCACTTGTACCCTAAGTGCCATTGACTTTCAGAAAGACTTAAGCTGCTAAATGCCTACATCGTTTTTGAAAGTGGAACTTAGACTCCTAAGTAACTCAGATGCTTTTGAAAGTTTTACCCTTAGTTTGCAGGTAATATTTCAGAACTGATAGCTGAACCAGGAGGCAATACTATACATGATCCTCCTAACATAATTAGATTAAAATTAAATAGACATAAGAATTTTAAAATATCTTGTGTAAAATTAAAGCCATAGATGAACAACTTTGCCAGTATTGCTTTTCTAAGCAATGCCATAATTTATATACCTATAAGTGAATGAATGCTCTATTTCAGAAAATTCCTAATGGACTGGATAGAAGTAAATGAAATAAGTCACACTGAATGAAGGTAAATAAGCGATTCTTTGATGCAAGTGATCACATC
This sequence comes from Caretta caretta, assembly GCF_965140235.1. Lineage (NCBI taxonomy): Eukaryota > Metazoa > Chordata > Testudines > Cheloniidae > Caretta > Caretta caretta. Next base: position 6,582,971 of record NC_134222.1, on the reverse strand, counting down.
AGAAGAGTACTTTAGTAATAGCACACTAAATATATCAAGAAATATTTCATAGAACCAACTATAATAAAATGGATATTTTGTGTAAGGATATTATTTTGATGTACTAAGATGTTTATATTAATATTTTGTCCTAGAGTATAATGTTGTAATGGAACATTGATTCACTGAAAAAATATTATTGTAAAAAAACTAAAATGAACAATGATGAAGATTATGCGAGTCAAATGTAAAGGTACAGTATTTCAGTAGGATTATTATCTAAGTGCAGATGTGAATGGTTTTATTTCTTCTGCATTTCAGTATTTTTTTAGATCAATGAGAGATACAAACTTATTTACATTTTAACTCTATCTTTAAATAGAAGAGTTAGCAAAAATGTCTTCAGCAAGATATCCCTTATATTTGTCCCTGAATGCACACATACCACTCACATCCATTGGGGGAGAATGTCCCTTTAAGGATTTAAATGCACTATAATTTCAAGTTGACAGTGACGAACATTCAAAATCAGTGATAAGACTTTTAAAAGAGTAGAATTTAGCCCAAATTTTAACAGATTGCATAGAAGCGTTCAGGAGTATACAGCAACAGATATTAATATAGCCTTCTTCAATTAAAAATAAATATAGACTTAGGGAAAACAATATTTTTTTTCTCAAGTAAAACTGATTGTTTTAAAATTTACCCATGGGCCATGAAACAATTTTGTTGCATTGCCACTTGAGCAACAAAATGGTAACAAAAGAAAGCAATTGACATATTATAACCGGCTGAGCCATTCTTTCTCCCTCCCCCCCCCCCCCCCCCGCCCCTGATGAAGTAAGTGAAAATTTTATTCATTTGATCTTTTATTATTCATACAAACACCACTGAGGTAAGGACTACATGGAAAACTTGTACTGTCCAGCAATACTCTCCCTTGGAATTTAATAAACGCCTCTGTTGTCACACCTTAAAACATCCAAGCTCTTTTCTGTTGTGTGTGATCAAATATTTATTCCCAAATACCATACACCTAGGAGTGTTTCTTTGGAGCAGCAGAGATCAGTTACTCAGGTAGTAAAGATGTGTGAATGCAGCTGGCAGATGAAGTAACCAACATTATGAATTCCCATTCTGTCCCTCTTGCCAGAGGCAATAGCTGACAGGCCTGAGCGGTCATTGGTTTCCTGTTACTGGCGTTGATAGGGCCTGAGGAATCTTGGCGTCATAGATACTTAAGCTGTCCCCCTGCATGAGTGGAGACGGCCAGTGCTGGAGGGTCCTTGTTGCACAGAGATGTAATCAATATGGTCTGGAGTCCTTGACCTGAATCTGTAATTACCTGGTTGGTATAAAGGTAGTTTGTTGTTACAGATAGTGATTGCATTCAGGTCCTCTGTTCGTGGTGCTGATCTGTGAAGCAGGGGGAGGATTTGGCCCTTTTTCAGTTCTCCACAGTAGTCAAGAGGTTTTAATAATGGTCCTATAACAAGCCATTCTTATTAGGGACATCACCTATTTAGTGCCCAGGAAAACAGGAACCCAGCAGTGCCCGTCTTGCAGTTTTTTACCTTCTGTCGCTTCATTAAAAGGGATGCCTGGGCTGTAAATTCGAGGTCTTTTAAGTAATACCTTTTAGAACAAATGTTAGTAGCAGAATAGCTATTTTAATAAGTGTTTGAGTATGTTATTTGATAAGAATTTTACTATATTTGTAGAAAAAGTAATAATTTGTGGGGTCTGATCAGTTTAGTGTTTTGTTTACTGAAATGTGCTTTTAAAGAACTGAGGATTTTTGTGTCAGAGTTGTGCAGTGTAGAATGGGGACGCTTAAAAAGGGGATTTTAAACTTGATGTAGTTGATTCAGTTGGAAAAATGTAAACTGATGATTTTTAAAGACAGCCTTAAGTCAGAACTGACTGCAGTGGGCTCGGAGATGCCAGTGCAGCATACATGATTACTTCTAGGAACAGCTATGCCCTATAGACTGTGGAGATGTGCAGAGAAATTAAAATGACCTGACACTGTTGATTGGGCACTTGCTGCTGGATCATTGCTTGGCTTGGGAAAGACTCAGCTGCAGGGATGCATGCAGTAACGTTAATGTCTTGCAACTCCTGGTGGGTGTTACTCTAGGCAGAAATATAGAAGGAATAAATTGACAGAAAGGACTTGGGTAGATTGGGTAAATGAGAGATTAAAAAAATTGTTATATATGGATTTATTTTTTTGCCTTTCTAAAAAAAATTATGGATGTGGTGCTTGTGGAAGGTGAAAGACTAAAAGCTCTGGGGACTGACGGCCGCTCTTAGCACACAATGGGATTCAGCTGTGCCAGTTTCCAGTGCATGTTGCCCTTCAGCTATGTGAAAAGGGAAAGACTCAGTCTTTATGGGACATAAGGTAGTTAATCTCTATGCCCACTTATTATTGGCCTTTCTACTGAGACTGCCAACAAATTAATGAATTCATCTCATTCATCTGTGATGGTTGTTCTTTGAGATGCAGGTGCTACTCAACTGGAAAACTCTGTGAGATTACCAGCTAGTTTCAAGTAGACAGGTGAAAAATCAGATGGCCACAACTTTTGGATACTACTGACTTGGGACAGATTTGGACTGATGATCTAAAGTGGAAAAACTCCATGTCACAGGATGAATCACCTGAGCTATTCAGTTCCCAGAATACTAATCATCTTGCTCTCTTGTTTTTGTTAGCATCTGGTAGGCATTATTCGTCAAGAATGTTTTCTGCTTATTTCACCTACTGCTATAGAGCATGAACATGTATTTTCTAGACAGAGAGAGTACATAGCTCTTTTACACCTTTGTGAATCAAGAGCAAATGGCATAGCCTCTTTTGTGAACAAAGGACTGCCGCACATGGGGCGGGGGGGCTGCTCCTGGACAATAAAGCTTGTGATACTTATGGAGGCAGGAGAAGTCTGAGGTTCCTTTTACATTTCCTTTCTGGGCATTTTGAGGCCCATTAACTGGTAAAATATATAAATCATATAGACAGTGAGATTTGAAAAAAGTCTTTGATTCAGTTATTAGCAGCTTGAATAGGGCCCTCCATAGGTAATGTCATGTTAGTCCCATGGCTATAAATGTTTACATATGCAGTTCACCTTCTCTGAATTTAAGTAGATTTAAAGACTGTAGAATATTGATTTCCTCACCTCCTGTAATTGAATAGATAAATCAAACTAACTAAATCCAGAACAACTATGTTTCCATACTGTGTGTATTCTGCTGATGTTTTCTAAGTAAATAATTGGGTGGGTAGCATACAAAAAGGTACAGAGAACTTGCTTACAAGGGGCATTTTTGTATGTGTAAATAAATAAGAAGGCAGTGGAGGGTTCTTCTAACTGTTATAAAATAAAATAAATGTATTTCCAGACCTAGAGTATTGTGAAACATATGTTTCTTCTTCAGTTGTTTTGTTTAACAATTCTTAGAAGACGTGGGAGCAGACGTACAGCATAGGACTTTCAGACATACATACATGTGTAATATTGTACAATTATCATCTTGATCATCTTTTCTGCTGTCTTATATCTTATCATACTTACCAGTTATATTCATGCTAATATTGCCTCACTCTGCACTACCAAAACACATTCAAACTTGGTACCATGGCTTTATTATAATAAGAGTGATATTGTTCCCTTAAGACAGCTCTTCAGTTAAACCGACGAATGTTTTTAGAAAGCAAGTTTTATAGGTTTTATTTTCCAGTTTTTCCAGTACCTTGAAATAATTTTTTAAAAATCCCATAATACATTGTTCTCTGTTCCCAAAACAGACATGATCACAGCATTAATAATTGATTTCCAGTTTAGTGCAACATAAGTCAAGAGTTCTGAAGATAATAGCTTAAGCAGAGTTGTGCAAAGCCATGGGAATTGGATTCACAGAGGCTAAGTGAACTTTTTCCCACTTTCAGTTGAGGTTGTTTTGCTCCCCAGAATGCAGATCAAAACTCAACTAGCCTGGTTTCTGGCTGGAAGCCGACAAAATCAGTGTCAATTGTTTTCTAGTTGAACCATAGCTTAGTTCAAGTTCACTGAAAAGTCTGTGTCCCTTTTCGTGTATGTCCCATTTTGAGGCTTACTTTCAGAAGATTAGCACAGACAAATAAAATGATGAAGTTTTGAACCAAATTATTATTGTCTTTTTTCTTCATAATTTTAGGGAAAGTCCAGGGAGGTCTCGGTGAAGGATCATGGGACTAGTTCTTTTTTTTTTTTTAAGTCAAAAGTTTACACCACAAAAAACTTTGTTTTTTTCTATTTTTAATGTAAATAACAAGAAGTAGGAGTTCCACACAGTAGCCAAGCCATGTAAACTCAACCTGGCTCTCAAATTTAAAAAACAAAACCCTTTCTCTGGTGAGAGAGGATGGGAAGCTTGCGATTTCTTATCCAGTTTCTCATTTCATCTCTGCTGGGATAGTCCTTTGTGTAGCAGCAGTGTTATTGCTGGGCTCTTGCTCCCTATTAGCTGTCCACGTGCTCCAGTGATAAGGCTGTCAATGGCATTTGTTCTGGGTTAAGCATCATATGCATTCACCTCACATTTCTCTCTCTGACTCCGCTCTCTCTCTTCCCACTCCGCAAATCCCCAAATGTTAGAAAGTTGCGTGTGTATATAGTATTTTATACCATGGAATTCATGATTCTGTGGTAGCTGTGAGACAAGTTAAGCCGCAATTACTTTGAGATGAAAGCTTGAATGTGATTTTGAAAAGATCTTAACCCTTAAAGAAAGGTTATTTATGTTCACTCCCCCTCCCCCTTTAACCAAAGGAAATCCCAAGGAATTCGTATCTTTTAATCAAGAGGTCACAAAAAGCAGTGATATGAAGCACGTCCGTAAGGCTTTCACTGCATTTGTAAACATGCTCATACCCTCTTCTTTTCCACTGTGCCAGTTTTCTCCTTTAATAGATCATTTTTGTAACAATTACTAGACTAGCTCATTTGGCTGCATAGTACAGGTGACAGGGGCTTCTATTGTCAGAGCATGAGAGCATAGGTACTTGAGCTTTCTCAGCTGGTAATTCATGTAGGTGAGTAGTCATGGACAGATTGATTAGCGGTACTAATTGTGCATTTCTTTGTTGTGTTAAATTACTAATTTGCGATAATCGAATTGTCTAATTTTACTGTTCTTAAGACCATTTCTAGTAATTTAATTTGGAAAGAAAGGTGTAACTTTCAAACCTTGTGTTACATGCTGTTTTTAGTTTTTGCTCTGTGTGTGTGTGTATGTATATATATGCATAGAAATCACTGTTAACAGTGGGAAGTCAAACTTATGAGACCTTTCACTTCTTGAACTTTATTTCATTCAACCTTACTGAGTGTATCTCTAAATAAAGATGCACAGCTTCTACAAAGGGAAAGAAATATTATGTATATGTTTCTTCATATTTCTAAAATGCAACTACGGGCAAACAAACATATATATGTATATATATACACACACATATACACATATACACAAATATATATATTTGTTTGTTTGTATTGATGGGCAGTACTTCGTTTATTTTGTGATTGTAATTTGTGGCACAGACAACCAGAACACAGGATGGTAGCCCGTAGTTGCATTTTAGAAATATGAAGAAACATATACATAATATTTCTTTCCCTTTGTAGAAGCTGTGCATCTTTATTTAGAGATACATTCAGTAAGGTTGAATGAAATAAAGTTCAAGAAGTGAAAGGTCTCTTGTTTTTTAATTAATCTGTATCCTTCGTTAGACATTTTTCTTTCTCTTGGATCATTTTGAAAGGTATAAAAATAAAATATTTAATATATAAGAGATTTTAATTATCAACAATATTTCACATGCAGACTGCATTCTATAATATGTATTTGTTTTGGCTAGATTTTAAGCAGACTTGAATCCTGAAGACTGTACCATATTCTGCATCTCTCCCATTTATTATTACTGTTAGTGTACAGTCAGTCCAATGAAGCTGGGTTCGAAACAAATACCTGTTCAAAAAATTATCAGTGAATGGTACTTCTGGAGGCTGAATTCAGTTCAGTTCTCCCATAAAAGATTAATGCTTACATTGTAGAAAATTCAAGGATAGTTGCCCTAACATCTTGAGTTAGTTGGTCCTGGCTAGTAGAAAACGTCCTAAGATAAAATTCAAAAGTTGTCCAATGAGGATGGTTCATTAAAGAGAAACCAAAAAGGGCATGTAAAAAAAAATCACATACACAACCATTATTTTTCCTTTACATAGGTCCAATGACCAAAACATTAGAGGGTAAAGTCTTGGCACCATCTAAGTCAATGGCAAAACCCCCATTGATTTCAGGGGCCAGGATTTCATCTAGTTCTCTTCTGTAGACCCTCTGAGATCACTGCGCTGTGTGGTAATCATGTACTAAGGAGAGCCCTTTGCCTTGGAAAGTTAGGACTTTATAGTCAGGAGTTCTATCTTCAGGGTATTCTATTAAATAAAGACACAGTCTGTACATAAGCAAAACTCTCTCCTGTTTTCTTTGTCGTTCTGTCCATTTTACTCTGTATACAGTGTCCCCAACACCAACACCTCTTTGTTGCCAACAATCAAATGTTTATATTCCCAAACAGCAAGTTTACTTCCATGGGCCTTTCAGGTTTTTTGTAAGAAGTTTACACATGTTACCTGTGGTGGAGACAACCAGAAAGAGAATGTTGTAGAGATAAAGAGAGACAAGACGCTTACACGTTCACTCAGCTCATAAGTTTGACTTCCCATTGTTAACAGTGATTTTTACACTGAGCTACCGTAGAAATGTATAACAGAGCATCCTGCCCAGAAAAAAAAAGATATTTATGCAATGGAAGAAATCTAGGGCTGATTTTTCTTTCTCTTACCCCAGTGTAAATCGTCAGTAAACGCACTTCTAGCAGTGGAATAACACAGGTAAGTGAATGGAGATTCAGGCCCCAAATCTCTACGTGAACATATGTGGGGAAAAAATCAATTTTTTTATGTCTCCCAAGAGCCCTACTTCCTCCCACACGTTTTTTTAGCATACACAAACATGGGATGGCTAACCAGCCGACCTGGCCTCTAATAGCCCATCACAACTATGCGAAAAAATGAGAGGTGGAAGGAAAGCCACAGTTCTGAGTGAAATGGACCATAGTCCTTCCTCTACCTAGGGAAAACAAAGGGCATGAAAAGAGCTGTTATAATCTAGGTGTTGGAGAGTGTATTATTCAGTGTTTAAGCTTTAACTATGAATTGTTTTGTGGTTTTCTTTCATGACAGTGTAGTTTTTGTTGGTATGCTTGATGTACTTTGATTGGAAAAGGAGGATTCATGTAAATCTGTGATTAGCCCTATATATTAGCAATACTACATTGTGATCGGCATCTTATTGAAAGTCCACAGGAAAGCCCAACCTGCTATGGAGTTTATAAAGTCAGATCATCTCCATGAGAGATAACCCAATAACTTTGGAAGTCTACTAAATTTGAATCTCAAATATGCTGTGGTTAATCTGTTTAGATTGCATTCGCTCCAAGAGCTGATCCCTTCCATACTGAAGTCTGTGGGAAGTCCAAATATGCTAAAGGTATTTCTGTCTAATTTGATCAACTTCTTGAGTGTAGATCTAGTACATTCCAAAGTCTTTGAAGGGAAACCTTGGTATACTGAGGTTATTGTCTTCAGTCCTTTCCAGTATATATGACTTATTACAGTGGAAAATTAAGGTAAACATCAATATAATGGAGTTCTCTTTTGAAATTCGTGAAGATAAACCTCTCACCTGCTCTTCTAAGTACTATCCTCAACAGCTGTTGTATGCTTACTGAAACTTGTCTTAAAATATTTATTCTGTATCCTGAATATAGCATAGCAATTTTTTTTTCAAAGCATAAAAACTAATGGCCTGATTTTCAGAGGGGCTGGGCAGTCAGAAATCCCATTGAAGTTAATGGGGGCTGCACATGATTAACACCTTTAAAAATCGAGCCATAAATGCCTGCAAAAATATGGAGCAAAAAAGAAAAAGGCAAAATTGAATAAATATATCTTAATTATTTTGTGTTGATCCTGCTCGTAAAAATGTGCCTGAGCTGATTTCATTCAAGATTCAGAAAAAAATGGATTCCCAGGCTGAGAACCCAAGTGTTGAATTTAAGATGAGAAGGAATATCTGTGGCAAAGTTATTCCTGCCAGGAAAATAGGGAAAATCAGAAAAAGATAGATCACCCTGAAAGTGCTGACCCCAATATAGATTTGCAAATGTGATATTAGAATGAAAGGTTTGCTCTGTACTCAGATATTGTTTAACCAGTAGTTCTAGCCTGCTTAATAAAAACACATATGTTTCTCTACTGTTGACTGTTAACTGGGGTTGGTTTTCTAAAAGAATTGCAGTGGTGTAATAATAGTTGGCACTTCTGTGATGTCTTTAATCTAAGTGCTGTATAATATGAATAAAATACTCAACTGACTGGGAAATTCAGGTATAGAAAGAAAAATATCAGAGCCAGGCGATGGCAGAGCCAGTCTAAATCTCAGAATGCCTGTCTTCCATTCCTGTACTGTAACCACTAGACTATGTTCCCTAACTTAGCTGTGACTTTCCCAGGAGAAAATTGTTCCATATTGAAAAGGTTAACAAAGATTTCATTGTCCGGCTATGCCAGAAGGAGGACAGGAAACATTGGATATGGTTTAATTAGGCTGCAACTTTATTCCTAAATGTCTGGGAGTACCCAGCAGATAAAATTGTACAGTGCAGGTAATTATTTAAATATACTGGGGAGGGGAGGGGCTGCTGGCATCCCTTCCCCTTATGCATCCTGGTCCCCAGCCAACCCACTTTCTGGGACATCATCACCCCTCCCTTCAAATGAGGGTTAAGGTGGGCTATAAAGGACAGGGGTTGACTCCCTGCCATACCAATCATAGGAGCCCTAATCCCCCTCTTTCTGCTCCTTTGAAGAATACCTCCTTTAAATTCTTTCCCAATTCATTTTATCTGATGGCTGTATCCATTCCCTATGGAGAACCTGCACTGGAAAACCCACCCCACGCTTACATAATGAGTTGTGACATCATTGCTTCCACCCTCCCCCTTTTGTTCTTTGCCCCTCCAAGTCCCCCACCCACTGTGGGGAAGGCGAAAACCGCACCGTGCCTTGGCCAATCTGGTAGTGAGGGGAAAATTGCTTCACAGCCCCCCCAAGAAAGGAGCAACTAGCATATGCCTACAGCAGATCATAATGGAACCTGGTATTTCAGCCACTTCCATGGCTGGAATGGTGGCCGCTGCTTAGCTTGTCCAGGTGTGAAAAAGAGAATAGTACCCTTCTCTTCCCATCACCTGGGTGGGGGGAGATTTAGGGTTGGCCAACAGTCCCTTATTTCAAGGGACATCCCTTATTTTTTCATCTCTGTACAACAAGATTGGGAGTTGTTGAGGAAGAAATACCCCTGGTGAATGTAGGTGAGTGCTGCTTATTATTATTATTTTATTAATAATAATAATAATAATAATGGTAATATTGGGAGGATGAGTGGAGTGGGGCTGGGGTGCTGAGAAAACAGTCCCTTATTTTTGAAATACAATGTTGGCACCCTAGGGAGATGAGTCGGCGTCCCCACACTAACCTGGGATGGAGCTTCCTCCATGCTGCAGGTTACTTAATGGTTCTCTTAAAGGGATGACACTCCATCTCCACCAAGCTTGACAAAAGTCCCCACCACTTAATGTGCGGGGAGGTGATTATTCCAGTGATTCACCTTGCCATTAAAGAAAGGATCCAACACATTGCAAATGAAATTGCAACAGAAATACCGTATTCTGTTATAATTTATATCAATGGAAAAACTCTGTAAATAACCCAAAGTTGATCCCTGATTAAAATACAGCTTAAAACGAACAGTCTAGAAAGCAGCCGTTTGATCATTCTTCAGTTGACATCATGGCTATATGAAATCATGGCTGTGATCTCACCAGCATAATAGCTAAATAAAATATGATTGGGGATTCTGCTTTCTATATTACAGTATAGTGGCACTAAGCCCTTTAGGGCATCCATTAATGGTCATTGGTGCAATCCTCTGTTGCTTGAAGACAGTTGTTCTTGTGTCACACAATTCATCCGAGGCATGTACTAGTGGCCCGTTAATGCAAGCTCTGGAGTGTCTTATTGCTTAAGTGATACATATTTATTTTCAGCTGGGAAAGCCACCTTCAGTTCATATAATGGTTTTACCATCTGAAAAATAATAGTGCATTAACGGATGGTGAATGTCCACAGTCATAAATGGTTCCCCTCTATTTAAGAAGAAAATATATACTATCGGTGGCTTGTACATTGGTACTGGAAAAGTACACTTCTCACACAAGGTTCATCTATGTTCTAGTATCTGATCAACTATTAACAGTTAATTGTTTTGCATAGAGAGATTAAAGCTTAAAATAAGTAGAAAGTGTTGATTCTAATTGGATCTGACACCTCGATCTTCTGTTGTGGAGCAACACATGAGCTGCGATTCCCGATGGGCTCTTCTAGGATACAATATTTATTATGTTCAAGATCTAAGAGCTCCTAGCTACTGTTAGATTTACAAGAGATCCTGAAACCCCATTGTCCTTCCCTGTGTTTTCATAAATTGCACAGAAAAAATACACTACACAGTATTTGCAAGGACGAATGTTCGATGAGGAAATTTCTGTTTCTTTTATGTAATACACTCAGAAATTAGTTTTATAAAAATTAATCGTTTTTGTGTTATTTCAGTTTATTCTGATTATTCTTGACACTTTTAATCTAGACTATTTTAGATATTTATTTTTAGATTTGCATTAAATGTGAACATTAAAACAAAAACATTCATCTATTTGAGTAGGTAGTTTTACACTCCAGATGTATTTTTTACGCAAAGCTTTGATTTAGAAATGGTTTTCAGTTTACAGAAAACACATTCTTCTATTCCTACTTTTATGCTTTCACTAAATTCAGCCATCTTTTTCTCTTCATCATCTAAAAAATCTGCTCAATCCTCTTCATTCTCACCTTGAAAACCCCTGTCCAGGCTCTGATTATCTCTTGTTTCAAGTGTTGCAACCTCCTTTGGGATCCAGGGCTCTGTCAGAAATCAACTGCTAAAATCATCAACATTGCTTGCCACACTGACCCTCTTCAGATCCCTTCATCTGGTTTCCCCCTTGCTTTCCACAACACATTCAAGTTCTTTGTCCTCCTCTTCAAGACCCTGCACAGCATGGTCTCATCTATTTTCCACTCCCCTCCTCACCAAGCTCCACCACAGCAGTAAAATTTTCTGCCTCCTTTTAGGTCCTTCTCCCAACCTTGTTCCAGGCCATCTCGCATGTGACTTCCTAGAGTGTGATTCTGTCTACTGTGCAACCAATCTTTTATCCTTCAAAATCTGTCCTTAAAACCAATTATTTCAGAATCTTTAAATCCTAGTCCTACCCATTAAATTTCATGTGCTTTCCAATAGTTGGTTCTTGATTTATGGGGGAGGACTTGAAACTCTGGATTTAGAATATTTATAATGTTTATATGGCCACCATATGTCCATAAGAAAATAGGAACTAAGCACCATCGTTACATTTCCTTTTTTGACCAGCATTAGTTAACTGAGTATCATTTCTAGAACTGTACATATTCCTGTGATGTAAGCACTAGTATATGCACAAAGAATTAAAGAAAACTGCCATGTGTTTGGATAATAGTTTCTTTGGGAGGAGCATACACCAAAAATAACATTGTTTGCCAGTGAAGTAGGACAGAATCACAGGTGAAAAGAATACGCAGGCTCTTAAAAGTTTGAGATTTCCAAAAAAGGATGAAGAGTAAAAACAATGTATTTGAAAAAAGAACATGACGGTCTTTAAGCAACCATATAATACAATTACATACAGTATCTTACCTCAAATACCATACAAAGTATAATCATAAGAAAACAACTCATTTAATATTAAATACAGGTTTTTTGTTTATAACCACTTTAAAAGAAATGTGTTACTTTAAAAAATCTTATTTTAACAACCAAGTTGTTTTACTGGAAATACATCTTTTCCCTGTTTTTTTTTGTTTGTTTGCACATTTTTTTAAAAAGCTAAATAGGGAGAATATGGATATATTTGGTGTAGGAGGGGACACAAGGGGGAAGGCCAGGAGGGGACAAAATAATGGATCTTTCCCTAAATTTCTGTTTTGTTTCTTCTGTTTCAATGCATTGAAAGGGCAGCTGTCTCTACACAGCCCTGGTTGGTTGGTGAATAAAAAATAATACTTAACACTAATCCAGCATTTTTCATTCATAGAACTCAGAGCCCCTTTTCAGCATATTTCTCATGTTGTATGGAAATATGGAAAATTCATCTGTTTCAGATTCCATGAGATTTCACTTATTGTCACAGTTTGATTTTTTGAATGAATGAACCCCAAAATTAAAACAAAATGGAGTCAAAATCTCTGAATTTCACATCAAAGAAATAAAATACAAATTCTGTGAAATGTTTAACCTGTGCTCAGGTTTCATGTTTATAATGAAACCCCAAATGGGGCAAATTTTGTATCGCTTTTGCACAGCTCTGCCTGTGTCAGTCAAGAACTTATGTGTGTAATGACAGTTTGCAGTAAAACTTGCAGCAATAATGCTCAAAATAAAGATAAATTTTTTTTGAAGCAGGCTTGGAAGCAAGAGTGTCTCAGGTACTCATATAACGCAGTGATGAGCACAAGATGGAGCACCATAGATGGAAAGGGAATTGCTAACATGGAGATTATTTCAACTAATCGAGAATCAGGTGTGCAAAAGCCCAGTGCCTAGATTCATCGAAGGACACCAATGGTATGGCCTGCAACAAATTGGGCATACGATGCAAAGTTAAAGTTATGTCAACATTTCCATGATAAACATCTGTTTTCACTATCATTTTAGCTCAGCTATCCAAATGCGCTCTTGGCTAAAGTTTGGCATTTAAGATAGCTTGGGTTTGAGACTGATTTTGGTCATAGAAGTGTCATATCTTCTCCTCTCCCAAGCAATGTAGTTAATGGTTTCAGCTCTTGTTTATTTTTATTTATTTATTTTTACTGAAGTTTTATAGGCTATGAGAGCAGAATGTGGACTTGGTCTTGGGGTAGTTTGGAGGTATAAGAAACCACTAAAAACTAAGTAGTTTAATTTAGGAAAGAGAATATTCTGCATGTGTGCCTTTTCTCCCCCCTCCCTTACAAAGATCTAAAGAAACTTTTTGTATATGGGTTTAGAGCGCAGCATCTGCCTGGAAACTAGAGATTTTGATGGTCTCTTTGGAGCCATCAGGTCTATGACATGATAAATCCAGGAATTGAGGAATGCCCAAGAAGGAAATCAGGTTTAAAAAAAAAAATCTCACACAAAATCCAGTAAAATGGGAGAGAGGTGGTTCATCACGTGACGCAGCATAGCATCTAAGCAGTGTCTCCAGGAGCTCCTAGCTGAATCCTTTTAACGTTCTCATTTCAAGCACTAATTTTTGGCTCTCCACCTGATTAAACCACAGAAATAGCTTTTTAAAATCACTACGGAATCCTTTTCAAGCACTGAGACAAAAGTGCTAAGCCTGAAATCAAAGCACACAGCTCCAAAGGAACGGGGAGCAGTTAAGGAAGACCGTCAACAAATGGCTAACTTACTAAAGAGCCACCACTGGTCTCCTGATGGCCAGCTGTGTATTGGAAGTTCTATGTACACCATTCCTGTTCTTGGTGGAATTGTAAAGTCAATGCTACAAAAGCGTTTGGGTAACAGTTTATTGGGTCTACTCATAAACAAGTTTAAAAAAAAAAGACAGTTGAGATGATAGCTCTGTGCAGTCTGAAAAATCATCCAGCAAACTCTCCACCAAGATCATACAAGGAATTTCTTTAAACTTGGTCACATTAATGAATAGTAGGTTTTCAGGAATCAAAATGTCTCTTTAATCCTCCTAAACCAACTATATGAAAGGGTAGATGGATTTCAGAATCACCTGACACCAGTGAAACAAAGAGCAGTAGTACTGAATCTGCTCAAAGAGCAACACCAATCTGCATCTCCTGGAAAGCAGTCCTCTACTTAGAGGATGAAAGTGAAGGATCCTGAAAATAGAACTCACAATACAACTCTTGGTTCCATATGCTCCTCCTAATTTTGATATCAGATGTATTTATCAGTTATTCCCATTTTATAAGAAATATATTCTTTCTTGGAGGAGAATTTAGTACTATATTTAAAACCCAGATTATATAAAATTCCTCCCAATTTCCAGTTCAACCAAAATAAAAACCTAAATTGTATTCTTTTTAAACAGATACCATGATGTTGGATGACCTCATAAAAACCTAGTTAGATAGCTGTGTGGGGGCTGCTAAATGCAGTTGTAAAGGTGATTTTCCATTCCAAAATTCAAGATTCTTGTTCTAGAATAGATTAGGGTTTTTTTCTAAGGTTGAAACAGGTTTGAAACATGTAGCCTGTTAGTCAGTGTGATATTTACTTCAGATCACTCACCCGTGTAGACCTGGCTAGAAGCACAGGATATCAGAGGCCAGATACCTAGATGGAGATTCTCTTTTCTGTACTAAATAAGAAAGCATTTGCTCATTTATTAATGAAAAGATACAGTACAAAATAAATGAAAGTGCTGTAATCTCTCAACAGGTGGTGTAGGAAACATTGGGGACTTGGGTTAGAGCTAGAGTATTTAGCAGTTTTACACGTCATAAAAATAAACTGAAAATTGAAAACAAAAAGGAGTTACTGACCTTCACAACTTGAAATTCTCTAGCTGTGCAGCTGTAATTCAGAATAATGGGAACTGGTTGTATTTTACAGAAGCTCAAAACAACTGCCAAACATGGCAAAGCATTGAAGCAGCATATAACACTCCTTTCTTCTTTCCAAGCTGATTTATGGTGAAGACACTTTGCTCCCTCAGGATATCAGACAACATCTTATCCTAGGGCCCACTCTGCAATGTGGAAAAAGGCAGTCAGGTACCTTGGTTTATTGCCAAAATTCTCACTGACATCCTGGATATGAAGGTTACAGGTTTTCTATCAGGACAGGAAGGTGCTAACTCTAAAAAATGAGAAGCCAAAGGACTGTCAACCATTGGAAACTTATTCCAGGGCATGATGTCACTGAACTTGGGACAGCTCCAAATTCATTTAATCTACCTTGTCGGGGTTTCTGTATGTTAGGACATAAGAGTGGCCATACTGGGTCAGACCAAAGGTCCATCTAGTCCAGTATCCTGTCTTCCGACAGGGACCAATACCAGGTGCCCCAGAGGGAATGAACAGAACAGGTAATTATCAAGTGATCCATTCCCTGTCGCCCATTCCCAGCTTCTGGCAAGTACGTTGCCCAAGTTAGACCCTTCCTTGACCTGGTTACTGAATGAGGAATGCCACAATTGAGGAAGGGGGACAATTAGAAGAAAAACTCAGTGGTTTAGCCTAAATGAGCTCCCTATTTTTTACTGCACAACTTCCTCATCAAGAAACACTTGGGAATGTCTGCATCAAGTTCTGAACCCTGGACTCCAGATCTTAAGATGGCTCTTAAGAAAAGTCAGTGCCCCTTTGAAACTTTCATATGCAAGGCTTATAACACCATCTTCTTTAATTTTGAACAAAACGTATCCATATCTGTACTGAAGATTCTCAAAATGTGATCATGAGTCCTCTTCACTCATATATTGCTTATTGTACTGTCACTGCATTCACCTGTTCAGGTTATTGATACACCATGTACTAAGTTGGCAGTTGACTCAGTATGGAACCCTTGAATTGTACAGTCTATGTATGGTCACATGACACCAAGTACCTAGAAATGCAGGAGTCTCGGATTAATGTTTGATGTTGTTTATCAAGTATGCCAGCTAAAAGAATGGGCTTGAGCCTGCTCACTCTTACACCAATGTAATTTCATTAACTTGTGTGGAGTTACTCCTGATTTACACCAGGGTAAGTGAGAGGAGAATGAGGAACAGTTGGACAGAGTTTTAACTCAAACTCGGATGTTTCTAGCTGCTGTTCTTCAATCTCTAATATTAGTGTTCATGTGTGTAGACTTAATAGGTCATATAAAATTGGGCGATCTAACACAAG
Organism: Caretta caretta; assembly: GCF_965140235.1. Classification (NCBI taxonomy): domain Eukaryota; kingdom Metazoa; phylum Chordata; order Testudines; family Cheloniidae; genus Caretta; species Caretta caretta. Next base: position 6,566,832 of record NC_134222.1, on the reverse strand, counting down.
GAGGCAGGCAAGCATTTTGCTGAATTTTAAGGTCAATGTACGGCCTTTCTAAGGTTTATTAATCACTAATCACTGTGTCTTATCCTTAATAGAATAAGGCTGCTTCCTGGCTGCTCAGTGCTCATCGCCACCTCTGTGACTGCTTCTGCTTTGCACCCAGCCTTGCCTTGGTCCTTCCTCTGCCTTGATCCCCTCCTTGCCTGATACCCTGCTACCTCCTGTTCCTAAGCTCTGGTCACAGTCATTGGTAAAAGAAAGAAGGCAGAGTTGGGTGCATTTGCATTGTTAGCAGAGGATTCCCTTAGATAAGAGAGGTGATGTATGAGACTTTACTGCCCTGAAGCTCTCTTTAGGTACTGTGCTGGGAGTGGTCCCTTTGAAGTGGAGTAAGAACAGGGAAAACAAAGGGGTGGCAGTTTAAGTAACATATGGTTCGTGCTAGATTTTGGCCCTAAGCTTAAGGCTTTAACATGGATTCCTGCAGCCTTTTGTAGGATATCCCAAAACCAACATGAAAATCTTTCCAAGTGTATTTTATAAGCATTGTGATTATGATAGTCCCATTACAAATCCCACATCCCTAGGTCAAATGGGGTACAGACCCGTCCCTTTTGAAATTACAGATTTCCCACTTCTCCTTTTGTCTTTTCTCCTTTTTTTTTTCTTGGAGTCACCATGAAAAATGGGGAGCCTGCTGCTGACTATTGCACTGGCTGCATTCTGGAGCATGCTTGTAGGAAGCGAACTTGGTTTATGTGCCTTTCTGGCGTATCCAGCACAGGTGTTTTCCCATGGGTTCACACTCCGAGTTCTAGGAGAATGGGATGTCCATGCACACACACACTCCCTCTCCCTCTCTCTCTCTCACTCACTCACTTATCTGGGCTGTTGTCCCATATGCAGCTGGTCATTGCTAGGGGTATGTCTACACTTGGAATAGTACAGCTGCACTGCTGCAGATGTGTCGCTGCAGTTCTTCAGCATAGACACTACTCAAGCCACCAGGAGGGATTCTCCCTTCAGTGTAGGTAATCCACCTCCCTGAGGGGCAGTAGCTAGGTTGATGGAAGAATTCTTCTGTTGACCTAGTGCCGTTTACAGTCAGCTGAACCACGCCGCTTTGAGGTGTGCATTGTTCATGCTCCCTGACCTACATAGGTAAATGAGCCTACGTTCCTAGTGTAGACCAGGCCTACGTGTAACTGCCTGTATATCTGGATAACTCATGGACAGAGCTGATGAGCCCCTTGTTTGGTTTGGGGGTAGAAGACCTTTAATTTGGACTAGCTTGGTGCTGCTAATAGGTACCCATAAGATCCAAGTTAGGCTCATGGCACAGTCTGCCTTTAGTATTGCTTTTCCTATCTTTCCTCTAATTTATCGTAGCAGGGAGAGGGAAATTAAACTACTGAACTTGTGGAATTTTTCAATTAAAAAAATGAAAAGTATTATGGCCATGCAAAGAGCTCTATTAAAATTCACAGCTATACCAACTCCAGGAGGAGAAGCCTCCAGAATGACAGAACAATACGTATGTGACCAGATATTTGAAGAAATAAAAACCAAAATAATCAACAGTCGAGGAAAATAGCCTCACTAGATTTTTGCCATCATGACAATTTGCTGAAGAAGATCTATCTTGGGGCCTAACCATCAGGTTCTTATCCCCAAGACGATTTGCAAACCGTTGAAATGTGATTCCATTTGACTATGAATTTTTTAAAAATCAGTTATTTTAAAAAAAACTTAAATACTTTTGCTAAACTTATTTGTGAGTGAGTGACTGACTGACATAGTGACTGAATATAGGACATCCGGGTTTGTTTTTTAGAACTCAAATGAAAGTTACCCTAGAACACTTTGAATAAGAAAGGATTCTAAGCACTCGTATGTTCTATTTTTTTAAGCTTACTTTTTCCCTTTTAGTTTTTAAATATAGCATACTGTAAAATACTGACATGGAAATACATTTTATCATAGAAAACTTAGATAAAAAATTCACTGTATCATAAGTGAACCATTTCCCCCTTGATTTGTGTCCAAAACAAGAAGAAAAACATTGCAGATGCATTATGCATTTTACAAAAGAACATATGCATGCATTTAAATCATTTAGATTTCATCTTTGCTTTCTGTTATTTTTAACCAATGTGATAGTGAACTACGGTATGTTCAGAAAAACAGAGGTTGAAAGCATAGTTTAAAGTTTTATGCACAATAAGATAAACTAAACTGCAAGTGATGTTCACTATTTTATGATTTTATTGCAAAGTTTCACTTACGCCTTTTCCCCCCCTCCCTAATGGAACATGCAACTGGAACTTTGAAAATCTGTTGCTGGCTAGATCAGGTTACACTGTAGACAAGATGTCCCTTCGTGCCCTGTGAGGAAAGAGAATCTGTACTCACTGAAACTCTGATTCAGGAAAGCATCCATTTTCACAAAAAGTGCTTAAAGCACATGCTTAAATGCTTTCCTGAATTGGGGCCCAATAAGTGTATGAAGAATATGAACTACAAGGGAGCTAGCAAAGTAATACACATTCTTAAGTTATGAAAATCGTTTTGATGTGAATGTGAGATTCAGTCCACTTCCAGAACTGCTTTTCAGCAGGACTCTAGTAGTGTGTTGAAGCAGGGTCTTTTAACTGATCACCCTCTAGCGGATAGCTGAAGTGGACATTTGAACTATAAAAGAGTGATGGGGTGGATTTTTTTTCTTTTTTTAAATCTCTGCCAGCATGATTGTGAAGAATCCCTCCCACGTTGCCGTGGATAGGCAAATAAAATTCAACCTCTTGGCCTAGTCACAGCTTTCAGTAGCGTTTTTTTCTGGCTTCATGGAGAGGCAGTCAGCATGCCATGAAGTTTCTGTCTACTTCCAAATGATGCAATGTGTGTTGGTCATATACAATATTAAACGTATGTTCTTATCTTTATGTTGTTATGTTTACGCCAGAATGAGACACGTGGTAGCTACTAAAATGCTTAATGATGTAGGTGCATGGGCATACATGTGGTTTAAGCCCTGACTTTGGGCCCAACGTGGCAAACCAGTAATGTGGAACTTCCAGTGATATCCGTGGGCTGATATGCAAATGTAGGTTTGACTGGATCTGGTGCTGTGTTTCTAGATGCAGATCTGAAAATCCCTCCTGCAGTCAGATCCTCTCACACAGTTCTTAAATTCAAAGGTCAGAGTTCAGGGTAACTTTTTCAATCCCAACAGCCTGGGGAAATCCACCAAAGTTGTTTTGTCTTAAATACCTCTGTATTGTAGAAGAGCAGAAATACAGCCCTTTGTAGTTATTGGTCAATGCTGGATCAAAGCGTACAGAGAATCATTTGAAGAGCATGTGGTTTGTTTGTATACAGCCACTACTACATTTAAAACAGAGGCAGCAAACAAATGAGGTTATAAAAAATATTTCTAATTCTGCAATATAGCTGCAGAACATATGCTTTGGTTTTAAATTTCTGCTTCTGAAAGGTGACAACTCCTCTGTTTGTCATTTACTTTAACATTCTATATATATTTAAACGATTGTATGGTTTGAAATCTCCAGATGCAACATTTTATGCTAAATGAAGTAGACAGTTCAGTGATGTGGAAGGCCATTATCTCACCTTTGTGCTTCTAAACTACAGCCACTTGCCTTTTCCTGTTTCATAATACATTCACTGCATTACAGTAGAGGAACTTTTTAACACCTATTGGTAACATTAAATAATCAGATATGCCATTCTGATGGTCATTTTGAAAATAAAGGAAGGGTAAAATATTTTGCTACTTTTACTTTTTAAAGCCTATTTTCTTCTATTCTGTGCGTGTATGTGTACGTGTATATGTATATATTCCTGTTGCGAGGATTCAAGGAATGGGCCGTACTATGAAGCCTGAATGGAATTCTCTGGGTTATGCAATGTAAGTATTTTTCAATTTGGTGATGAAAAATAGAATTCTTGGACTTACTGTTTTCAGTGCATTGCTGGAAAGCAATTATATATTAACCATGAGCTGGCATTAGATCTGTGAATCTTCAATAATTAGCTTAACATGCATATTTTGGATGCTGAAACATGTAACTGGGAATCCACTGGATTCTCATACGTTCCATGCAATGCTTTATCTCAGATCGATGTATCTTTCATGTTAGGGCTAACAGACAGCCCAAAAGGATATGATTTGGCCAAAAAGAGATGGTTGTAGGACAATACAATAGTAAACCGGAGTGTTCTGTCCCTGATGTTGGCTTTAAAGAAATTTAGTTTACTTAGAAAAAATATTCCAATCTTTACGTGGATTAACTGACATACAGCTGCCTCCTCTGATGTGAAGTCGCTATCGAGAGAGCTGGTTACATATATTCACAAACCTTTCTTCATGGAAAGGTTTGGCAGAGAAAAACATTATGTAGATTTGAGAAACAGTATACTGGTTTTTGACTTTGGGGCTTGATATAATCCCATTCCCATGTATTTTGACTGCTTTAAACAGAAATTAGTCCCATTTCTTCAGATTACCATGTTGAAATTTCAAAAGACAAGAATTGCTCTCGAAAAAGGAAGTCTTCATTCCACAAAATACAGATGAAGCAGTGGCAGTCCAAAGTTCCTCTTGCTGTCCTAGGAATGTGCCCTATCCCTGACCTTGTGGTATGAGTGATCACAACTAGTTCAGTCTCCATGATGATTCTGTCCTTGTCCTTGTAGCTGAGAATACCAAGAACTGTGGCAAGTACAGCCAGCTGTATCGGTAGGTTACAGCTCATTTCAGTTCATTTCACTTTAGTCATTTAGAAGTCGTTGGAGGCTTTGTCAGTAGCAACTTGGGCTAGATATAAACCAATGGAGTGCAGTTACACATTTCTATATCCTATTACTACTCCCCTGAGTCATGAAGTATCCTATGGAATCATTTATCTATTAATTTAGGAAATGTGTAATCATCATTTGTCTTTTATATCTTAAAATTGGGTGTAAGAAACAAATACCCAGTATCCCTCTGACTAATGTGGCCTTTGATCACCCTTCTCTCTCCTTCTTCAGCACCGCAAGCTAACTTTTCAGTTTCCAATGTGACTAGTTTAGATTTTATATCCCACATTTTCTTTTGCAGTTGTGCTTAGGCTCCATAAGGGTTATATGATTACTCAGCATTTAGTGTCCACATATAGCAAAAAGATGTCTGGATAAAATATTCTTACACATTTTTCAAGCAATAGGATCAAAGAGATCCTTAAATTCTCAATTTTATTTTATTTCCTCATACTTGCTGTATAAGGAACTTGTAAAAGAACCTGTATTTGAGGAAGGGAAGGAAAGAGCCTTTTGCTACGTAACTTTGGGAATACCATGCGTCCTGGCCACATTCAAATCCTGCCACATGTTCCTTCACATCATTTCTAAGATCTGAACTTTTCTTTCTGTCCCTACAGGTCAAACTCTTTTCCTGAGCCCCATCCTCATCTCCCATCTTGATCACTAGAATAACTGCATCCTCTCTTGCCTCCCTGTCACTCAAAATGGTCCCTACCCTCATTTGTAGAAACCACAGCTGTAAGATCATCTTCCTTTCCCATTACTCTGACCATGTCACCCTGTCCCCACCACTTTGAATCCCTCCATTGGTTCCCTCACTCCATCACATCAAATTCAACAGCATTGTCCTTGACTTCAGAGCCCTGCATAACTGTGCCCATCCCTGTTTATCTCACTTTGTCTCTGTGCATTCCAGTGACACCGCATTGGTGCTTCTCACATGCTGCTGCTTATGCATTGGTGAGCTCTACTGGAAACAAGTATTAAATAACAGTTATAATATTTGAAACAATAATATTTGAAAGGTACCTCCAGAAGATTTTAATACAAATGTACTTTCTGATCATCCGTATACATTCCAGCTAAGACATTCAGGTATTTCTGCATCATATTGAAAGTCTCCTTCATTTTGATGGTGAAGGATCTACAGGTTGTTGTTTTTTTAAAATATAATTAGTTTGATTTCAGTTGTCTACACAACATTTCTGAGCTGCTTGCCAAATGATCCCAGGTGTGGGATTGCAGCAGGTAATTTCCTGCACTATATTTGTACGGATAACTTTCTGTGTTAGAAGATGATATCTCCTCACCTGGCCTCTCAGTGACAGAGAAATCCTTTGTTTATTCATTTAGTAGGCAGATTAACCCTAATGAATATGGCTTCCTGGAAATGGATACACGGGACAATAGCAAAGTGAGGACTGGGGAGAAATGGGGCAAATTCCCTTTTCTTTCTTCACTTTTAAATAATGCCAGCTTTCAAAGCAGAGTGTTTTAAATCAGAAAGGAACGCAAAATATGTCAACCAGAAATTCTTGATTTTTAAACAACATCCTTTCTTTTATGGTTCAAAGAGGTGCCGGACTTTTCTGCGCCTTTTTTTTTTTAAAGTTAGCCTGTTGCAGTTTTTATATATTTAGCTTTTCTGTATATTTTCTCCGCTTAAATGGAGCGCTAGAAAACATTTGACAAAGTGCATAAAAATAGGTTTATGCAGAATACTGGTTAAATGCTCACATTTGGGAAAAAATGTGTGTGCATGTTTTATATACTTACCCTTCACCATGTTCCACTTTTGTTCCATTTTAATTTTCATGAGTTATTAATTCATTCTACAATCTGCACCCTGCGTAGATCGTGCATTGTACTTCCTAACCCATGAAAAGTGTATTATAGTGGCCAGGAAATATTATATTTTTACTTTAAAGGTGAGGTGTTGCTTTTATTTTCTATGGTGGAAATTTTTATGGAATGATCTGCATGTTAATGGATAACATTTTTGCTGTAGAGTATTTGTACTATAAGTAAAAAAAATATTTGCAGATATCAAGTACATTTATGTATCTGATTTTCACAAACATTCTCATGCCTAAGGTTGACACTGGGACAGTCTCAATAATTTTTCAGAAATGACTACAAAAAATTTAGTTGTACATATCTTTCTCAGTCTCTCTTTAGTTTGACTATGATTAGTTAACGTGTAAAGAGCACTAAAGATGAAATGGCCTGATTCTGATTTCACTGAAGGCAGTGAAGCAACTCTGGATTAACAGTGGTATGTTTGAGATGAGAATCTGGCTGGAAAGGTACTGTGGTCCCGATCCAAAATCTGCTAAAGTCAATGGAAAGACTACCATTGACCTTAAAGGGATTTTACTCAGGCTCTATATAAATACTAGGATGTGTTATGATATCATGAGGCTGATTCACTACTTTGTTACTCCAGTCTTACGCCAGTGTAGCATAGTGATAAAATGAATTACACCAGCTTAAAAGTCGAGTTAATGCAGTGTCGAAAGTGGCGAATGCACTGGTGAATGTGCAGTGGTTAATGTAGAGTCTATGTATGTGTATTTTTATGTAATATTATATGCACGCATATTGAATATGAAGTATTTTAACTTTGAGGAAAAAATGTTTTAAGTCATTACCTCAGATCATAATACTAAGCTGCTAGTCAAACTGTAGCCATCAGTACAATGAATGTTTTTGCTACATTTAAGAGAGGAACATTTTCTCACATTTTTATGTGAATGGTACTTGAGATACATTATTCCCAAGGCATGGATGTGTAGACACAGATGTGAAAATCTCTTAACTTCCAACCAGACTTTTCCAGATCTTATCACTATAATTTATTCTTTACTCTCTAAAGACTAGAAATATGTCTTCTTTCACGTTGGAGGAAAAGGAAAGTTCTCTTCCACCACATGCTAAGTGTTGAAGATAGGATACTGTTGGCTTTAGCATGCTGGCTTTTGTAGTTGCCTATAAAAACTCTAGAGTTTCAGGAGGGAAACGAAAAAACCTTTCCACGAAGAATAAAAGTTTAAACGGTTTCTTAGTTAATGGCTGAAAATGTGCACGTGCAGTAATAGATAATTTTTAAAAAGTTTATATACACACACACATACACAGAGAGAGTGCAATAAATTCTAAATGAATTTGTTTGCTTTATATGTAGATTGATTTGTCCTTCTTAAAACCAATGTTTATGCAACCTTTAACCAAATGGGGAGAGTAGCCAAATATTTTCAAGGGTGAGAACTGGTTTTCTGGCCAGCGTATATAATAACTTAATTCAGTCCAATTGTGTGGTACGGTGTATGGGCATGTGGTGTGATAACTGACCATGTTGACATTCAGACAATTTGCCAAAGATATAGTATGCATTTTTTAGCTCAAAATAGGTATGTGTTGCATTAGATAGCATTAAAAATCAAGACCAGTGAAATGCAGTAGTGTTTAATAACTTTGAAGGGTACTAGAATAATTGAAATTGAGGACGGTGGCAGATTACTTTTGAAAGCAGTGAGGACTGTCTGGGTTAACTGGATTTTTTTTTTCCATTTAGTGCAAACCAAAAGGACAACAGTCATTATACGATTTTGTATTTTAAGTATTTTCATAATCCAACATAAATTGGCCCACCCAAGGATTATGTCTGTTTTATAAAGATGTGTTTATATAGTCACTGGGTGAAAGATTGCAGAAGTTGAACCACTAGTTTTGAAAGTCGAGCCAGACCAGGAAAAATCAGGATACAATTTGGCACTTATGGAGACTAAATGATTTCCTTTTTAGCTGCTGATTTCTACTGGGAAATGTATCCTTGGACTAAAAATTGCATCCGGAAAAATGTTTATGTAGTGTTTTTCAAATGACTGATTATTCTTCTAACCTTTAACACGCACTGTGTGTAATTTAGCTCCTTATTAACTCTTTCACAGCCAAATGAATTATCTCTTTATTTAGTTAGTGTAAAATATTTCTTCCACTTTATGCAATATTTTAATTTAGTAACACTGCACACAGTAGACAGAGCAGCAGTTTTATTATGTTATATGTGCAATAAAACTAAGAAATCAAGCTCACCCTTTCTGTCAGGTTGTCCCTGGGAATTGAAAACCTTGGTGTGACAGCGGGGTATGTAGAATGGGCTAAATCTTGCTCCGGCTAGCACAAGGAAGAGGAGCAAAAATGTTTCCTAAGATATCCCTGGACAAGGATTTCTGCCAGACCGAGGAAGATTCCCAAAGGGCATTATTATTATACTGCCAACTACTGGCTAGGACAGCATTTCTCAAACTTCGTTGCACAGCGATCCCCTTCTGACAAGAAAAATTACTGCACAACCCCAGTGCCCTGTGTTATCAGAATAGTTAGTATTTAAAATAAAAAATGCATTACAAGGCCATATGAATGAAAAGTAGCCCCTAAACATTTTAATTCACAATACAATCACAAGACCATCTTTATATCTAGTAGTAAAACATTAAAAATATGCACCTAATGGGCGGCGTGAGCTTGCATTGATGAACAGAAATCCTTGAAGCGGGGCTCTGTGTGGCTGAGGTAAAGATGGAGGTCATCTTCAACAATGAGACGGGACCTGTATTTGTTTTTCAGTGCATCAGCCCCCAGCCCTTGCACCCGCCCATGGAGAGGTGAGCTGGCTGGGGCTTCAGACCTTGCATCCACCCGGGGCTTCAGCCCTCAGCCTCTGCATCTACCTGCATAAAGGCAGGCTGGCTGGCTGGCTGGGGCTTCAGCCTCTACAGCCACCCACGGAGAAGCGGGCTGGCTGGGGCTTCAGCCCCCAGGCCCTGCAGCCGCTCGTGGAGAGGCGGGCTGGTTGGGGCTTCTGGCCCCAGCCATCGCAGCCCACCGCGGACCGGCAGGCTGGCTAGGGCTTCATCCACCAGCGGCCGCAGCTGCCTGCAGAGAGGCGGGCTGGCTGGGGCTTCGGGTTGGGGCTTTCTGCCCTGGTGACCCCATCAAAACGGGGTCGCAACACACACTTTGAGAACCCCTGAGCTACTGCTTGCTGTAGCGTACCACATGAGAGTCAATGTGTTGCAAAATTAGGTCTGGTCACAGGGAAATTGACTGGCATAGCTATAACGGAATATAAGCTGTTCTATTATAGCAATTCTGGAATATGGCCCTGTGTGGACAATGACTTTATTCCAGAATAGTTACTTTTCTGTGGAGTACTTATTAGGCAGTTACTTTTATTCTGGAATAGATCATCCATGTGGGGAGCTAGTCCAGAATAACTACCATGGAATCATAGAATATCAGGGTTGGAAGGGACCTCAGGAGGTCATCTAGTCCAGCCCCCTGCTCAAAGCAGGACCAATCCCCAATTAAATCATCCCAGCCAGGGCTTTGTCAAGCCTGACCTTAAAAACTTCTAAGGAAGGAGATTCTACCACCTCCCTAGGTAACGCATTCCAGTGTTTCACCACCCTCCTAGTGAAAAAGTTTTTCCTAATATCCAACCTAAACCTCCCCCACTGCAACTTGAGACCATTACTCCTTGTCCTGTCCTCTTCTACCACTGAGAATAGTCTAGAACCATCCTCTCTGGAACCACCTCTCAGGTAGTTGAAAGCAGCTATCAAATCCCCCCTCATTCTTCTCTTCTGCAGACTAAACAATCCCAGTTCCCTCAGCCTCTCCTCATAAGTCATGTGTTCCAGACCCCTAATCATTTTTGTTGCCCTTCGCTGGACTCTCTCCAATTTATCCACATCCTTCTTGTAGTGTGGGGCCCAAAACTGGACACAGTACTCCAGATGAGGCCTCACCAATGTCGAATAGAGGGGGACGATCACGTCCCTCGATCTGCTCGCTATGCCCCTACTTATACATCCCAAAATGCCATTGGCCTTCTTGGCAACAAGGGCACACTGCTGACTCATATCCAGCTTCTCGTCCACTGTCACCCCTAGATCCTTTTCTGCAGAACTGCTGCCTAGCCATTCGGTCCCTAGTCTGTAGCTGTGCATTGGGTTCTTCTGTCTAAGTGCAGGACCCTGCACTTATCCTTATTGAACCTCATCAGATTTCTTTTGGCCCAATCCTCCAATTTGTCTAGGTCCCTCTGTATCTTATCCGTGCCCTCCAGCATATCTACCACTCCTCCCAGTTTAGTATCATCTGCAAATTTGCTGAGAGTGCAATCCACACCATCCTCCAGATCATTTATGAAGATATTGAACAAAACCGGCCCCAGGACCAACCCCTGGGGCACTCCACTTAATACCGGCTGCCAACTAGACATGGAGCCATTGATCACTACCCGTTGAGCCCAACAATCTAGCCAACTTTCTACCCACCTTATAGTGCATTCATCCAGCCCGTACTTCTTTAACTTGCTGACAAGAATACTGTGGGAGACCGTGTCAAAAGCTTTGCTAAAGTCAAGAAACAATACATCCACTGCTTTCCCTTCATCCACAGAACCAGTAATCTCATCATAGAAGGCGATTAGATTAGTCAGGCATGACCTTCCCTTGGTGAATCCATGCTGACTATTCCTGATCACTTTCCTCTCCTCTAAGTGCTTCAGGATTGATTCTTTGAGGACCTGCTCCATGATTTTTCCAGGGACTGAGGTGAGGCTGACTGGCCTGTAGTTCCCAGGATCCTCCTCCTTCCCTTTTTTAAAGATTGGCACTACATTAGCCTTTTTCCAGTCATCTGGGACTTCCCCCGTTCGCCACGAGTTTTCAAAGATAATGGCCAATGGCTCTGCAATCACAGCCGCCATTATATCTTATTCCATTATTGCTCAATTGGTCAGTTTCCCTGTGTGGACAAGTCCTTTGTCTGCCTCCCTTTCTGTCCCCAAACTTTCCAGGGATGTTGTTTGTAGGCGTGCATGAAAGCTGCCGAACTTGCCTCGTGCTCTGTTTAGCGTTGTGGAGAGATCCTGCTTTGCTGCTCTCATGGAGCATCCTCTCGCATTCCCCTTTCCAGTACACAACAACACATGGTAGGTCTGTGTGTATTGTTAAATGTTGTTTGAAATGGGACTGGACTGGACTGCATAGTACATAACCCAATGAGAGCACCTGAACCATGTGTTTGTTTAGCTTTAGTAGAGGTGCCTGTCTAGTACCCTAGGCGTCCTGTATAGACACACACAAACGTGAGATTAATTGAATCAGTTTCCACAAAAAGAATCTCCTGACCCGCCACAAATGAAGTCCCTGAGTGAAATCCTCATTAATGCAAAATAGGATTTGAAGAGAGCTCATCAAAGTTAATCTCAATATTCATACCACATTGTCCTCTTTAGAAGGAGGAGTTTGTGCCCGAATGGAAGGAGAGCATGAAGATCCACAGGGAAATCAAGTTCTAGCCCTTCAGGTGATGAACGGCTGTTACTCTGAAACCATTCAAAGACTGCCCCTCCACACTGCTTCTTGGGGCCCCCTCAAGGAGGTAGCGCACACTGTTATAGGATGAGCCCTCTGTGCATCTGAGGGGACTAGACATTGCAGAATAAAGTCTAAAAGTTGCTCTGGCAATGTTAAATTTATCTGAGTTTTCAAGCAGCAACATTGCTGGCTCCTGGCAAGGTGAGAAGGAAAGGGAGTATGCCTTGGAGATAGTGCTCCTTCTTATCCCATATTACGAAGCTTTTGGAGCATTTTGCTCTGCAAACTTGTGTTATGCTACAGTTAAGGGATGATTTGTAGCTTTTTGTGCCTATATAAACTGTTGGTACAGTCCCGCTTACTTGAAATCAGTAACTTGAACAAAAAAGGAGTCGTGATTTCCAGATGGCGGGCTGCCGTCTTTTCTCGTAGTGAGGTAATAACACTTTTAGGAAATTCTCAGAATGTTGGCAGTCAAAGATCTTTTAACCAGCTATTGATGGACTGGAATTTGACAGATGGCAAGAGAACCATTAGTTTTATTCCTACATTCTAAATAGTTTGACAGATGTGAAGAATCCCCATTACTTTTGAGATCTGAATGTCGGTTTGGTTTTCTTTCTTTTTTTTTTTTTTTTTATTTGGAACCCAGCAGAGTCTCCGACGGAAACTGTTGACCCTTCTTTGTGCTGTTTCTTTACAGTCTCATCAAACATCTGGAAATCAGCATGTCTGTAGTCGTTTCACAACATAATTTTGTATTTACATCATTGTGTTATCTGGTAAAAGTTTTCTTGTTTTCAGCAAAAAAAAAGAAAAAAGAAAAATCAGCAACTCTAGGCAGTCATAAGGTCAAGTGGTGATGGGTGATGCTGCTTGTACTAAACATATGTTTAGCTCAGGAAAGCTAAGGCAGTTCCCAAAAATTTGGTAACCATTATGATACTTCCTAAGTCAGTTCCGGATGTCAGGCCCAAGGTGGAGTGGGGGATGGAGCTGTGTTGAGTTTTCTACAGCTTTCCACGAAGGGATTTAGTCTGGCAGCTGATTCAGCCAAGGAGCAACTCACGCAAGGCAGAGCTAGACAGGAAACGCTTCTGAAAGTGCTGTTTTGATAGAGGATCATGAGATCAGGCAAGAAGCTGTGAACTTTACATGCAACCAAGGCCAGATAGCATTGGACTAGCCACCTGAGGGCTTAGAAATAAGAGAGGAAATTAAAGGATCATTTAAGGCGAGTGGGACCAGACAACTTTAACGACAATTTTCATCTTTCAGAAAGGAACACTGAAAAATATTGAATTCTTTGAAGTAAAAGAGTGCAATTGATATAGAGAATTTTTTGTTGTAGTCCATCCTCCGATTTAACAGCATCTCTAGTACAATTCTTGTGCCTAATTCTTATTTATGTTAAACCACCTATTTATAGCACGCAAAAGATTTGACTTTTACAAGCAGATTGTAATGATCTGTGTGGATTGCACATTAAATGTTCCTTTTTAGCCATCTCTAATCAGTTACTACACTTCTAAGATTATTTTTAAATTCAAACATATAAAATATTAATGAGCATGGTTTCCAGATTGTTTACTTTTATTTTGATTAATATAAAGTAGTAAGTGACTTTGTGATTCTTCCTTTATTTCCCTCTGCCCACTGAAAATGTGATGTTTGCTCTTTGGTGCCTACCTAGAATCTTTGAAAAGCTCACAGTTAACTAACAGTGGGGGTTATATCTGTTTCCTTCCACCCCATTTGGCCATCAGCACTCAATCTTCCCTACAGTCAGAAGGCCCCTACATTGCAGGACTGCAGTCAGTGCCACTTCATGAACAGTCTAACAAGGGGCACTGAAGAACGTAATATTGGTCGTGCCGTTCTTGGACCCTGGAGAGGTCCACTTCACAATGCGCCAGAGGCCACTCTCATACCAGAATCTCTAGCAAAGCAGTGCAGTGCACTCCTGCTGAACTACTGGGCCACTGATTCTTTTTGTTTAGAAGTTTGGATACAAACAGTATATTTGTAGTCAGTCACATATATACAAAATTTAATAGAGAAATGGCTGTGAGCTTCAAGGGCAACTAGGTATTGACATATAGAAGCACTCACAAATGTCCTGCTTTGCTTTTCTAATTCCAGTTGAATCTGGACTATAGTTTGCATAGTCCTTTATTTCTAGAAGCAGCGTAGCTTAATAGCATTTTTATGTTTGTTCTGATGCCAAGAGATTTTCTACAGTATATTATGGCTGTTTTCCGTCAGTGTTGGAGTCCAAGCTCTGAGGATATACTGGAAAATTTGGACTTTCTTAATCTTTGCAAGTGAAAACAGTGAAGAAGTTTCTTCTTTTAGCCTTTGAGGCCACTTTTGCCTAGATATCCACCTTACCTACACAGGCCAGGTTTCATGGAGATGAGCCTTAACAAGGGAAAAAATATGTGAATGATTGTGGATGTGGCCTTGGAAAAGTTTGCTCCAGGATTTTTGTTTTAGAACTATTGGTTATGAGGATGCTTAGTATGCTAATTTGCATGCCAGTACTTAATGTGGTTTTACAGTCCACAGTTATTTCATAGCAGTGCTGGTGTCCAAACTATTTGGGAACTAGCGGAAAGGTTTTGGGTGTGCATTTGTGTGCTTTTTCTGTAATGTGCTTGGCAAGTGTTGAAGGAGATTTGGGAATTTGTACAATTTTAAGACACAATGACTACTGAAATGTTAATTATTTCTGCAGTCGGAACATGGAGCAGTGTTAATAAAGGTAGCAGATGAAGAAATAGAATAATAGGAACAGGATGCCCAACATGGATATTTGCCTTTTAAGGTGGCAAGTGTTTTAAAATATGTTTCAATTTTTATGAATACCCTTATTTTAAAATACCATTTTTCTTGAAGACATTTCCTTCAATAACTAGGGAAAAGAGATGTCATGTAATTGTTGGATAATTTCTTATATCTACTTCTCTATGTCTTCATCCTTATGACCCCACTCCAACCCAATCATAGTTTCATAATTTTGCAGCATTACAGCGCTAGGTGTCTGTTACAAAGAGTGCTTTCTGTATGCTTTCTAGGTGGGAAGCAGGAAGAGAAATTCCCCATTTAAGCTCAGAATTCTGATAAAGTGTAAACTGAATTAACAGAACCAAGCTCAAGGGTGATAGTGTGTTTGCGTTTATCAATAAAGTACTCTTGATACAGTGAGAACAATTTGTGTGTGAAGAGCTTTTAAATAATTTCTGAGAATGCACGTCCTGTTAGCCCAGAAGGTAGTGATGGTTCACTGACTTATTATTCTTATGTAGGCCATTCTTCCTTGAGGCCACTAAAGTCTTCAGCTTTCTCCAAGCCTTTAGTGGTCTGCACTTTGCTGTTATTCTTTCCCTGAGAGTGCTGATTAGTGACTTGCGGTGTGGATGCTGATTTATCACAGCCGAGAGTTTCCCCCTGGGGGCTGAGCAGAAACACTCATGAAGGAGCCTTGATTAAAAAGAGTGGTAATGAAGACAAATGTTTCAGAGGGAGTCAAGAGCAAACCAGGCCTTGGCATTCCCACTGCTCCTCTGAGCTTTTGGAGAGGAGGTAACGGTGGCCAAAGGAAATATTTCCCCCTTGTTGTTTATTTCTCATGGCACTGGAAAAAATTTTCTTTTCCTCCTGGGTGTTCTAACTCTCACTTGTTAACTGCTTTTCATGCAGGGTTGCAATTAACCCTTGGCAGATATTTACCATGTTCCCTTTATATTCACTCTGTACATAAAGAAGTTTTTATGTTTTGACCTGTTAACCATTTTAAGATTCTTTAAACTTGACAGTTTCATCTAATTTCTCACATCATTAAATCGTTCTTTGTTTTCCAACAGCCCGTTCACACCACACTCGGTGTTTGATATCTTTAAGCATCTTTTTTTCTCCACTGCTTTTGTTAATAGAAGGAAAAAGAGTGACAAATAAAAATTCCTATTTGCAATTTAGTTTTAAATCAGAGTTAGGTGAGAAGGTTGCTATCAGATGTTGGACATGTAACGCAAGACAGATTTTGAAAAACTCATTTCTTACGCAGGTAGATTCTAGAAAATCCGAGATATATATTTTTACTAAATTATGTTCTTAAAGCAAAGATATATAATGAAAATAATGTCACCCTATTGCAATTGTTCAAATACTGTTGTTTCATTTTTAAAGACTAGCAGAGGCTGCTCTTAGGGTGTGAACCAAAACCAAGTGAAGCACATGGCAAGACTCCCTTTGACTTCAATGGAGTTTGGATCAGGCCTTTAGAAATTAAACAGACTTAACTAGAATCCATTTTGAATCGCCACAGTTATTTTCTACTCTGATTTTTGGTCATATGGGGAAACCTCTCTTGGTGTGGAGAAAGATATGTCTACACCGTGGTAATAGATACATTTATCAACAAAGGAACTTGTGGCAATGAGCTATCTCATAGGGCTTGATATGTGTTGAGCCTTTTACTCTGAGCTTTTTCATTGGATGCGAAGCACAGGTGACTATTGCTGAATGCAAGTTTCTTTTGCAACTTTTGGATGTCATTACTGCTGTGAAGATATTGAAAGCTGAGAAAGTAACATCATTGCCTATGAGTGTGTGTTTGTCTTTTGGAAAAGGGCGAAGGTGGTTGAAAAATTCACAGAACAGCAACAAGGGGAGGGACGAACTTAATCTTGGATCTGTGAGCACCTTGCAAAGGAGCCAAAACCAAAAAGAAAGGTGCTATTGGCAAGCTACGACTGTGATCTTCGACCTCAAACCAGTAAATCTGATTTAAAAAACAACACCACCACAAGAGATGGGAGCATTAGTGAATGTGGGAAGCATTTATAAGTAATCCATGCAGCTTTACTAGAAATCTTATTTTCCCCTCAGGAAAGGAATGGTGAGCTGAATGCTTCCCAGGCAGTTAGAGGCACATATAAAATCAACTTATTCTAATCAACATCAAAGGTTAAAGATCAGAGGGTTTGATAACGCCTTTTGCACTCGGTGCCCCTACTTGAAGATGTTAAAGCTGTTAGAAGGGCATGGTTAGAGCACTCTTGTGTAGTAACTGCTGGAGTGCAAGGTCTCTAGGAGAGGTCAAAAGTTGTTACAATTCCTCTGGCATAAGATGAAGAGGATTTGGGACTCTAGATTTATTGCAGAAGTTTAGAATATTATTTAGGGGTAATACCAAAAGAAGAGAATTCCACTTCAAGTTGGGCAGTAGGACTGATTTTGCTGCTGAATATAGGAAAAAATATTTACCACGCTGGCTGAGAAACTGACCTTTGGGGGACCCATCCTGCTACCATTGAAGTTCCTGAGAGTTTTGCCACTGGCTTGAGTGGAAACAGGCTCAGGCTCTTTTATGTGATTCAGTGCAGAAAATGGCTTTTTAGGATTTTGTGGATCTCTTGATTATTCTTTGATTACACAGTAACTTATGGCGGCGGGGAGACCAAGTGAAGAAATATTTCCTGTAAGTCGGACATTGCAGAAATGCGTATGACAGTGTACCCCAGAGTGTATGCTGCGGACTGTGGTCTCAGTCCTCAAAGAACTAACTTTACTCACACGAGTATTCACATTCTAGTCAATGGGACTACTCATGTGTAACATAAAGCACATGCGGAAGTCTCTGCAGGACTGAGGTCTGTGGTTGCTTTGACGGTTAACAAACTATCTGTTGTCTTTATCAATAATATATCTATTTACTTGCCTTAGTTGGGGATGAACTTTTCCATACTGAGTGGGTGTGGGCGAGAGGATTTCATGTTTTCTCTACGGCTATTTCTGTTACTGATGAAACCAGCAGTGAATGCGAAGGATGTGGCCACATGACTGAAAGTGGAAGCATTGTTTCCCTCAATGAGCAAGTTATGAATAATCATGGCAGAGATGACTGCCAATATTCTGCAAAGGATAGACTGAGCAGAAATACACTTTGGACAATGAAATAATGATACTTCTCAGTTTGCTTTGACTAAGG
Organism: Caretta caretta; assembly: GCF_965140235.1. Classification (NCBI taxonomy): domain Eukaryota; kingdom Metazoa; phylum Chordata; order Testudines; family Cheloniidae; genus Caretta; species Caretta caretta. The sequence continues at coordinate 6,548,628 of NC_134222.1, read as the reverse complement.
ATCTCAAAGCACTTTCCAAATTGTACTGAGCCTTCTTGCTGTGAGTAAGTTTTGTTTAATCCATTTTACAGCTGTAGGAACTGAGGAAGAGACAGAGTAACTTGTGTTAGATGTGGCTTTTAGTGACTTGCTTTAACCAATACTCCATGCTATCTCCTAGAAGTGCACTCTGTCCCTCTGAAATACTGTAACAAAGGAACAAAGCAGCACAAGAGAATGGAAGAAAATTTTCTCTCCTATTGACAGACCCGGACATGATGAAGCAGATGGGTCCCCAGAGGTTACTTTGAGGATGTTTGTAAAGCATTGGATTATGTCATCCCTGTCTATACTTCTGCTTTAATCCTTCCATGAAGTTCTTGCTAGTCAAGATTCAACTGAACCTGCTGTATCAGAACAACTATGGCTTTTATTACATTAGTTTTATACTTCAAAGGAAACAAAATATAAAAATATGGTAGCATTTTAAATGTAAGATTTAAAAATAAAACAAAAATTAGGATACTGTGAGACCAAATAATCAAGGTAAAATGTTTTGTGTGATGGTGAAACAATGAAAAATAGCTTAAGTGAGTGTGCGACCTGCAACAAATATAAGATGCTATGTAAGTTCAAGGGGTAAAATTTTCTAAAGCACCTAGTCCTGTTTTCAAAAGAGACTTAGGCGCTTAGACCCAGATTTTTAAAGGTAATTAGGTGTCACTCTGCTCAGCATTGCAAGGCCTGAGCAACTTAGGAGCTCGTTTTATTTTCAAAAGTGATTTAGGCACTTAAGAGTCCCAGGGGACTTAACCCGAGTGCCTAAGTCACCTTTGAAAATTCAGAGTAGGCTCCTAAATCAGTTAGGCCTTGCAATGCTGTGTGGAGCAATTCCTGAAAATACCTGTAAAAATCTGGGCCTTAGGCACATGTGAATATTTGTCACAAGTATTTTATTGTTTGTTTTCAACAAAGCAGGTATTTAGAAAGTGAATGCATCCAATTTATGCTATTTTTAATATTAATAAAAGGTTTTTTTTAGCAGTAATGTAAAATTATAAATTAAATTTAAGTCACAATTGGAGTAGAACATGTAAAAATTTAACTATTGACAATCTCAAATTGGGACGTGAAGTTGGTTGTTTATGGAAACCAGCTATGGTCCAGTACGAAGGTGGATAAATCTAATTGGTAATGGAAGTGTGCAACATTCAAAATTCACAGCACCTGGTAGGCATTGTATAGCACCATCCTTTGTCTCTGAGATGCTGTGCTGTTCAGAATTTGGGAAATTTTGTTTTTTGAATCTGCGTAACTTGTGGGTGTTGGAGAGCTAGTTTGAGGCTGGCATGCTGCACTAGTCAGAATGCATCACTGTCAGCCACCCACTAATTATCAGGAAATTTATAGCTGCATTAGGTAAATGTCACTTCACCGCAGTGGCCTGGAATAAGAGCGTTTTCTGCTCTGAGTTAGCACCATCGGCACGTCTCAGTGAGAGTCTCTCCAAGCAAGCTAAGGGCTTTATTTATGCACAAGCATATTAGTGTTTTAAAAGAGGGTTACTGAAAGATGTTGTATTCCTTTCTTTAACCATAATATATCTCCACCAGAAATGCGTGTTTGTTTATTCGTTACATAGAATGTCAATTTAAAGTTTTTAAAAATATGGTTTGTTAATTTCAAAATGGTTGCTTCTGCACTCAGATAGCATAGTATTGGACCTGAATGTAATCTGCAGTAACTCTACAGAAATACTAGCAGAATGGCGATTGTTCAGTTTATATTCTTTTTGGTAACAATATTTGGGACAATATTTTTCACACCTCTGATGGAATGTCCTCAGAAGTTTGGGATTAAGTAGTATCTCCTGGATTACATTATCACAATTATTAGAATCGTCTTTCTGGGCTACTCAGTATTACTTGTGACTGTGGTTACCATTATTATTTAATCATGTATGGAGAAAGCACCCTCTTGTCTATTCTGAACTGCAAAAGCCTCTCAATTGAAATAAAATGAGGGGTCTTGCTTAAACCCCGCAATAACAAGGTCAAGAAAATTATGAGTTAAAGATAAGCCTTCTTCATTAAATTCAGTGGGAGTTAGAGTGCCTACCCTCTGATGGACTTTTTTGAAAATCCCATCCTGAAACCATTGTGATTCAGAATTCTGCCAGTGTATCTAAGAGAAGAATATGGAACTGTGAAGCTGTGATAAATGTCATTATGAACAATAATGCTGATGTATAGCAGCCATTCTATAAATATTAATATCTCAACTCAATAGTATTATAGCAAGTACTGAAAAAGAGCAGACTGCTAAAAGAGATTATGACCACATTATAGACCAATCAGCCATTATATTTGTGTTTTTAAATATTAAGTAATTTGTATCTTTTTTGCATTTTTGTAACTTAATATTGACCACACACTTGAAAATTTGTTTTTAAAAATGCCTTGTTCTTGAGCTGAGCCTGGAATGAATTTGTACAGCTGAATTATAAGTCACTTACTGGAGAAGTCTATAAGGAGGATCTTCAGACTTGTAATTGTAGTGCAGATTGCTTGCAGCATATACTAAGTAATGTTTCAAAGGTGGGATTCATAGTATATCTCCTCCTGTGCCATTTCTGCTTACGCTCACAACCAAGTGATAACCCAGAATCATGCATACTTCACATTGTCTTTATTGCATCCACAGCTCTAATCTTGTTGAGTTATTTCCCTGTTCCCTTTGAAAAAAATGCAGTCATTTAAGGGAAAAAACAAAAACACAAGCCATTAATTTTATTTGCTAATCCAAAACTTGTTCCGTTTTTGGCTACAGAGAGGGTATTTAGCATATGCTGCCACTACACTTTGGGTTCTCTGTTTATCTAAGGTGGGAAAGCATTAAGGAAAGACACTGTGCCAACATTAAACACTTGGTTGCTATCCCATTCTTGTTCTTCATGCTTTTAGGGTCCTCTGTTGGGGTATACAAATTCCACACTGAGCAACAGGGGGTTACCAGGCTAATCTTGGCTCAGATGGCCTGACACACTGCACCTGCAGGAGATGTCAGAATTGGAGGGAGCTGATTAAAAGGGACAAAGCCAGATTAGTTGGTGGCAGACCAGTCCTTCCCTGAAAGAAAGGGAGGACCTGTTGTGGATCCACTTATGAAGGGGCTAGTCTTTGCCACTAACCTGTGAGCCTAATTGTGGCCCACTACTGTACAGAAGCTCTCTGAGGGAAGAGGATTCTTACACTACCTCTGGGATGTTTCATTTGTGGCTACTTCATTTGTGATAATTGACAAAATCTGGCAGGGACAGACTCTCTCAGGCTCAACTGCAGGGCTGAGCCTTTTAAGACAAAACCAATGTGCTGAAACACACCTACACCTCAGAGCAGAAACCTGGGTGAGTTCTGAGGCCTGGCCAAGTGTCTAGCAAGCACTCTGTCATGGGAACCCTGGTGACAGGTTCACAATGATGTAGATGAGACAAGGTGTGGATATTGGATTCAATGGGCTTCTCCTGCGGGGAGATGACCTAAAATGTTGGCTTAGGCCAACTGGATCATTCAGGGAATGGTTCTTTTTGAGGAAAGTAATAGCAGACTATACCCCCACAACACTCAATGCAAATTTAATACCATTTTTGCAAAGGACAGTTTCTGCCTCTAGGTCTAATTTAATATTAGTTTTGGGTTTCTGCCGTTCATTCCACCTCAGATGCAAAGAATCCCAACAGAAAACACATTTCCTAATTCTCACGTCTCCTAATTCCCTCCTTGAAAGACTCACTGAAATTCTGGTTCTGAATTCAGATCTCCACAGGCCCTTTATTGGTACCTGCAGAAGAGGAAGAGGGTTCTCTCTCACTATATTCAGCAGAAGGATATAAATTATTTTCATATCATAAGTCTTAATGTTTAATTACCTCCCCCTTTCTAAGGGCATGATCTTACTTGGGAATTTTGCCTTTGACTTCAGTGGACAAGGATCAAACTCTAAAAATGCTACATAAACAAAAACAATCTGTGAACAGCGATTTCCCTGCCATCCCTTACACTATCATATTGAATAAAACTCTTGTGATCCACCTTACTTATTGAAAAGGCCGTGTCATATTCGTGGATGATTTACAATGCTGTTTTTGCTGCCTATCTGGTTAGGTCTGCCCAGATCTGTTCATTCTAAATTGAACTCTGCAAAGGCACCATTTGTAAGAAATTATTCATTGCTTCAGAAGGTCACATGTCCCTTAAGGATATCATTGACAAGAAGGTTGATGGGGCTGTGAGTTATCCACTGCAAGACTGTATTTATCTGTTTGTATACTGTAGCACAGTTGATCAGTCATATTGTTGAGGCTTTACTGTACTTACTGCCTTCCCAAGGAGCTGTACCTAAAAGGAAAAGGGAAGAAACCAGATAAGTCTACTTGCTGATTCCCTTCTTTGCTTTTCTCTTACCAGGTTCCTTGATATTTTGGCTTAGTACCTAGGCAGTGTTTTGTAGTGGCTAGGAAAGCCCTCCTCTCATTACAGGTCTGATCCAAATCCCACTGAAGCCAGTGGGAGTCTTACCATTTACTTGGTGGGCTTTGCATCAGGCTCTAAAATGCAGGCTTCCCACTGGATAACATTTTCATTATTTCTCATTAAAAAGGCAATATTTAGGGTAAAGGTGTGAAACAAGCCCTGAAATCAGCATCTGATTCTACCTCACAGGCTTGAGGAACTTCATGTAGCTTCAGAAAAGATTTCTAGCTAAAGAGGGGCCATATGGGGGCGAGGAATGGCTCCACTATCTCCTGCGCTGGTTCCAAACCTACCTATCTGCCTTTGATAATCATAGTCCTAGAATTGTAGGTCTGGAAAGACCTTGACCTAGTCAAGTCCCCTGCTCCCATCAGTTTAGTATCTTGGTGCCATTCGGGTATTTCTAGGTCTGCACAATATAAAATATTAGTTTGGGTATGGCAAGGTCCCCACAGAATCTTGCCTAGTTTGATTGTTTCGATCCCCAGGTTTCTGCAATGTACAAACTAGCCAAGGAAAGTTTTTGACTAGAATGCAGCTGGCTTTTTTCCATCAGCTGCGGTTGATTTTTTTTTTTTCCAATCATGTTTCCAGAGGTTTTTACCCAGCAGGGGCTGCAACAAGGTAGAAGACTGATAGAGGAGCATGTAAGAGAGGAATGTGTGTGCATATGAGCTACATGGATAGGGTATATGGACCTTCAAGTATCCTATCTTTATATCCTACTAGATTCTCCCCTTTGGTATTACCTCAGCACTTTTCATATCCCATAGCAATATACGAATCCTCATACTGGATCAGACCCGTGGTGTATCCATTTGAGTATTTTGTCTCCAACGGTGGCCAGTACCAAGTGCTTTGGAGGAAAGTGCAAGAAACCCGTTAGTGTAGAACTATGGATTATTCTGCTTTTGGGAGAAATTTATTCCTAGGGTTTTACTCTGAAGAATAGGACTTATATCCCTTATAATCTTGTATCCTTCCTAAATTCTTATTGTTCCTATAAGTGTCTAATCCTTTTTTAATAAATCCTGCTAAACTTTTGGACTCTGTAAGGCTGCTAGCCTCTCTGCTCAGCCCACGAAGAACTCTCTGCCATTCCCAGAGTCTTTTAGGCCCTTCCTTCAGGCAAATTTTTATTCTTTGAACATAAAGCAGAGGCAAAACATCAAACAAAGCAGCACTTCTGCCCAGCATGGGCTACAGCTCCCAGAGCCTTTTCCCCTTGCTTCTCTCAATGCTGAAAAGAGGATACTCCCTTCCCTGCAGTCCATCCGCTCCTGAAGCTCCCCCTCAACTGAGCCACTTGCTGACTTTTATAGTCACTTGCTCCTCTCCCAGTTGGCTCTGACTGTGCAACAGGGGTGGGTGGCCCCAGGACCTCTGGCTCTTAAGGGGGCAGACCGACCATTCTACTACAGCCTCCATAACATTTCATGACAATAAGTTCCACTGATTAAACATATGTTGTGTAATAAAAGTATTTCATTCTTAGCTATAAATACATTACCTCTTAATTTCTTTGACTGTTCCCTTCTAGTATTTTGTGTTTCTTTTGAAAAGTATTGATTAATTTAGATGATTTGTTGACAAAGTAACTTTATTTCCTGACCACCAAGGAATTTTCTTGGTCAAGTGAGGGCGATACAAAACACAGGCCATGATGTAAATAGTCATGTCCCTACTAATATTGACAGCAGAAAGATTATTCTCCCTGGGTCTAATTGTTACCTGTGCGGGCCTTTCATCCTGGCTTTATAGAGTTCTATCCATTGGGCATCCATGTGCAACTTATGTAACTTACAAACCTATGTAACCTTAAATCATTTTCTTCCCCAAAAGTTAAAACATGCCTGAGATGGTGAACAGATCAGATGATATTCTTCAACGAATTTCATATTAGACAATATGTATATAGTGTTCCTGACAAAAGCAAGTCTCCTGGGAAACAGGTACATACAAGACAAGTGTTGTGGGAAGGAGATAGTGCTTCATATTGAGAGAGAGAGAGAGAGGCTCACAGTTTGGCTCCATGCAGTTTGCAATCCTAATGACTAATTAATGTTTTGTGAGCTGTTTCTGGAAAAATGACTTATTGCAAAGGCAAATCTCAGTACAGCTTTTGCATGACTTCAGAATGCAAAAATGTATTGCATATGTCCTTATAACAATCAGTGAAGAGCTTCTCATCTGTGATTGTAAATTAATAAACAGCCAGACTGTTCTTGCATAAAACTTTTATACTAGTCCTTTTCTATAAGAAATGACCTTATATAATTAGTACATTTCAGTAGTATAAATTTATAATATATATAAATATAATGCAGCATTTGGATAGTGCATGATTTAAAATACTATTATGTTCTAATTTGGAAGTGTTCTGACAAATGCTGACTGAGCAAAAAGCACTTTTTCCTCTAAATTTAATCTGATCGGTCACTTTGAAGATGGATTATCCATTCACGGCAAACATAAGACAGACTGAAAATGAGAGACTACTGGATAAAATAGCTCTTTTCATACAAAATAAATGCCCTTTTTTTCTTAGCAAGTTAGTGCTAACTTTTAGGATGTTTCATATAAAGTTGCCCATAGTTAAGCACAGTGCTTTAAGAGCATCCCAGTGGAAAGTCCCCAGATTTTGTGTAATGTGGAACACCTTTTATTAATGGTCACTTCATAGTGGGCCTTGGTAGGTTAGAGTAGAAGTATTTTTTTATGTAGCTCAGAATATCCAAGCAGGACAGCTATTATGCACTCAGGAGTAGTTTGCACACATCCTTCAACATTAGAAGCTGGTTTACTGGGTAGAGGGAGCATTGCTGAGAAATTGAGCTTATTCCCAGTTGTTGCTTTAAATGAGCTATGGGATCTTTAACTTCCACCTGGACACCCATTACAGACAGTTGGAAAAAGTATTTCTGTTTGGGTATGATCGTTAAGGTTGTCACCTCTAACAGTTCAGCATCCTGCTAGACAGTGTCAGCATTGAGTATGAGTTTGAGTTCCAGTACGGACCTTAGTATTCAGCCCTATTGGAAGTGTGTTACCAACCGAAGCAGTACGCTCATAGCACTTAAATATGGTTTAAATTATATAGACCAGTGAGCCAGGTTGAAATAAGGGAGCAGATGTTTCAACAACTTCCAAAACCTCCTTATTTAAAACAAAAAGGGTGTTGGTGCTGGAATAGCTCTCTTTCAACAAACCAATATATTAAATGCAAATAACTAATGTCAATGCAAACGTTTTGCTGTGCGGTCCAGCTAAATAAAATGAAATAAATCAATCAAAGTATGACAATAGGATAGAGAGAGGTAGATTTTGTCTGTCATTTTCTTACATATTGGGTTGTCCTCCACCTTGTTTGAGCTTTCATTTTTGTTAGTGTTCTTTATTCTCTCTTCGACTTCTTAGTTGCAAGCAAGCAAGCATTCTAGTTAAATTCGGTCTTCCTTCTAGGTGAGAACTTATGTATGTTCCATAATTGTTAGTTATTTAACATTACAGCTTTGCCAGTGCTGAAACTGAGGGGAAAAGTTGGCTGCCAATATGGCTGCAAGATTTGGATGATTTATCTAATTTCTCTTGCGAGTAACTTAACTTTGACATTGTTCATGAACTCAGAGCCTTGCTTGCGTTGTTATTGCTAGTAGAAAACATAGCTAGGATGTAGTTAGTAATTGGACCCAGCTGTACTGAAGGCTGCTCAGCCAGACTGTTATTCTAGCCTACACTAGTAGGTTTTTTAATACCAGTTTGACCTTACTTTGAAACATTCTCAAAATACCATACTTTAATATCAATTTATACACTTTGGTATTAAGACAGGGCAAAGTCATTGGGGGGAAAAATAATGAAACACTTTCTACCCATAAATATAGTGATGTTTTAAAAGTTTATGTATGTATTTGAGGAACAAGTTGTACAAGCTGTCTTTCCAATAGCAGTATTATCATGTGCATGTATTTAGGAACATTATAATCAAACATCAGGAAAATACCATATCTGTCATCTTTGACTGTACTTTCAAATTTGTTAAATTTCTCAGTAGCATTTGTCTGCACTTGAAGCAAAAGAAGACATTGTATCAGTGTTTTGGTACATATGCTATACAGATTTGTGACCAATGGATTTTAGTAAAATACCAGAGACAAAGTTTAGTAACTACAGTACATACTAATCTTAAGGTTTTTTTAATGTGGTGCAAATTTTTTGGTATGTTTGTTTGACAGGACTGTCCCACATCAGTTACATACCCCAGAAATGCATGCTCTTTCAAAAATGTTTGATTTAATCTGTTACTGTAGATTTGGTTCCAAAACACATGCTGTGCACTTTTCTCATCTGCATTACACTTTTCCTAAAGGTGAAACTGCTAACAGTGACACACATGGTACCTATGAAGAGCTCATATGTGTTACCCTAACTGATAGAAAACTCTCAAGCCCAACTAAACCCAAAGAAAGTGCTTATATAAAATGAAATGTGTTTTGAAGGCAGCACAGTTTTCCCCCCAGCTAATGCAAAAGCATTTCTCAGACATGGAATAATGCCCTTCCCCAGTGGAACTTCGTTTTCTAGTACACTTTCAGTGTCTTTTCAATGTGCCTGGTCAGTTATTCTTCATGACATAATAACACAATCAGTGAAAGATTTAAATTTTACTACAGTCTCTCAACAGCTTAAAATACAGTAACAATGTTTTTTTTCTGGTGGGTCTTATCTTACATGCTTAGATTTAAATTTATTTCAATTAAGCCTTTGCCGCCTTTAACCACTTTTTCTCTAAATTGTGTTAATATTTCTTAAGAGCTGTAGAAAAAGTGAAAGGGCTAGTGTTATTTTTTGCCTCCCATTAAAATACTGCTTTATCAAATGTGCCTGTAATATAGGATTAATTAAAATAACATTACCAATAATTTAGACCTGTAGTTCGTTGTTCATGTAAAAATGAAGCTTTAATCAGACGGATGGTAGCAAACTGTTTTAAACCTGTTTGGCTTTGGGCTGTGCGGCTTAAAATATAAAAGCGAGAAATTAAAAATGGTTTAGTGTTTTTCTTTCTGTTCTCTTATCAGAAATGTTCATTCAGACTATAACAACTGTTAGAACAAGATAACAACTTCAGGCCAGCTGTCAAATGTTTACCATTATCAAAACTCTCCCTAGGGTAAGATGCGACTTTGGCTCGCCTCACCGGCAGTAATTTAATTTTTCCTTCATTCTAACTCGGAAATGGCAGCATTTTTCAAAGCTTCCTCCCACTGATGGCTGAAATTTTCCTTGTGAAATGATTTCCACCAGTCTTGAATCTTTCTTGCTTCTGCCGTCTTCACCTTTACTGATGGTTCTGCAACTCATCACCAGCTATGCAAACTGACAGTTCACATCCTGGGGCAGCAGCAGGGTCTGGCCTGCAGAAAGGAGCAGCCTGACCAAATTTACGCTCACAAGATCTCTTAATTCACAAAAGCATTTGCTCTAGTTCCTGTTCTCTGCTGCAGGGGCTGTTTGGGGGGGCTAGCAGGAGAATGTTCTGAGGAGAAGAGGGGCACTCTTCACACTCTACTGAGTACACAGTCTTTTGAGATGAAAAACAGACGGAAAGAGACATTTCCAGCCATCTTGCTGATCTATGCAGGGGTTCATTGAACTGTGCAACGTAGCACCAGACCCTTGTATCATGTAATGTGCAAAAAAAAAAAAAAAAGTTTCAGGGGCAGAGATTTTCCTTTTGTTGACAAGCACATAAAAATTAAAAGTGGAATTGGGTAAAACAAAACATGAAATGTAAATACTGTGTCCATCAGTTATTTCCTACTTTGACATCCAGAGGAGAATTCTGCTTAGTTTGAAAATCCTGACTAATGAGAATAGTCAGAATAAGTTTTGCATTTGATCTGAACAGCACGTATGGAATGAATTTTTTTCTCCCTCACAAATTGGAACACATGCATGGCTTGTAGAAATGCCAAATGCTTTCCCTTGCTGTATTTCAGGAGAGACCTGAAACTTTGTTACGTTCTTTCCTCAGATAAATATTTTTGTTACTTTCCCCTCTCAGCTGCTCCCTCCCACCAAGGGCAGTTTGCAGCCTCTGCAAGTGATGCTTCATTCTTTGTGGTCCACTATTGCAACCATTAGCACAGCCGTGGTGTACTGGCTCAGTAGCAAAAGGTCACTCAAACACCTTCTTGGTGTTCTTTGGCTCCCTGTTGGAAGTTGCTCCTAAGAATAACCCATTTTACATTACTATGATTACTTTGGAAAAAAATGTACAGTAACACCGGATGAGAAATTTTTCTTGGGGGGGAAAAACATTCCATGAAATTTGATTGCAGGCCTATAGTGTTTACTTTGGTACTTTCTTATCCTTGTTGATTCAGTTGTTTTAAGGGCAGCTGTAAAATTTAGTAAGTTGAAGTATGTTATGTTCAAAAGCTTAGACCTAAGGAAAGGTTAACTTGGGAAGCTTTAATCAACATATATTTTGATCTTTAGAACTGTTTGTTTATTCTAATTGGAGAGATTTTTTGCTGTTTTTGTGCAAAGAGTAGTCTTTTTGTATCTTTAAATAATGGTAAAGGTTTAGAATGAAAATAGATTTTTAAGGGCATCTTTTGTTCTTAGCATTAATTTTATATGCATTTTTTGTTCTGAGCCTTCAGACATTTTGAGAAACATATGAGAGATTTGCAAACAAGGGCAAGGAGGGGTCAAATGTATCAAATGCTTGGATTCCAGCTAATGTAGGATTTCAGGAAGAGCAAAGCAGCACACATGTTTTAGGAATGTAAATTAAAATAAAACTTTTGGTTTTTGCATAGGTTTTTTTCAGAGGTTCATAAAGTGGGAGTAACTGTTCTAGATATTTGTCTTCGTAACAAATTGACAAAATATAAAAATAAACATTAATCTTATCAGCCTGCATTTTTGTTCAGGATGAAAGTGTTTGAAGAAAAATCATAAAGGAATCCATAGTAGCTCAAGGAGGTTAAACTCAACAGTTGTTTCCTTTGAAGTGTATGGCCATGAGGTTAATTGCCAAAACTGCTTGTGGAAAAGGTGGTAACAATTTAACAAGACTGTACAACTGCAGCAACTCAGATGAATATCAGGTGTTTGCAGATGTTTTTTGCCTAACAGGAAAAGGGAAAAAACAGAATGAGAAACAGGGGACGGAGCAGGCAGAATAAAAGCCCAACTAAACAGCCAATAATTCTTTGTTTGCTTAGCCAATCATCCTGTAATTGGCTGGGAGGTTAATAGGAGCCTATTGATTGGTCAGAAGGACTGCTTACTGCTCCTATTTTTACAGTATGCTACTAGACAGAAGATTGCAATTATTAGAGCTTTTGCTCTATTCTTCAGGCTCACTTCAGGTCTGATTTATTCATCATAGTAAGATTGCTGTGAGCAGTTTAAATTTCCAGTGTTGCTTCTTGTATCTTTGCTGTTTACAGTTAATTTTGAATATCTCAAAATTTGCTTCTCATCTGTTGAAAAATTGAGGCATTTATAGTTTATTGAAACTGGCAAAATTTAGAAATACTTCTTTTAAAAAAGGAGACAAAATCTTTAAACCAGGTGAATGGAAATGGATCCACATGAGCATTGATTTGACATCACAACCCTTCTCCTGCCCCTTCAAGAACCCAATTAAAATAATGGACTATCATCAATGGAAGACAAAAGACTTTAGCTTCATTTATATCCAGTTAGCAGATTTACATACTTTTGGTATCCAGATTGTAGGTGATAAAAATTCCTTTAACATCTTTGATCTCTCTAGCCATACCCCCTCCAACTTTGAATGACCTCACCAAAGTACTCTCATTCCACCTTAAAGGTATTCTATCAACAGTATTTCTTTTATGCTGCCTTACAAACATATCCATAACAACTCCTAGTACCTGGACAACATGGCTTTCCACTTCAGGCCAAATCATTCCTTGTACAGGAAGGATTCTTCCACAGAAGTCCAATCAACACGGACTAACAATGCATATCTGCTGCTGATAAGGTCCCCATACTACAGACTTGATGTGTTCCTTTTTATGTACTCAGTTCAGAAAAACTTTTAAATTCATTTGAAAATCCAGGTTATCGAGATATTTCATGCTTCCAGTCAGACAGGAATTACCCTGTATGACTCTAAGAGCCACTTTTCTCACTGTATTTCCTCAGTTGTTCTTCTGGGTGTAATGAGAAATTGCAGAGGCTGAAAATAATGAAACAAAATAAATGAAAAAGTTTCGGAAGAAAATTCAGTTCCGTTTATTTTATGCAAATCTGTTCCCCAATCACTAATTCATACCTACTTAGCTTTCTTACCATGAAATATCCTAAATGAAATGCAAATGTTTGCGAACAACAATTCAAATATATATAACAAACAACCTTTATTACTGCACTTTTAAACCTTCCTAATACAATGTGTTTGCATGCCCAATTGTAATACCCAGACAGCAGCATGAATCCTAAATTTATTGTCCACTGTAATTTTCCACATCAAATCCTGCCCTTTTCTAACTCATTTTATCACATATTCAAAGTACAGTTTCAACAGAAGGGTCCCATTCTTTCATAGTGGACAAAATTTACTTTCCAATGGGAGCACAACATCCTTTCGTAGCAAACAAAATTTATTTTCCTATGGGAGCATGGTTGCATATATAGCTGGATATCATTCATAGCAGGTGGGAAATTTTGTCTTCTATTTTATGTGGTCTTAATTCAGATGATCACATCTCCCTTGATCTGTTTAAGCCTGATGAGTTTGGCTCATCACAGAATTATCTGAAAAATGACATTCTGAAGTAACCGATTTGACCCATCATTTCCCTTTTCTGAAGAGACAAGTCATTAAACCATAAAGAAAAGCCTTTAAGAGCGATGTTTTGCAACTCGAAGAAGTAGTTGTAGCTAAAGAGCATATCCTTTAGAATTTAGAACGATCTCTAGGTTCATCCTTTGCTATGGGTTCTCACAGAGCAAAAGATTTAGTGTTATCTGTAAAACATCTGAAAAGTTTCCACAGAGTTTCCTATCACAAGCCGCTTATATTTTTGAATAGATTGTTGCACTTACACCCTGCATAAGTGACTGTTTGTTTGCAGATTGCAGCCCCTTCCCTCTGTGTGCTATGTGTTTCACTGTATGGGTACCCCATATCCGTGCATTTTATTATATGTGTACTGTAAAACCACAATAATTCACAGTTCTGAATTATCTGGTCATGTTAGCTCACAGTTCGTAAGCGTATTGTAGCAGCCTTGAAGTACCCACTATACTGTGTATATAAAAAATTTAAATTCTGAAAAGCAATATACACATAGTCAAAAATAGCTTGGCCAACAGTGTCTCCAGGAGCATCCAGTAGGCCAGTAGAGCTCCATGCTGCCCCTTATAGTGAGCTTCTATACAGTGCTACAGTTTAGCCATTAATGACTGGCCCAAGCAAGAGTGTTACGGAGCTTTATACAACCCATGTCTCCTGACTCCCATTTCTGGCGTTTTAACCTTTGGAACATGTTTCTTCCATATAATGGAGAATATTTAATAAAAGACACAAGGAAAGATCTGCTTTCAACCTGAGTCTATTTTAACTTTACCACAAAATGCAGTATTTTGACGATCTGCATATTCAAATCCCACAGTTTTTGTCACTAGGCAAGAGGAAACTCTAGCTCTCAGTAGGCATTTATTTTCTGAACTGGCGACAGACTTGCAAGAGAGAATGTTCAAATGACTTCAGCTCTCTTTCTGCCTTCATTATGTCAGGCTAGCAGATCACATATGGCATTATGGAAATCAGTAAATGAAAACCATATTGATCAGCATTGAGAACAAATGTAAAAAAGCTGGACTTAAGGAGGAGAGGTGGAGAAGTATGCTCTGCTGTTCAACCTGATAGGCCCTTGTTAAGGCCTTTAATCATTTATTAATGTAACCCCCCTCCTTCCCTTTCCACTCAAATTACCTCAGCCATAGAGCATCCTGCTCCATTTATCTTTTAATGTTTCCTTTATTTAATTTATTTTAAGCTATACATTATACTTTTATTACAAAATCACGTTTTCCCTTTTCTAGAGGAAAATATCTAGCAATCAAATTTGATATAAATTTTCCAGCAAGCTTGCTTGAGCATTAGAAAGAAGAACAACGGGCAAGATTTACTTTTCCTCAGATAGCAGGCTTGGTGGGCAACATGGCTGAAAATGAATGAATATATATATATTTTCAGCCATATATTTATAGCACCTCCTCCCACTTCACACTGCTGAAATTAAGATTGTGTCAGCATTTCCATCATAAAAGAGTTTGATTGTTTACAGAGTTTATAATTCAGCTGTTAAAAATTGCTCCAGGTTGTATTTGGCATATAAGGGTTCAACTTCACATCTAGAGATTGGGTTCCACCCCCGTTCAGCTATTTCTCTAAAACATAAAGATGAAAAAGAAGCCAGTGGTGTCAGGTGGGACAGTGGAGAAGTGAGTCTAACTTAAACATATTGGGCCAGGTCCTTACTTACCCTTGATTCTGCAAACCCTATTATGTTGAGCACCATACATGCATCTGAGTACATGTGGTATTCAGCATGAGAAAAGATTGCAAGATCTGAACCCTCTTTTTCAGTCAGTCCTGTTAAAATCAATAAATTTTGCTTGAGTAACCAGTAAAAATTGAACTCTATATTGTCCCCCAGTTTTTAGTCAAAGTTTCCCTTTGATATAAATAAGGAGTTCTCTGTAAAAACCATTGACACTTTGTACCCCAGATTAAGGACTTCACCATCTGGCCCATCGGATATTCCCCCAATCTCCTTTTCCATTGTCCAAGGTAGATTATTTCTGTAGTTACAAATGTTGCCTTCTCTGTATTGCAAGTCCGTAGAGCAACGGTTCTCAAATTTTTATTTTAATGGGGTCAACAGGGCTGGTTTAAACTTGCTGGGGTCTGGGGCTGAAGCCCAAGCCACACTGCCCGGGGTCAAAACCAAAGCCTGAGGGCTTCAACCCTGGTGGCATGGCTCAGTTTACAGCCCATCTGCCTGGGGCTAAAGCCTTTGGGCTTCAGCCTCGGCTGCCCCGTCTTTGCTCCCCACCCCCTCCCCGGGGCAGTGGGGCTTAGGTGGGCTCAGGCTTCTGTCCCCACTCCTAGGGTTGTGTAGTAATTTTTGTTGTCAAAAGGGGGTCGTGTCGCAATGAAGTTTGAGAACCCGTGCCCTAGAGCATATGCTTTCTTCTTGCAGAAATATATAAACTGAGATATTTTCCATCTCTTGGTCAAGGACGGTCTAGAATCTTTGGGTGTTTGAGAGAGGAGGGAATCTACAGCATGCGCTGTTTACAATAATACGAAATTAATGCAAAAATGTTAAAATAGCATGAACGGTAGGTCATCCTTCAACCTACCAAGGCTATGAAACTTAGACATAAGGCTGAAATTGTATTGTTGGCATGTCTCACCATGCCTATGTTTTGGCTAACACTACATGCCTTATGGGCTGCAATATCAAGACGCAACTGGGTGCAGTACAGTTTAAAAACAAACAGAAAAAAACCTTAAGCCTTAGCTGTGAATTTCTGGGGTATTGTCAGTTTCAGTTAA